>NC_082653.1:88299805-88599805 GCF_028023285.1 Balaenoptera ricei
TGATGCAGCGCTCGGGCTCCGGCTTCCCGCAGCCCTGGGCGCAGAGCTTCACTCCGTCCCTGGTGTCTGGTGACCAGGGAAGTTCTTCAACTCCGCGAGCCTGGGTCCTCTTCTGAGAGCGGGGCCAGCACCTGCCTCTGTGGTTGTTCTGAAGATGCAACGTTTCATCCACTCAGTTCTCCCTTGAACAGGACTTTGCTGAGTGCCGGTTGCGTCCCAGGCTGTGCCGGGGGCTGAGCGTCCAGCAGAGAAGGACAGGCCGGGTGAGCCAGTGGTGGGAAGTGCCTGGTACGATCGCAGCCCCACGCGCGGCGGTGAGCTCACGTGAGCCACCCGCTGCCCGTGTCCCCACCCCCAGTGAAGAAAGCCACTGAGGCTCCGAAGCTTTGTAAAGGTGCGAGCGGCCGTGCACCAGGTCCGCCTGATTCAGCTCCTGTTTTGCAGGCAGGGCAGCTGAGGCGTGGAGCGGGATGGGCTGTCCCGGCCTGCAGTCGAGCTGGTGTGGCCCACGCAGCATCTGTCCCTGCGTCACCTGCTCTTCCTCTCTGTCCTGAGCCTTAACACGCGGCCGTGCCGTGCGGGCGGCCATGCCCTCGTCTGTGGTCCCTACCTCTGTGTGGTGTGACGCGCTGTGAGGACTGGGGGGGGGGGGGTCACGGGGCCCCCTCCCTGGTGAGGACCCGATGGGGGGATGGTGCAGGCGGCCCTGGCCCCTTCCCCCTTGAGTGTTGCCCTGGAGCGCCAGCTCCCGAAGGCGGCGCCCAAGCTGTCGGCACGCCCGGGGGAGGACCTGCTGTAGGCAGCTCAGTGCTGGGTCAGGGCGATGCTGGGGGCACATCATACAGTGAACGTAAATGAAATGCAGTTTGTAATGGAGCAGTGTGAAATCTAAGTAAAATTGCTCAGGGAAATCTCGATTGAGTCCCACTCCTGCCTACAAGTAGGTGTTGTAGAGCTTTTTATCAGGAGGCTGAAGTTGCAGGAACGCGGCTGCTGGTGAGAAATACAGAGAAACGCAGATGAGCCGCAGGTCATCCCTTCCACCCCGCGGGCTAGTGTAGGCAGTTGGGGGGCGGGGGGGGTGCCCTGACAGTGACTCGGACCTCCGGTGGCCGTGCCCGGTGCGTGGAGTGCGGGGCAGTGAGACAGGGCCTCGGCCCTTCCCTGTGCGGGGGCCGGCAGGGCAGGACTTGCTTGGTAGGTGCCACCGGGGTGGACGCAAGCGGAACCCTGGGCACGGGAGCTGCCTTTCGGGTCGGCCAGCCCTCTCCTCCACGGACCTGCTCTGCATCTGATGACCCGGGCAGACCAGAGCTCCGTAAACGATAAGAAAATTGTGGAAGGAGGCTGACAGACGCGCGGAGTGACACATGGAGAGGAGCAGAGGGGGTGGGGGGGGGCACGCGCTATTATCCCGTGTCGAGCAGGTGGGCTCGGTGAGCAGCCACTGAGAGCCGAGGTCGTGGCCATTTACGCGGTCCAGGGCCTGCTTGCTTCTGCTGACCCGTGAGCAGTGAGGACGTGAGAATCAGGGCCTATTACAGCGAACCAGCTCATTAGGCAAGGTTAAAAACTTCTCATGTCCTCAGTTTGCTGTGACCAGGGCGATGTCTGATTTGTTTTGGGAGCATTTTCATCAAGCACAGATTAATAGTTTTTAACCACTTTTAAAGGGGTTACGCTGCCTTTTGTGGAAGCTCCGGCTCCTCCAGAACCATCACCCAAGACTGTCCTGGAGAAGCCTGTTCGTCGGGGTCTCATTGGCACGAGAAGTGGCTGCAAATGAGCCTTCGCTCCTTAGGAAGAAGCCAAGCAAGACACGTTTTCGGGGACACTTTATTCAGGTTTCTCCAGGAAGTTAATAGAATTGCATTCTGTTAAAATTACCCTCTAACTCACTCATCATCCACTGAACTGGCCTTTTTATACCCGATGTACGGGAGTTACTGAGCTTTGACTACTTTGAAGACTTTTGTCGCAAGAGCCCTTTTTCCTCCACTGTGGGTTTGGACCACATCTCCCGGCTGCCTCTTGTGCGTCGGCCTCGGTGCGTAGCCTCTGCTGCGCGGGGGCCAGGTAGGGCCGCGCTGACGGGCTGCCTCCCCCTGCCTTGCTGTTTCTGGACCCTCTCTCCTGGCCTCGCTGGCCTGGAGGGTCAGGACTGGGGTCACTGGCTCCTGGTGCATCCCCCGGAGAATTCTAGGGCAAACACTGTCTGGAAGACCTCAGGCCCCAGGAGCTGAGTTTTCTCGGGAGGAAGAACTGGGCACCTTGGGTGAGAGAAATGACAGCCTTCTCCCCAGCTCAGTGTGGCCTGGGGGGCAACCCTGCTTCTTCTCCTCCATGGAGGTTTCGGTCCATCCCTGCTCCGTCCCCCTCCCGTCCCCTCTCTCTGCATTATAATCACAACTCCCACGCTAATCTCTTGTCTCCAGGCGGCTCCCTCCTGTTCCAGACCGCGTGTGTGACATTCAGGTCTCCCTGGGACCGCCCCGCCGTCTCCCCCGCCTGGTCCTCTGTCCCTACTGACGCGACTCCCTGGGACCTGTGCTGGAAGTCCGGGTCACCCGCGGCCCGCCCTCTGCTGCCAGGCTGCCCGCCAGGTGCGCGCCTCCTTCAGCCTCCCCGTGAGGCCTTCCTGCTCTCGGCAGGGGTGGGAGAAGGAGCTGGTCTTCAGGCGGAACGCTTTTTCCGAGAAGCTGTTTACTGTAAGTGTGACTGTACAGCTATAGCCGTGCTTCTGAAACTACAGAGTATCTTTTTTTGATAGTTACTTTTGTCAACTTTTTATCAGTGTGTAACATACCTGCGGAAGATAGTTTCACTGGGTTTTGAACTTTATATACATGGAGTTGTGCAGTATGTGATCTTTTGTGCTTGTTTCTGTTGCTCAGAATAGTGTTGCTGGGTACAGTTGTGCAATTTCTGTTTTATGAGTGTACCTCATATATTGTTTCATTCTTCCGTTGATGGGTGTTTGGGCTTCTTCATTTCTCAGCGATTGTAACGCTGCCGTGAACGTTCTTTCATTTGTCTTTGGGTCACGTGCACATGCATGAGTTCTGTCTGTGCACCCCTGGGAGGGTCCATTGTGTGTTCACCTGTGCAGTTTGTCAGACAGTTTGCCAAGGTGGCTGCGACGGTTACACGCTTGCCGGCAGGGTACGGGCATTCCTGCTGCTTCAAAGCCTTGCTCACGCTTCGCATCGTTGTTCCTTTAAACTCCTGCCATTCCAGGGAGGATCAGCTACCTTCTTGTGTTTTTTGCAGTTTGCATCTCCCAGGGTGTGGATGAGGTTGAACACCTCTTCATGGGTTCATTGGCCATTTGGAGATCTGCTTTGCCGAAGCCCCTTTCAAATTCACTGCCAGTTCTTTCCTTCTGCCTTTTCCTTCCTGATTTGTAAGAATTCTTTGTATATTCTGCATCCTAGCCTTTTGTCAAGTATTTGTTTTGCAACTATCTTCTCCCAGCTTTTCACTCTGAGTTCTTGATTTTAATGAGACCTACTCTATCCACGTGAAAGTTCCTTTATGGTTATTATTTTTTGTGTATTCACTGCTTAAGAAAGCTTTGCTTGCCCCAAGACACTGATGTATCTTTTAATAACGTTTTCTTTAACGTTTTGCTTCTTCACACGTAATTTCACAGCACAAAGGTTTATTGTGTTTGGCAAGCTTCGTTTTCTCCCCATACGGACGTTCAGTCGACTCAACACCATTTATTGAAAAGATGGTCCTTTCCTGCTGCTCCGGAGCGCTGCTTACATGAAGCTAATTGTGCCTCTGTGCATTGGGCCATTTCTGCACTCAGTGCTGGGCTTCTCTCTCCTTTTGCTGGAACCACGCTGCCGTAGTTACTGAGCCTCGCTCTCTGATAGGGAGGCCGCCCCCCCTTGTCATCCGACTGCCGGGGCTGACCACCACCCTCTGCATTTTCCTGTCAAGTGTCAGTTTCCAGCAGTAAACCTGCCGAGACTTTACTGGGAGTGCAGTGATCAAATAGCATCTCTGTAATGTTACGTTTTCTGATCCATGAACATCTTTATTTGCTTCTACGTTTTTAGGTCATTAATTTCTCTCAGTAATGTTTTTAAAGTTTCCTAGGTAGACGTCTTATCTCATAGGGTTTTTTTTTTTTTAATGATGATATTATAAATGGCATCTTTGCCAGGATTTCTTTTTCTAACTCTTTTTGCTGGCATGTACAAATGTAATTGAACTTTGAATTTTGACTTTGATCCAGCAACATTACTAAGTTTACTTATTTTAATCACTTATTTGTAAGTTTTATTGGATTTTCTATGTTCACAGTTGTGTCAGCTACTAATAATAGTTTTTCATTTCTTTCTGATCTTCATACCTTTATATCTTTTCTTGCCTTATTCTACTACTTAGAGTTCCCAGTACTGTTTTGAACAGAAGTGTCAATAGCTTTGCTTCCTTTTCAACCCTCCCCTGTCACAGATGATGACTGTCGTGTGGGAATCTATCAGATCAAAGAGGGTCCTTTCCGTTCCTCATCTGCTATGAGGGTTTTTCGTTTTATTGTTTTAATCATGAATAGCTGTTGAATTTTAATGAAATGCTTTTACTGCATATATTGAGATGATCATGATTTTCTTTTTTATTCTGTTAATTTGGAGAATTTAATTAATTGATTTCCAAATGTTAAAGCAAACTGCATTCCAGGAATAAACAAACTTGTCTGTGGATTATCCTTTGTAAGTAATGCTTTATTTGGTTTGCTAATAAGCAGTTTCAGGGAGTTTTGCATCTGTGTTTATGAGAGATCTTGACAATTTTTATTTCTTATAAAGTTCTTGTCAGGTTTTGGTGTCATGGTTGTTCTGGCTTTATAAAATGAGTTAGGAAATTCTCTTTTCCCTTCTTTGTAATAATTTGTGTAAGATTGGTGGTATTTCTTCCTTAAAAGTTTGGTAGAATTCACCAATAAAGGCATCTAGACCTGGAGTTCTTGTGTTGGTAAGATTCTATATTGGGGCTTTCTTTTCTTTTAATAACTTTGAAACTATTCAGATTTTCTTTTTCTTCTTGATTCAGTTATGATAAGCTTTGTGGGTTTTTAAATAAATTTATTTATTTGTTTGTTTTTTATTTTTGCCTGTGTTGGGTCTTTGTTGCTGCGCGCGGGCTTTCTCTAGTTGCGGCAAGCAGAGGCTACTCTTCGTTGCGGTGCGCAGGCTTCTCGTTGTCGTGCCTTCTCTTGTTGCAGAGCACGGGCTCCAGGCACGTGGGCTTCAGTAGTTGTGACACGTGGGCTCAGTAGTTGTGGCTCTAGAGCCTGGGCTCTAGAGCACAGGCTCAGTAGTTGTGGTGCACGGGCTTCATTGCTCTACGGCATGTGGGATCTTCCCAGGCCAGGGATCGAACCCATGTCCCCTGCATTGGCAGACAGATTCTTAACCACTGTGCCACCAGGGAAGCCCTAAGCTTTGTTTTTTAAGAGAGTGTCTATTTTATCATTTTATCTAAAGTCTTAAATTCGTGTGAAGTTCAGTATACCTTGTTAGATTTTAAAATATTTTTATGGTCTGTAGTTACGTCTTTTTCAGTCTCATTATTTGGTTATTTAATCTCTCTCTTGATCTGTCTCATCAAGGGTTCATCAATTAATCATTTGAATGAGCCAACTTTTGGTATTATTGATTCTATACTGTATGTATTCTATTTCATTAATTTCTATTTTTATACTTATTATTACCTTTCTTTGGTTTAATTTGTTTTTCTTGTTCTGACTTTTTGAGCTGTATATGCAGATGATTGGTTTTAACCTTCTCTTCTCATGTGTGCATTTAAGGCTGTAAATTTAGATGCATACTTTAGTGTTGATATACTCTATTTTTCTTATTTAGTTCAAAATATTTATCAAGTTCCATTGTGACTTTGCTTTTATACATATTTGTTACCACCTGCATAAACGTCCATGAGATCATTTTTCTTCTGTCTGTACTAATACCCTTTAGTACTTCCCTTGGTGTGATGTGTGCTGAGGAATTGTCTTAGTTTTACTTGGTTTGAAAATGTATTTACTAAACTTATTTTTTGAGGATTTTTTTTTGCTGAGTGTAGAATTCTAGGTTGGCTGCCTGCCACCTGTGCCCTTTGAGGGTTCTTTCCACTGTCTTTTGACTTCCATTGACTCTGTTCAGAAATGTGCTATCATCTGACTCGGGCAGCTGATTTGTTCTCCTTCGACTCCAGTGCCTTTTATTGTTTTTTTGCTTGTTGCTTGTTTTTTTTGGGCGGGGGGGGGGGGTGGTGGTGCAGAGGGTTATGTTAATGTCCATTTTACAGAATATTTTTTAATTAGTAAACTTTGCATTTGGAAGAGTTTACGGAAAAACCAAGAAGATGGTATAGAGCTCCCATCTTATTTCCCCCACCTCACAGTTTTGCCTAATATTAACATCCTGCATTAGTGTGTTATAAAGTCACAGTTAATGAACCAGTACCGATACATTATCATTAACTAAAGTCCATCAGTTACATTAAACTTTACTCTTTGTGTTGTAGAGTTCTTTGGGTTTTGACAAATGCATGACGTCATGTATCCACCATTACAGTATCATACACAGAAATGTATGTATGACTGCTTCTATTTTCTGGAAGAGATTTTAGATAATTGATATAATTTCTTAAATATTTGGTAGAGTTCAGGGAAACCATATGGGTCTGGTGCTTTCTTTTTAGGAAGGTTATTAATTATTAATTTGATTTCTTTCATAGATACAGGCCTACTTAGATTTTCTATTTCTCCTCTTGTGAATTTTGATAGTTTGCGTCTTTCAAGGTATTGGTCCACTTCATCTAAGTTTTAAAACTTCTGGGTATAGCATTGTTGATAATACTGCTTTATTCTTTTTTACCTCCATGGGACTAATAGTGATAACCCCTCTCTCATTTCTGATACTAGTAATTTGTGTCTTCTCTCTTTTTATCTTGGTCAGCCTACTTAGAGGTTTATCATTTTTGCTACCTTTTCAAAGAACATGTGTTTAGTTTTGTTTGTTTTCTCAATTGACTTCCTGTTTCCAGTTTCATTGATGTTTTTGTTCTTATTTTTATTACGATTTTCTTCTGCTTGCTTAAGGCTTATATTGCTCTTCTTTTAGTTTCCTAAGATGGAAGCTTAGATGATTGATTTTAGATCTTCTTTTCTAAATATGAATTTAAAGCTATAAATTTCCCTCGAATTGCTGCTTTTCCTACATCCCACAAATTTTGGTAAGTTGTGTTTTCATTTTTATTTTGTTAAAAATATTGTTAAATTTCTCTTAAGACTTCTTCTTTGATCTGTGTGTTATTTAGAAGTGTTGTTTAATCTCCACCTATTTTGGGATTGTCTAGCCATCTTTCTGTTACCGATTTCCAGTTTAATTCCAATATGCTCTGAGAGCTTACCTTGCTTGATCTGTGTTCTTTTAGATGTGTTTAGATGTGTTTTATGTCCTAGAATGTGGTCTATCTTGGTGAATGTTCATGTGACTTGAGAACAATGTGTATCTTGCTGTTGTTGGATGAAGTTTTGTTTTTTTTTTTTTTAATTTATTTATGACTGTGTTGAGTCTTCGTTTCTGTGCAAGGGCTTTCTCTAGTCGCGGCAAGTGGGGACCACGCCTCATCGCGGTGCGCGGGCCTCTCACCATCGCGGCCTCTCTTGTTGCGGAGCACAGGCTCCAGACGCGCAGGCTCAGTAATTGTGGCTCACGGGCCCAGTTGCTCCGTGGCATGTGGGATCTTCCCAGACCAGGGCTCGAACCCGCGTCCCCTGCATTGGCAGGCAGATTCTCAACCACTGCGCCACCAGGGAAGCCCCTGGATGAAGTATTTTATCAGTGTCAATTAGACCCAGTTGATTGATGGTGCTGTTTGGTTCAACTGTGTCCTCACTGATTCCCTGCCTGCTGGATCTGTCAGTTACTGATAGAGGGGTGTGGAGGTCTCCAGCTATGCCAGGTGGATACATCTCTTTCTACTTGCAGTTCTGTCAGTTTTGCTTCATGTAATTTGACCCCCTGTTGTTAGGCACATATGTGTTAAGCATTATGTCTTCTTGGGAGTATTGACCCCTTTATCTTTGTGTAATGCCCCTCTTTATCCCTGATAGCTTTCTTTGTCCTGAAGTCTGCTGTGCCTGAGATTAATAAGGCCTGCCGCCTTCTTTCTTTTGATTGAGGTTAGCATGGCATATCTTTATCCCTTAACTTTTAAGTCCATCTGTGTTTTTATATTTAATATGGGTTTTTTATAGACAACATAATGGGATCTTGTTTTTTAAACCATTGTGACAGTATCTTTTAATCGGCGTGTTTAGATCATTCACACGTGATGTGATAGCTGGTGTCGCTTGTTCAGTATCTCTGGGGTCTGTCGCTGTTTTCTATTTGGACACTTGTTCGTTGTTTCTTTTTTATCTTCCCCTCTTGATCTGCCTTGTTTGGTGTTAACTGAGCATTTTATATGATTCCAGTTCTTCTTCTCTCTTAGCTCGTGAATTATACTTCCTAAATAATTCTTTTTAATGACTGCCCTGGAGTTTGAAATACACGTTTAAAAGTAATCTAAGTGCACTTTGAAATCACGCTGTACCGTTTCACAGTTTAGTGCACTCACCTTATAACTGTCTTCCCAAGTCCTCTCTCACGTCCTGTATAGCAGTGCTGCCCTTCGTTGCACGTACACCGGTGCTGCAGGCACCCAATGCATCATTGCTGCTATTGCTTTGAGCGGTTATCCATTAGATCAGTTATGACTAAGAAAAGTAAAAGATTCTGTTTTACCTTCAATTATTCCTTCTCTGAATCTGTTCCTTTCTTTACGTAGATCTGACTTTCTGGCCTCTATCATTTTGCTTCTCTCTCAGGAATGCCTTTTAATATTTTTTAGGGCAGGTGTACCAGCAACAAACCCTCTCTCTCTCTCTCTCTCTCTCTTTTTTTTTTTTGGTCTGAGAAAATCTTTATTTTTTACTCTTGAAGGGTAATTTCACTGGATACAGAATTCTAGGATGGTGGGTTTTTTCTTTCAACACTTATAATATTTCCCTACATTCTCATCTCACTTTTATGGTTTCTGGCATCTTTTGGATTCCTCTGCCCTTGATTTTCTGAAGTTTGAATATGATATGCCTAGGTAGGTTTTTTTGGGTAATTATCTTAATATTCTCTGAAGTTCCTGGATCTGTGGTTTGGTGACTGTCATTCATTTTGGAAAAGAGCCATTGTTCAAAGATTTCTTCTCCTTTTTTACTTTCTTCTCCTCTCGTATTCTTGTTATGCATATCTTACGCCTTTTGTAATTGTCCTACTGTTCTTAGATACTCTCTTCATTATTTTTCTCTTTTACATGTCAGTTTGGGAAGTTTCTATTGACATATTTTTGTCTTTGTTTTCTCTTTTATTCATTTATGCTCTTTATTATTTGTAGCCTTATACTCTTTGCATGTGCTGTTTTATACTTTTTCTTAGTTGAAGCTGGTTGGATAGCTCATTAATTTTCAGCTTTTAGGTTTTCTAATATAACCACTAGATTTATAAATTTCCTGCTAAGTTCTTTTTTCTTGCACCCCAGTAGTTGTGTAGGAGTGTTTATGTGTGCAAGGGAGCATCTGTCTGTAGTGGGGCCCGTGTGGGCAGAGTGCAGCGTCCTGGGTGTGTGCGTGTGTGTGTGTGTGTGATGGGGTGTGGGCGTGTGCATGGCTTGCAGATAGTACAGGGGTGTATAGCTTGGACATTTCTTATAAAAAAACCTTTTTGTCGAAGTATGAAATGCAGGAAAGTCTGAGGAATTTTCACAGCAGTCACACTAGCTTTATGTTTTCATTACACAGTTTTGTGTAATGATCAAATTTCCTTTATGGTGTTTCATTTGACCTGTTGTTAGTTGAGATGTTTTTAAATTTAGAAATGTATTGGGTTTTCTTGGTAATCTTTTTAGAATTGATTTCTGATCACTTTTTAGTTTAAGAATTAGTTCTGAATGATACTTCATTTGAAATTTGTTGAGATGTGTTTTATGTTACAAAACTTGTTAAATTTTTATAAATGTTCTTTATGTGCTTAAAAACAATGTGTCACCCCAAGTTGTTTGGGGCAGCATTCAGTAAATATCTTCTAGATCAAAATTTTAACAGTGCTCTTCGGAATTTTAATCTCTCTCTGCTCAGCCTGTCAGTTACTGTTAGACACATATTAGTCTTGCCATTTTATTGATACTTGCTTTATGTATTTTGTATTCTTACAAGTTTAAAACTCCCAAATAGTCCTAATGAATTAACTGAACCTTTTTATTTTTCTGTGATGAGGCTCTTTACCTGTAGTGATACTTGATGCCTTTTGTTACGTTTTGTCTGATATTGAGATATCTACAGCTTTCTTTTGTTAATGTTTTTCCGTTTATTTTGCTTTGAAACTCTCTGTGGTTGTGTTTCATGTCAGTAGGTTGAGCTGACACTTGTTTTTCTTTACGCGGCATGGCCCACCCTTGTCTTTTAATTGGAAGTTTAGTCTGTTTATGTTCATTCTTCTGATTTAGTTTTGCTTTCTTCCATCTTATTTAGTACTTTTTTTTTTTTTTTTTTTTTTAAACAACAGCTCCTGTTTATTTTTTTATTTTTATTTATTTATTTTATTTATGGCTGTGTTGGGTCTTCGTTCCTGTGCGAGGGCTTTCTCTAGTTGCGGCGAGCGGGGGCCACTCTTCATCGCGGTGCGCGGGCCTCTCACCACCGCGGCCTCTCCCGTTGCGGAGCACAGGCTCCAGACGCGCAGGCTCAGTAATTGTGGCTCACGGGCCCAGCCGCTCCGCGGCATGTGGGATCCTCCCAGACCAGGGCTCGAACCCGCGTCCCCTGCACTGGCAGGCAGACTCCCAACCACTGCGCCACCAGGGAAGCCCTTATTTAGTACTTTTTATTAGTCTCATTGTTTGCTGCCTTCCCGTTTTCTTGCCTTCTTTTGAATTTATTAGAGCTTTTTTTGTCATGTTTCTTTTTCTTTCTTTTGTATTTTTCTCTGTCTCTCTTTTAGTGGTTTATTTAATGAATGGATAGTTAATGAAATCTTTATCTGCCTAAGGAGTAATTGAAGGCTCGGAACTCCCTTAAATGCTCTTATTATATTTTAGTTCTAGTGGGGTTTTTCCTGACTTTCTGTTTTCAATTTGCATTTTTTTCAGTAAGTAATATATTCAGTGGATAATATCTACATCTTACAAATGTAAAAGTTATAAGAGGGAAGACAGCGAGAAGTACGCCTTCCCTGCTACCCTGTCCGCCCACATTGCTCACCTGCCTAGAGGCAGCCAGGTTTCTTGTTTGTGCTTCCAGAGGCCATTCGTGCGCATGTATCTCTCTCAGCAACTCCTGGTGGCCCTCTCTTCACATTCTCTGCAGCTTTGTTTTCTAGAGCTTGTAGGTATTTAAATATGTTATTTCCTCATCAGCTGCTATAGTCAAACCCCATGAGCTGGGCATGTTGCGACCCTGTGAAGTCCTGATTGTTTAGATTAGCACTTCCATCTAGAGAAGCTGCGTTGCTGGTAAACTTTCCTTTTCTCTCAGCACTTGGAAGATGTAATTCCACTGTCCCCCAGCTCATTCCTTCCCGTCTGCTGCTCGCTTGGATCCACGTGTGTCCGGGGCGCTCTGCACTTTCACTGGCTGTGTCTAGGCATGTCCCCCCCCACCACCACGCTTTGGAATGTGTGATGGTTTCTGAACCTGAGGTTGGGTATTTTTTAAAGTCAGTTCTGGAAATTTCTCAACTGTTATTTCCTTGATTGTTGCCCCATCTGTCCTTTATACTCTCTTTCCATAATTTTGTTAGAAACCTATAAGACTTTCCCATCTGCCCTGTATGTCTCTCAGCCTGTTTTCATATTTTCTGTCTGTCTTTTTTTCTTCTGTTTATTCTTTATATTTATCGTTCAATTTGGGAAATCTCTCTTTAGGCACACTTAACTTGCTGTTTTAGTTATTATATTTGGTCTGTTTTTACTCTGCTTAGCTTTATTTTGTTTGTGTTTTGTTTTTAATTTCCTTCTTGTTTCTTTGGCATATTGTTCCTCACTCATAGTTTAGATCTTTCTTTATTGTTCTAAACATATTGTGCAGACTTACTTTCTATTCTGCTCCCCGTTATTCTGTTGCTGAATATTGTGGGTTTCCTTCTCCTAATTCTTGCGTTTGCTCGTCTGTTTTCATATGTATTTTGTGATTTTGTTTTCACTGTGAGCTTATGAGCCTTAGGACTTTATCTTTGGAATGTGTTTGATGCCTGGGTTGGAGCTCTGCTCTTCCAGCAGGGGTCTGTGCTTGCCCCGCCACTTGCCTGAGTGCACGTGTAGCCTGGGGCGCTGTACACAGTGTCTCCCTAACGCCGCTGCTGACGTACGTGTGTGTGTGTGTGTGTGTGTGTGTGTGTGTGTGTGTAGACCACTGTGCACAGTGTGTTTACAAGTTGGCCCGCTGTGGTTATTGGCTTTTTTGGTCCTGGTTCTCTGATCTGATGCCCCACTCCGTGCAGGCACCACGTGTCTGCTTCTTCCCGCACGACGGCCCGTATATCAGCCAGATCCACGTCCACCCCAGGGGAGCCGTAGTCCGGGAGGAGGAGCCGGGAGGTTGGGGTCCGTTCACGTGAGGCACGGCGCCGGGGAAGGCAGCCTTCGTGGGGCGGAGTCTGCCGGGTCCGTCTGTGGCAGAGCCCGTGGGGCAGGATGAGCCTGGTCTCGGGAGCTCAGGAGAGGTGGTTGGTCCCGGTGCCGGAGTGCGGGTGAAGTCGCCAGGTGTGGCACGTCGCCTCTGGCCGCGGTCCCGTCGGTGCTGGGCAGCACCGAGGAAGCAGGGCCTCTGACCGTGCGACCTGCAGCCGTCGGCTGGAGCTTGCGTCTCCCAGCGCAGGGAGGCGAAGGCCCAGGTGGAGGTGGCCCAGGGAGTCCTGGCAGCCCAGGTCCCCGCCCCGCTCAGGGGCTCGGGCAGGGGCTCGTGTCTGTAGTGCAGGGGCTTTGGGTCCGGCTCATCTCGCGGCGTTGGGGCGGGAAGGGTGCAGGTGGAGGTGGATGGAGGAGAAGCATCTCGAGTGCGGGCCGCGTGCAGCTCACCGGTCTTCTGGACGTGGCCCCTTTTCTCACGTCCTTTCTCCTTTCTTCAACGTCTTCTCTCCTGATAATCGACATTCAGAGCACCTATCGGGGAAATTACAGGCCACGTCCTGGTCCAGTGTTGGGGCAGAAATGCCAGTGTCCCCGGGCATCGTGCCCTTGACTTGAGCTGTGGGGCTGCAGAGGTGGGGCCCGGGTCCCCAGAACCAGCCAGGGTCAAGAGGCGGCGGTGGAGGCCCTGCAGCCTCCTTGCAGGGGGCTGCGCCATGAGCAGAGGTGTCCTGGAGAGGGCGGCAGGATTAGGGGCTGCGACCAGAGGCGTGAGAGTGGAGGGGGCGCCGCGGGGCGGGGCGGGGCAGGGCCGTGGGTGGACGTCGTCTTCCCGGCCAGCGCCGCCAGACGTCCCTGGGGAGGGGCGTGGGCGGGGTGCAGCCCGCTGGGCTCTTGGACGTCCCTGGGGAGGGGCGTGGGCGGGGCGCAGCCCGCTGGGCCCTTGGACGTCCCTGGGGAGGGGCGTGGGCGGGGCGCAGCCCGCTGGGCCCTTGGACGTCCCTGGGGAGGGGCGTGGGCGGGGCGCAGCCCGCTGGGCCCTTGGACGTCCCTGGGGAGGGGCGTGGGCGGGGCGCAGCCCGCTGGGCCCTTGGACGTCCCTGGGGAGGGGCGTGGGCGGGGCGCAGCCCGCTGGGCCCTTGGACGTCCCTGGGGAGGGGCGTGGGCGGGGCGCAGCCCGCTGGGCTCTTGGACGTCCGGCCTCCAGGAGGCTGCACAGCCAGGCTGTGGTTCTCTTGCGAGCTGCCCTCGCGGCTCCCCTCCCTCGCGGGGTCCCTTCTTTTCTTCCGGAATTGCTTCCGCATCAGTGAACACAGTGAGAAAGTGAATTTCATCTTTCTCGAGTGCTGTGGGTTTTCCAGAACGTGTCAGGTGGTTTGAGCGCCTCGTTTGCTGGTATCTGTAGCCTCAGAGGGTGGCCGCCTCTCCTGCCTCTTGTTGTCTTTAGATGGAGTTGAAGTTGCGTCGGTTCCTTCGCCTCCGCAGCCCCTGGGGGTGGCCTCCTTCCCGCGGGAGCCCTGTCGGCTGGTGCTCGGGCAGCGCGGGCGGGAGGGGCACCCCGCTCACGAGCTCGGAGCTGCTCTCGGGCTGGTGGGGAGTGTCCCCTGTGGTCTTGATGTCCTTGGATCCCTTTGCTCCGCTGTGCCAGCCCCGTGCTGTCTGTGAGCAGTCTGGTCCTGTTAACAGGAGCGGGAGGCTAGGGAGGAGGCCCCCCGGTCCTGGGCCTGGTCCCTGCGGGTTGCCGTGTGGTGGTAGGACCAGGATGTGCTGGGGCCTCAGACCAGTGACCGCTGGCCTTGCCCGTGGGCTCAGGCCCTTGTGCTTTCAGCTTCCAGCCGCTCAGAGGGGCAGGTGTGAGGAGGCCATGGCCACACCGGCCGTTTTGTCCCAGAGCTGGTCGCCAGCACCGGATCCTGGTGACCACAGGCTGGGAGCCCTGCCTGATGCAGTTTTGGAGAGCACACGGGACACACGTGACGGCTTGTGGCCTGTAAAGTGCTGCGCTCGTGAGCAAGCTGCCACACCTGCCTGGGTGCAGGGGTACCGAGACCATCAGCTGGCGGAAGGAAAAGCTGACGTGTTTGGGCCAGTGAGCCTGGGGCGGGAGGAGGGGGGCGGGAGGAGAGAGGCAGGCATTGGGAGGTGGAGGTGCCAGCCGTGGGCCCGTCCTCCCCTCCTCCTGTGGACCTCATGGCTGTACGAGACCATCCCCAGCCCTTCTCTCCGCAGGCACCGTTTCGTGTTTATCAAGTAATCTTTGTTCATCTTTCAGCCCCTCCCTCGGGTGGTCATGCCCCCATTTTGCGTGAGAAGGGCGAGTTCAGAGAGGTTAAGTCACCTGCCCAGGGTTGCACAGCTGGTTTGTGGTGGAGTCAGGATTTGAGCCTGGGTTTGTCCAACCCAGACACACCTGACACTGGGACCCCTCGGGGCTCATCACGGCTCTCAGGGGACCCCAGGAGGTGGAGCCACAGCCCACCTCTGCACTGCCCACTCGTTTGGGAAGCGAGCGGCCAGGATTGGGCCCAGCAACGCAGCTCGCGGAGGCCGGCTTCCTCCCTCCCGCGTGGCGTCCCACGCAGCAGTTCCACGTTTCTGGCCCCATCCACTGCATTTCTTTTGGTGACTCCGTGTGAGGGGAGAGGCCATTGGAACAGGACTCTGTAGCTGTTTAAGGTCATGAATTTCATTTTCTTATTAAAACACGACGGCATTGTGGGATGAGCAGGGTCGGGTAGAGGTGCTAGACTTGTTGAGGGCTCGTGGGGGCGGAAGGGCTGGGTTGGAAGGGCCCCCGTGGAGCCCTGCAGGTGGGTGGGGGGCTGAGCGGTTGGCCAGGAGGGTGAACTGGGCCGCAGCTCTGGCCGGGAGGTGGGGTTGTGACGGTGAAAACACACAGGGATGCCCCCCGCCCCGCCAGGAGGGCCCGGAAGTGGGGCTCCTGACGCTGTGGGCGCCACAGCCCCGGCCTCTGGGCTCGCGCTCTGGGATCGGCAGGACCTCGTCTCCGACGCGGTTTCCCCCGCCGAGGAGTGGGCTCGAGAATCCCCGGGCAAGGCCTGCCTCGCTGGGTGGGGGGCTTCCGAAGCGGGGGCGCGCTGGGCCGCGGGAAGGGCCGGCCTCTCCGTGTCCTGCCCGCCGTCTGCCCTGGGCACCAGAGAAGAACTAGATGAAGTGGGGGTGGGGGCAGCAGTGACCACACCGCTGCTGCTGCCCCTGTGGCCCTGGCGGGCGCCAGCCATGCCAAAGCGCTGCATGCCCAGTGCGCTGCTGGGACCTCAGCCACCCCGAGAGGTTTCTTGTGCTTTTCGTTTCACAGTCCTGAGGCTCAGGGAGGGCAGTTATTTTTCCTGAGGTCACACAGCTAGTCTTTGTGAAGCCAGAATTTGGGCCCAGCCGGCCGGGGTGCTCGCACCTTCCTGGGCCCTCGGCTGATGCCCCCTCCTCCTCCCTCATTGGCGCTCCCTTGGGGGTGCCGGCTTCCTTCAGGGTCTGAGCTCTCGCCTGGGCGTCCTCCTTGTGGGCCCCACGCCTCCCCTGGGCCGTGGCCCTCCTCACTGCAGGCCCTGGGGGCTGTGGCTCAGCATCTTCGTCCTCAGGGCCCCCAGCCCTTCTCTCCCCTGCCCCCTCCCACCCCAAGGCCCAGGCTCGCAGCTCTGATGGGCCTGCGTCAGGCAGCACCTCGCAAATACCCAGCGGGGGGCAGGCCCGTCCTCAGTGTCGCAGTGGTGTATGCTTCCGCCCGCATGTGCTTCTTCAGCCTGTGCGTGGGGCGCGTGCGTGTTTCTCCATCCCTGGGGATTCGTCAGCATATTTTGGGGCTGCACGGCAAAGCTCAGCGTTAATTACCACACTTGGAGGACCAGCTGATGTTGAAGGCGATCATCACCACCGCTGCTCTCCCACGAGGGCATGCCGTGTGGAGCGCCCTTCCCCAGCGGTGCCCACCAGGAAGCCCAGATGCTTCCTAAAGCGTCTGGGGCCTCTGTGTCCGCGACCTCCCCCCTGGGCCCCCCCCCCCCGGGGTCTGTCGTGGCCCCCTCACTGTCTGCGCGCCCTCTCCAGCGCCCAGGAGCTGCGGGCCTGGTCCTTGGGCCCGTCCTGAGGCCTGCATTTCACCCCTGCCCCCCTTCCCCTGCCCCCATGCCCCCTGCCCGCTGAGCCCGCTCTTGCCCAGGAGCAGTGAGAGGAGGATGAAGGAGGGGAGGCAGGCGGGAGGTCTCCAGGGTAGCGGGGGCTCTGGCAGCGCTCCTGGGAGTTCCCGCACGCCAGCGGGGCTCTTCAGGTGGCCTTAGGGGCCATTACAGACAGAAGCATTGAGAAGCGCTCTCTGCCTGCTCCCTTCAGGTGAGCAGGCAGATGGGGGACTTGGCCTGGTGAAGGCTTATCTCACACGTGCGTGTGCGCATGCGTGCGCGTGCGTTCTTAGAGCTCCGCCTCTGCGTGTTCTTGCCTCTCCGACTCATTCTCCCGCCTGCCTGGCTTTTCCCCCCTCCTCGTGCCTCCGGAACACCGTCCTCCGCGTCCACGGCTTTGCCCGTTCACCCGGAGCTGTCGGATGCTGGAGTCGTAGGACCCTTTCCTCTGCCCGCAGAGAGGGCTGATCTGAGCGAAACCACATGCGCGGAAGGGTCTGCCTCCCTGCTGATGAGCCGTAGCCTTTCAGGAGAGGATTCCCCCTCCCCCCACCCGTCACTGGTTTCCCCTCCAGCCGAGAGCTGGCCAGGCCTGGGAGACCTGGGGCTTGAGTTGTAGAAGGAAAGACGGACGGTGATGGGGGTGAGCAGAGCTGTGTGTGGTGAGGTGCGCTAGGCCGCGTGGCCGGCGGGGACGGGCCTGAAGGACGAGAGGGCCAGACGTGTCCCGGGGGAGAAATTTCCAGGCTGAGGGGTCAGCAAAGCTGAGGCCTGAGGTGAGGGCAGGCTCAGCATCTTTGAGGGACAGGACGGCACTTCCGGAATCCGTCCCCAGGGAGCCGAAGGGCCGGGTGGGCCCTGGAACCTGCATTCCTAACCAGCCCCACCCAGGTAACAAGCTGCTGGCGGGGGAGGGGGCGCAGAAACGCGTTCCTGCGGACGGAATTGGCAGCATCTGCTGACAGGTTAGAGGGAGGGGTCCTTGCTCAGACTCCGCACCCATCCCCTCTGTATCCCCCAGCTTGCGTCCACCTGCACGCCCCGCTTCTGCCCCCACCCATTCCCTAGCCCAGCCTTCCCCTGGGCAGGACTCTCAGTGCCCACCTGGACCTCCCGCCCCCCCTGCAGACGCCTGCTGAGTCCACACTCGGGCTGCCGGGCTGGGCCTGGGGCTGTAGAGTTTGGCTGCCGCCTGGTTATTGGCTGGCCTGTGCCCATCCTCCCTGTGGGGCTTGGGGCAAGTGACTTTGTACCTCTGTGCCCCCGTTTTCTTTCCAGGAAACAGTGGCCTGGACTTGATCAGAGTGCCTTCCAAGCTTTATATGACTTCCTTTCTCCACCGCTTCTCAGCACCACTGAGGCCCTCCACTCCCTTCATGTACATAAAAGAAGAAAGCGTAGATTTCATCTCTGCCATCCTTAGATTCTGGGTTCTTATGGGGAATATTCCAGAACTTGCAGAGACCACATCTCCTTGGTCCTGCCCTGGTCCCCACTCACAAGCCTGCAGAGCTGTGAGCCGGTCAGGGAGGAGGGGCAGGAAGACGGTGACGGGTAGAGAGGGTCTGAAGCTGTCTGTCCTGGCATCCTCCCGAGCCAGCCCAGAGGCGTTGCAAGGCTGGACTCTTGGGCTGCCTACTCGGAGCGGCCCCGGCCTTGTCCCCGCTTTGGGCATTGGCGCGAGCCCTGGGTAGACGCCAGGAGCGCCAGCCACAGAGCGTTGGGCGCGTGGGCTGCCGCTCCGCAGGATGTGTGCAGACCCTCTGCCACCCAGCCAGGCCTGCTCACCGCCCCGTGCTTTCTCCATCTGGTCCTTGAGGCCTGTGCGCAGGAGGGTCGGTACGTATCACCCCAAACGCTTCGTCCGTCAGGGAGTGTGGGGCTGTCAGGGCCGGCCTGTCAGTCACAGACCGGAGCTCTGAGGCTGGGGCTGGCGGGGTCGGAGCAGGGTCACGGCCGCTGCCTTTGCTGCCGGTCGCGGCCTCCGCTCTCCCGCACCCCTCTGGGCGCTGCAGGCTGGGCCTGGGGGTCGGGGGCAACTTCCATCACTGCCCCCTCCCCCGCGTCCTCAGTCCATTTCTCCCTGCGCGATGCTGTGACCACGCTCTTTGGGTTGCGTTGATCACGTGACAAGCAAGGGTGCCGGGACAGACAGGGCTGTGGTGTCCCCAGGGAGAAGCACCCAGGGGAGCCCCGTCCTGTCTGTACCTGGAGGCGTTGGCGCGGCTCCTCTGCTCAGGCTGGGTGCCTGTTTGTTCAGGGATTAGTCCCCACACCTGTTCAAGTGGAAGCGAAGGGACCTTCACCACAAGTGGAATCTGTCATTAAAAAGTCATTATCAGATCACACCAGCCCAGTTCTCGCTGCTTCATGACTAATGGCAAAACAATTTCCTGAAAAGGTACAAACAGCAAACTTTCAATTTTATATCTTCCTCTTTGCTAGCCTGGAGACGTAATAGAAGAGATCCGTAGTGGGAGGCAGCATTTTGGAGATTTATTGGTCAATAAAGGTGACAATTACAGCTTGTTTATGAAAGGAAGCCCCTCCCCGGCCCCTGCCTGGCATCGACGCTCTGGTAATAATAACTGTGTAACCAGCCCGAAACCGTAAAAGTCAATGGGAAGATACAGGATTTCAATAAAATTATGACACTCGATAAACCTTCCTGTTGGAAACAAATTTTCCACGGACGTGTGACCAGTTCCAGTTGGATTTGTAACTTTAATTTCTCACTTATTGAATTTTTTGTCATCAACTAATGATGAAGTCCGTGCTGGGGCGATGGCTCAGCCAGAGGCCCGGGAGCGCAGGAGACCGCTGAACTTGGCGGGCGGGGGCCGATGGGCTCCTGAGGGAGAAGAGGGGACCCTGTGAGCCCCCAGTCTTCGCCAGTCTCACCTGAGAAGGAGGGGCCTGGGCAGACTGGGTGGGCGGCATCGGTGCTCGGGGTGGAGGAGCAGTTGGGGCAGGTCTCTGCCCGGGCAGTCGGGCCTCAGCTCACGGAAGCAGCGGCCGAGAGGACGGGGCAGAGGGTCCGAGAACGTGCCTCGGAGTCGGTGCTGGTGCGGCCTGGCCCTGCGGCTCGCCCGGGACGCAGTGCCCTGGCGGGTGTGTGGGCTGCGAGGGGCGCCGGCCGGGGTGCGGAGCAAGGCTGCACGAGCTTCTCCAGCCGCTGCGCCGGGCATGCCTGCGGGAGGGGCTGCGTCCTGGAGCCCACACGTGGAGGTCTGTTTGCCAGTGTGGACGAGATCGCTGCTGTCACCACGTGAGCCTCATGGCTCACAGGCCGGCGGCTGGACGCTTGGTCCAGGAGGGCATCAGTCGTCCCGGCCCGCCTGTGAAATGTGCTGGTGACCCACCTCGCTGATCAGGGAGGAGGCTCAGGTGGACGAAAGCGCTGGCCTCGGGTTGCGCGGAGCAGAGCTGGGACCCGGACGTGGTCTCGTGGGAGCCACCTTTTCTTCCTGGACTGTGCTGGCCCAGGCTAGGCCACTGAGCTCCCCAGTGTGGCCCGCACACCAGCAACGTCGCCTGTTAGAAATGCAGACTCTCAGGCCCCACCCCAGACCTGCTGAATCTGAAAGGACGTTTCACAGGACCCGGGAGATGCGCAAGATGGGAGGTTTGAGAAGCGGTGCTCTCGTTAAGCCTGGCTCTCTGCAGGGGACCTGATTTTGTCTAATTGTGCAGCCCGTGTGGGCCTCCTCGGCCGCAGCCGGGAGACATGGGGGCAGGAGGAGGGCAGGTGCCGGCCCTCAGCTCGTGCTGCAGCCTGCTAGGAATGAGGTCTCCTCACTGCACACTTGGGGGCTGGGTCCAGAAGAGTCTGGCCCCGTGGTTCCAGGCCCACAGTGGGGGAGGGGAGCCTCCTTTCCCCGTGCCAGCGCCCTTTCCTCAGCTGCCAGGGCGGCTCCATTCCTGGCCTTGGGGACACCCTCGGTCTCTGAGGGCCTCCCCTGCTGTTCTCCCTTCGCCAGCATCTCAGGAAGGGGTCTTACCGTGTGGCTCAGGAGGAGCCGCCCGTCTCTCCCAGGGCTCGTGCCGTTGGCCTTCATCGTTTCCAGTAGGGTACCACTGGGTGGGGACTCCTGTGTGGCTCTAAGGGGTGGTCTCAGCGCTGTGTGGTCCGTGTGCCCCACGAAACCTGAGCTGCATCTTTACGTGGAGGAGGGGTGCCGGGCGTGGCTGGTGCATGGTGACACCCAGGACCATGGCCTCTGGCACCCCATGGGCTTGGGGGCGTGGTGGGGAGGAGCTTGCTGAGGCCAGAGCTGGTGCTGCGGGGGTCCTGGGGCCTCTCAGAGCGCTCTGGGAGGGTTTCTGGACCTGTTGGACACCTGCCACCTCCCTGCTTAGAGGGACCTCTCCTTACCCACCAAATCTTCTGCTTAGACCCTCGCTCTGAGTGTTGCTGGGTTAAAGGCCAGGTCAGAAGTCATGGGAGCGGGGGTACTCCAACCCACTTGCTGGCGGACCCCACTGGTGTGTCCCTTGGTCTGTTTGCCGGGACTCAGGAGGTCACACTGACCCAGAACACTGGCTCAGACCTTCTGCCCAGCTGGGGGACACCGCAGACTCGGAGAGGGAGGGGTGCCTACCCCCGATGGAGGCAGCCCCCGCCCTCCGCTGGCCCATGAGTCTCTGGCCACCGCAGGTCAGACAGTGCAGCTCAAGGCCGGGCAGGCAGCGTGGCTCCACCGAGGATGGACCCCAGGCTCACCTGGCACCGGCCAAGCTGGGCTGCGGCTTCAGAGCAGCCAGGGCCCGTCTCGGCCTTGGTGGGCTCTGTTGGGCTAAGTGTCCAGCTCGAGCTCTTCAAGGAGCCACCCAGGGGGCCCCACCTGGCAGCCTGCCCCTCGAGCTTGGCCCCAAGCCCACCACGCTGCTCCCGTCTCCCTCACACCCCTCGCCCGCCCGGGCCTGACCTCCTGCCCTCTGTGCCCACAGGAGCGGGACGGCATGCGCGCCATCCTGGGGTCCTACGACAGCGAGCTGACGCCGGCCGAGTACTCGCCCCAGCTGACCCGCCGCATGCGCGAGGCCGAGGACATGGTGCAGAAGGTGCACGCGCACAGCTCGGAGATGGAGGTGAGGGGGCCCAGTGTCGGCGCGCGCTCCGCGGCGGGGGGGGGGGGGGCGCTGTGGGCGCTGCTGCGTGCGGACCTCAGTCCTGTTGGGGAGCGCCGCCTCCCGCCCCCGCCAGCACAGCCTCGTCGTTGCAGGCGCTTCCACGGCGCTTTTACCGCCACACGTTTGCTCCCCGTGAGACACTGGTGAAGAGGGATTCGCGGGGAAGGCTCCCCCCGACGCCTTCGCATCCGCGGCGCTTTCTACGTTAAGAGATCCTTCCTGTCTGGCACCGCGTGTGCTCCAGTTCATTACGAGGCTGGCAGTTCTGGCACCTCCAATGCCATATGTTCAGGCTTTTTGCGTGTTGGCGATGAGGGGCTGTCAGTGACCTCGGAACTCGTTGACCAGCGTGGTCGCCGTGCCTTACCCTGCCCGAGGCTGCGGCTTGGGGACAGCCCCGCCCCTGGCGTCTGGCAGACGGGCACCGGCTTCCTTTGGCTCCCTGTCTCCCCTTGAGTCCTGCCTGCAGGGGGCTGACTCGTCCCGGTTTGCCTGGGACTGTCCTGGTTTTGGTAGAGAAAGTCCCTGACCCCTTCTCCCCTTCCTGTGGTCAGCAGTGCAGCGGGGCGGTCACTCAGCCTTCCCTTCCAGCTCCCAGACTTATGGGAGAATTCGGGGGGGGGTGGACATCACCGGTTCTGCCAGCGTCACCGCCACGGCTGTTCCTGTCCGTCACCATCATCGCCACGGGGGCTCAGTGGCCAGTCCAGGCGCTGGGCGGGAGGCACCAGACAGAGGAGGGGCAGAGGAACGGCCTCCCAGCCCTGGCGGCTGCCCCGCCCTGTCCACACTGGGACTCCCGTCCCTGCCCTGTGCTCTCCGGACACGGGTGCCAATGGCCTCCTGCCCTCCACCCAGGCCGCACCGACCCCAGATCTGTGTTAAGACAGAGGACCTGAGATCCCCATCTTTGAGGCTGGGGGTTACCCTGGGACCAGCCTCAGTGTTCTGGACCAGCCTCAGTGTTCTGGGCTCGAGTCCAGTGTTCTGGACTTGAGCCATCCCAGCGAGGCCATCCATCGGGGGTGGGTTCTTGCTCTCCACATGTCCTGCACAGCAGGCCCCCGTAGGGGAGGGAGCCCCCCAAGTCCCTCCCCCTTGAATTCCCCCCGAGAGCCCCGCCCAGGCCTGAGCTGCTGTTCATGGAAAGGATCAAGCACAGAGGGGCTGCAGCAGGGCGTTCCCAGGCCAGGCCAACTGGGCACTGTCCCCTGGCCTTTTTGGAGCGTCTGCAGGCAGCGGAAGAAAGGCTGACTGACTCCAAGTGTTGGAACCACCCATCACCTTTGGAAAGTAGAGGTTCTGGTTGGATCCGTTGTGCCCTGTGGGTCAGGCCTGGGTCTGCTCCTGTTGAGGGCTGTACACCTCCCGGCCTCCACCAGGTGGCAGCAGACAAAGCCGGCCGGTCCTGCTCCCTGGTTCAGGCCCCCACCAGGGTGGGATGCGGACTGTACTGAGGGACCCCGGACAGGACGGGGGCTTCTCCTCAGCCTTGGTTCTTTTTCCTGCACGTCACCAAGACCCCTTCTCGTCTCCTTCCAGCCCTCTGGGAACCTGCACTGGGACAAGGATGTCCTTCCCCTCCCTCCTGCTTCCCTCCTCCCCAGCCATCCACTGACCTGATCTGTACCGGGCACCGCCAAGCGTAGGCCTCCAGGAGCCCCCCGCCCAATTAGGAGCCACTGGGACCTGGAGCTGGGTAGCCCTGGGTTGGCCCCGAGCTGAGGGAGCTTGGCTGGGAGAAGCTGCCTCCGTGGGGGGCGGGGGGAGCCAGCCGCCCGGTGCCGGATGAGGATGAGCGGTCCTGGGTGGGCTAGGCTGGCGGGATCCGCAGAGAGCCTCCTACAGGAAGGACCCTGTGCCCGAGTTCATGTCCGTGCTGGCGCTGCTGGAGCAGAGGGGCCTTTGCTGTCAGGCTTGGCTCTAGGGTTAGGACTGAGCGTGGAGTATGAGGGGACGTGTGGGACTTCCAGCTTTCCAGAGAGCTCTGCCCTCGTTCTCTTGTCAGTGGTGCGCACTGTCCTCTTAGAGCTCGGACTGCTCACGGCTACCTCTCTGTCCACTCGAGGACAGAGGGCCGGGGCCCGGTCTCCAGGACCCAAGGGGTTTCTCCCAGCACTCGGTAGCGTCACAGAAGTGACAGGTGCGGGGAGACACGTACACGGCAGAAGGCTTTTCTCTACGGTGTCCGGAGGGTGGGAGGCAGTATGGTGTAGAAGGGGAGAAATTGGGGAAATGGGAAACATTGGGAAAATTGGGAAATATTCGCCTCATTCCTGAGCGTTGCAGCCAGCGGCCCCGTCACCCCATCAGCGAGCTCCCTGGATTCGCCCAGCCGGGGCGTCGGGGGACTGCGCCACGGTAGTGTCTCAGCTGTTCTCACGTGGGCCCGGAGGGGGGCTCCCCGAGCACCTTGGAGGGTGTGCAGCCCTGACGAGGGCGCCCACCTCCCATCAGCGCCTGCCTCCAGCCCCCGCTGGCCCTGGGATCCCCGGGGGGGGGGGGCGGGGGGGTTCCTGTGGGAGGCCCTCTGGTGGCCACTGGCGGCTCCCCTGGACTTGGTCTCATCCCAGGGGGAGGTCTGGCTTAGGGAGAATGTGACCCGAACATGATGAGCTAAGCCCATTAGTGAAGAACAGGAAGGGGTTCAGGAAGGGGGCTGGCGGGGGTGGGGGGAGGAGCCCCGGGCGAAGTGGGTGTGAAGGCGGTGCCCGCTGCGCCCAGAACCGCGAGGCCAGTGATGGGCCGTGTGGAGGGAGCCCTGCGAGTGCTCCTCCACCACTCACCCCCCGCCCCCCGTCCCCCGTCCCCTTGTGTGACTGGCCCCGTCTCCTCGCTCCACAAGGCCCGGTGGGCGTGCTCAGCCCTCCGGCCGAGGGTGGGTGGCAGAGGCCTGGCTGTGGGCACTGCCCTGGCCGTCGTGATGACTGTGGTCGTCCTCTCCATGGACCAGGAGGAGGGTGAGCACCGGAGGCCTTTCCGGAAGGACTGGGCTCAGACGGGAGGCGGGAGACCCAGCCAGGTGGCAGCCATGGGCTGTGGGGCAGGCGTGCTCCGTGTGTGGTTTGCCGGTCCTTCTCCCAGGAGATCCCAGGAGAGGGGTTGGCAGAGCCTCCTTTAAGGCGAGTCACAAAACCCAGATGCTGGCCTGACCTGCCTTCAGTCCCAGCAGTTTCCTGGTAGAGCCGAGAGCTTCTGTGCAGCTCCGGGTGGAGCGCTGGGTGGAGCGGGGGCCGGGGGGCGGGGGGAGGAGCGGGCGGATGGTTTCTCTCCAAGCACGTGAGGCTCTGGGGCAGCCGGGGAGTCCCCGGCCCAGACCCGCTTCCCATCTCCAGCCTGACCCCTTTGGGGGGGGCACCGAGGCTCTCTGAACCCTGTCTCACCCCTCTGAGGCCCTGAGCAGCCGGGGAGAGGCCTGCGGCTCAGGAGGCTGGAGCCTGGATGCCGGGGTTTGGGCAGGACAGGCCCCTGTGCCGTCCCCTGTGGGTCTGCTCCTACGGCCCCAAGGGAGGGGACAGGCTCGGAGGCGCCTGGCTTTGACCTCACCCTCCAGGTCAGAGTGGCTCCACGCGGAGCCGAGGCGTGCAGGGCGGGGCTGGTGTCCTTCAGGCAGTTTTCCTCTTCTTGTTTTATTAAACAGTAACATTTCACATCTCAGAGGCTCAGAGAACGACCCACACTTGGAGACTTTGGAAGCTGCTTCAAGCTGCCTGACAGAAGTTTATTAGTTGAGCATCACATATTGACAGATGGTAGGAAGTTATGTAACTTTATAGAACCCGTTTGTTACGGGTTCCTCAGAGCCTCCAGGCGACTCATCCGACCTCAAGCTGCGATGCAAGCACCGTTTGGGGGCGCACGGCCGTGCAGATGAGAGCAGAGCGCTGCTCGCAGCCCCTCGGTCCCCGTTTTGTTCCACTGTCTTGGGGGGCCACCGGGAGCAGCCAGGTGCGTGCAGGGAAGACATCCCCACAGCCCCCGGGCCTGACGGAGTAGACGTATTAGCGTCCCTCGCCCGCCCGAGAGAGCGCTGGCCTGGGGGGCAGGGTCGGGGCGCCCTGGGGTCTGGGTGCCTGGTGGAGGTGGGGGCCCCTGTCCCCGCCCCTCCTCCACCCCACCCAGCCCTTCTTTCTCCCTCCAGCCTTCTTCCCCTTCCTTCCGTATTTCTTTCTGTTCTCTCTTTGTGTTTGTCTGTTTCTGTCTTTGCCCTGCTCTGTCCTCTCACCTCCACTGCCCCCTTCTCCTCCTTGGCCTCTCTCCACCTCATCGCTCACCCCCAAGCTCCTGTTTCTTTTCACGCAGAGGTCAGCAGGCTTTGTCTGTAAAGGGCCAGACAGTAAGTACTGTGGGCTGTGTGGCCACATGGTCTTGATCACGGCTGCTCAGCTCTGCGGCTGTATAGCTCAGTAGCAGCCGTGGGCCATCAGTAGATGGTGGGTGTGGCTCTGTGCCAGTGAAATGATAAAACCGGTGGTGGGCTGGATTTGTGTGCAGGCTGTAGTTGCCAGCCCCCTCTTCTAGCTCCTCTTTTCTGGGACCCCGGGACCCTGCTGCTTGACGTGAGAGCTGCCGCGCCTGCCCCATGGGGCCTGGCCAGCCCCCGGGGTGCCCACGGCCGGCGCCCTCTCACAGGTACAGGGGGCGTGCTGCTCCGTCGGCCCCACCTTTCACTTGCTGGGGAAGGAGTGGGACCCACAGATGCGGGCACAGGGAATTTGAAAACCACATCCACTTCTTAGAGAGGCATTACGTTTCACCCATTTAGCTTAATCAGTCAGTTCTAATGGGAAACATGCTTTGATTCTGGCAAAAACATCTCAGTACCACCAACCAGAAGTGTTGAGATTGGGAGGATCCCAGTAGCCCGACTCTGGTGCCATTTTGCACGGATTTTATTTATTCCATTTAATAAAGTGGCTGCAGAAGTCGGTAGCATATGTCATGAATCCTCCTCTGTCGACAGGGCTATAAATATGCAGCTCATGCCACCTTGATTCAAGATATCAGCCTGATTTGTTTTTCTAATTTATTTAATTAGAACAGATTATGGTGCTGCTGGCTGCATGGAGGTCTGTGGAAAATCCCAATTTCAGATTGCAGCAGTAATTTCTGACTCCCAGCTTAGGAAAAGATGGACATCATACTACTCTCTCTCCCTCTGTTCCTCCCGGACTTCTGTGAGGGCTCATGTCACAGCGTTTCTGTCACTGTCCCCTGGCCATGGGGGGCTTGGCTTCAGGAAGAACAGCAGCTTTTGAACCCTACGTCGTTCACCAGATCCAGATTTTTTTCTTATTTGTGAAAGTGTTTAGTGCTCCCCTTATATAAGGAACTTGAGACGACTCTCTTGTAAAAAAAAGCACAGATGAAACAAACTGGAAAATCTTGAGACAGAGTTACAAGATGAGCAACATGCTAAAGAGAAATGGAAAACAGAAAGGAGGCAAACAGGGAGAAAATAATACCAGAGACCCGGGCTCTGGGAATCCTCTGCAGTTGGACACGGATCTGACGTGCAGAGGCCACAGGCAATGGGCGAGGGCCACGTTCTATTTTTAGTTTTTTGAGGACCCTCCATACTCTTTCCCGTAGTGGCTGCACCAGCTTACATTCGCACCATCAGTGCACAACACATTCTTCAACACTTGCTGTCTGTTGTCGTTTTGATAATACCCATCCTAACAGGTGTGAGGTGGTATCTCACTGTGGTTGTGATTTGCATTTCCCTGATGGTTAGTGATGTTGAGCATCTTTTCATTTATCTGTTGGCCGTTTTTATTCTTTGGAAAAACTTCTGTTCAGACCATTTCTTAATTGGCTTTTGGTTTTTTTTAACCATTCAGTTGTATGAGTTCCTTATATATGTTGGATATTAACTCCTTGATGCATGGTTTGCAAATATTTTCTCCCATGCCGTAGGTCACTTTTCATTTTGTTGTTTCCTTTGCTGTGCAGAAGCTTTTTAGTTTGTTTTTTCTATTTCTGTCAAAAATGCCAGTGGAATCTTGATAGAGATTACATTGCATCTGCAGCTTGCTTTGGGTTGTACGGACAGTGTAACAGTATTAATTCTTCCAGTCCGTGAACACAGAATGTCTTTCCACTTATTTATGTCGTTTTCAATGTCTGCTATCAATGTCTTTTGAGTATATAGCTCTTTTACCTCCTTGGTTAAATTTATTCCTAAGTATTTTATTGTTCTTTGATGCTGTCGTAAATGGGACTGTTTAGTTTCTTTTTCAGGTGGTTCATTATTAGCATATAGAAATGCAACTTATTTTTGTATGTTGATATTATATACTGCAACTTTACTGAATTTGTTCATTAATTCTAACAGATTTCTCGCAGAGTTTTTAGGATTTTCTATAAATAAGATCGTAACATCTGCAAAGAGAATTTTACTTCTTCCTTTCCTATTTGGATGCCTTCTGTTTCTTTTTCTTGTCTGATTGCTCTGGCTAGGACTTCCAGTACTATGTTGAATATGAATGGTGAGAGTGGGCATCCTTGCCTTGTTCCTGATTTTAGAAGAAAAGCTTTCAGCTTCTCACTGTTGAATATGACATTAGCTACGGGCTTTATTATGTTGAAGTACATTCCTTTGGTACCTAATTAATTTTTGTCATGAAAGGATATTAAGTTTTGTCAAATGCTTTTTCTGCATCTATTGAGATAATCCCGTTATTTTTATGCTTCATTCTGTTAATGTGGTGTATCGCGTTGATTGATTTGTGGATGTTGAGCCATCCTTGCATTCCATGGATAAATCCCACTTGATCACGGTGTATGATCTTTTTAATGTGCTGTTGAATTCAGTTTGCTAGTATGTTGCTGAGGATTTTTGCATCTGTGTTCATCAGGGATATTGGCTGGTGGGTTTTTTGGGTTTTGTCTTTTTTTTTTTTTTTTTTTTTCTCATGTAGCATCCTTGTCTGACTTTGGTATCAGGGTAATGCTAGGCTTGTAAAATGAGTTTGGAAGTGTTCCCTTCTCTTCGATTTTTTTGGAAGAGTTTGCGAAGGATTGGTATTAATACTTTTTTAAATGTTTGGTAAAGTTCACCAGTGAAGCCATGTGGTCCTGGGCCTTTCTTTGTAGGGAGGTTTTTGGTTTTCTTTTTTAACTGATTAATTCTTCTTACTCTTTACTGGTCTGTTCATATTTTCTGTTTTTTTAATGATTCATTTTTGATTATTTGTGTATTTCTAGTTTATTTCTTTTAGGTTGTCCAGTTTTTTGGTGTATAATGTTGATCACAGTAGTTCTTGAGTCCTTGTGTTTTTATGGTATCCTTTGTGATGTTTTCTCTATCATTTATGACTATTTATTTGAGCCTTATCTTTTTTCTTAATTAGTTTAGCTAAAGGTTTGTCAATTTTGCTTATCTTTAAAAAAAAAAACAGCTCCTAGTTTTGTTGATCTTTTCTGTTCGGGTACGTGGGTGGTTGTCTAAATCCACGTTCTGTGAGGGTATAACAGCTGAAAACTGCTCCTTCACCTTGTGACGCTCCCAGCCCAGACCTCTGTTCCAGGTCACACGGCTGGAATGCAGAGACGTTGGGATTGATCTCTGTTGTCTGGCTTCACCCCTGCACTGATGCCTGAGTGGCCAGGAGGGCTTGTGAAGACAGATCTGCTGGGTCCTCCCCAGTTCTGGGGGCGCGGGGGGCTGAAACGTTGGACTTCCCACAAGTTCCCAGGGGGTGTTGAGCTGTGGTCCGAGGCCCACCACCTGCAGGGTAACCACGCTAGCTGTTAAAGCCAGGACGGGGTCCAGGTCCGCTGTGGAAGTGCCACCGCGGCCCTGTGAGCACTGGTGGGGCCCGGTGTGCTCTGGGTTGGGAGAGGTATCGGCTGCTTCAGTTGCATAGGTGGGTTCTGCTGCCTGGACGGGCCCCTGTCGACCGGCCGGCTTCCTCGCCTCTTTTTTCTTTACACTTTGTCACAAGCCTGTGTGTGAAGTGGAGCCGAAAGGCCGGGGGCCTGAGAGTCTGGTCTCGTTCTGTCCGTGAGACCTGCAACCTTGGGCTTTGCAACCTCCCGTCCTGCCTGCATCCGGCTGCAGGGACGGCTTCTCCCCTGCGCCTGGGCTCCTGCGCTGGCGGGTGCTGGGCAGCAGGTCTCACTCGGAGATAAAAGTGGCCACGCGAGGTCTCAGTGCCCCCTTCGCTGGTCACACGTGGTGTGTGGGCCGGGGGCTCGCGCCTGGGGTCTGGCAGGAGTGCGACGCCCCCAGACGGCCTGACGCAGCCCTGCGGTCACTGGTCCCCTTCCGCCTGCTCCGGGGTGCGCTGCCCCTGGGACGGCCGGTGCCCTTCCTCCTGTGCCCCCCGCACCACGTGCCTGCCCTCCCAGCTCCACTGCAGCCAGCCCGGCCAGGGCGGGGACGTACGCGTGGGGGACCGCGCCCCCCGAGGCTGTTCCAGGAGGCCTCGGTCACGCGAGCAGCGTGAGGAGCGGCTGACGGTCAGTCTGTGACGCGGCCCACGGCCCCGCCAGCCCGCTGCTCCCTGGTGTCCCCGCTGCAGGCTGAGTCCCCCGTTGAAGGCTCGCCCCGCAGGGTCCCCGTCGTCGCCGCCGCCGCAGGCTCCTGAGTGCAGAGTGCGCACCAGGTGGGCGGCCGCGCGTCCTCGCTTTCCTCCCCCAGGTGAGGCGACGCCCACACCCAGTGCCGGGCGTCCGAGGGGCGCGTGTGGACCGCGGCTGCCCCGGCCCTCCGACACAGGGTGCTGTCGGCCTTTAATTTCCCGCGTGACTGAGCCGCGGAGCGGCTTCGCGGGCGCGTCTTCCCTGGCGAGGCCTCCGTCTCCCTCCCGTGCTCCGTCCTGCCGCGCCCAGCCTGCCGGTTCCGCCCGCGGCCCGAGGGCGCGTGCGCGGGTGGGGGGGGGGGGGGGCGGGGCGTGAGCCATGCGGTGGGGGCCACGCCTCCCCGTTTCCTTCCCTCTGATCCGAGCCCCGTGCTGCCTGCCCATCGTGGATGCCGCGAAACCACTGTTTCAGGGGTTTTGTCTGGTTTTCCGGTTGGTTCAGGAGGGAGGGTAAATCCAGCGCCCGTTGCTTCGTCTTGTCCCCGGAGAAGGCTTCCCGGAGCCCGGGGGGCTGCGGGGGCCTGGGTCTCGTCTCTCCCGCACGGAGGCTGTGCTCTGTTCACGTCCCCTCTGAGCCTCTCTCCAGAGTTTTGTGTGAACGGCGGGAAGTCACGTTTCAGGGCGCCCACGCTGCAGGCTTGCGGCTCATGGGTGGGGCGGCCCGCTCGGCACGGCCCGTTCCCGCCGCCCACCCTTGTCTTCTGCTCCCGGAGACCTCCTGTATGGGCTCTTACGGGGCTTCTTCCCCGGCGCAGAGCCTCTCCTGGATGCTGCCAGGTGCCCTGCACCCCTGGTCAGGGAGCTCCCACTTCCCGGCGGAGCTGAGGTGGCAGTGCTCCCCGCCCTGGCTTTGCCCTGAGGAACGTCTTGTCACCTCCCCATGCAGGGGCTCCTCCGCGGCCAGCTGCCCTTTCCCATCCAGCCTCGTAGTCGTGCCTCCGTCCTTCGGAGTCCTGCCCGTCTACCTGCTGGGCTCTGTCGTGGCTCCCCTCCGCCACCCCAGCCGAGGGCCCTCCTGCACTCTTAGGGTCTCGGAGCGGAGGCCGTCGTGGGCGTCGCTAACAGCCCTGCTGTCTGAGCGTCTGCTTCCTTTATGTAGCAGAGCCGCCCTCCCTTTGTTCCTCCTGGTTTGTCGTCCTGGGTGGTAGCACGGGTGTACTTTAAATGTCCTTTATTATTGAAGTATGACGCACACACACACACAGACAGATGCACACGTCGGAAGTGTCAGCTTGATGAATCTCACACGGATGGAGACACGAGCGTCACCAGCCCCCACTGGTCCCCATTACCTCATACTGTAGTCCTCTGGATAGAGGTGGCTTCTGCCGGCTCGTTGTGGCTCTGTGACTGTGTCCCACCCCCGCTATCCTGGTCCCCTCTTGGGGAGTGCTGTAGTTGGTCAGTGCCTGCCTCCTGGACTGTGGCCCGGTCCCCGGCCTCTTACCAGGGGCACTAAAACTCCAGCCCGAATCTCTCTCACCTTCAGGCGGCAGGCTTGTGGTGGACTTGGCGAGTTATCATGTTCCTGCTGCCCCTCTTTCCAAACAGTGGGAATTCGGGGTCTCCCTCGGCAGCAGTGGATGTGGCAGAGATGGGGGAGGTGTGGTCGCTTCGGCCCCAGGAGAAAGCCCACTGACCCACTTTCTGTCTTGTCTTGAAGGCTCAGCTGTCACAGGCCCTGGAGGAGCTGGGAGGCCAGAAACAAAGAGCCGACATGGTGAGTCTCTGAGGTACACACCTGGTTGGTGGCCCTTGTGGCAAAAGGGAAGCCCAGGGCCTGGGTACCTTAGAGCGTCGGGACCTGCCCTGCAGGCACAGGTGTGTGGCCCCCTCACCGTGGTCCAGGCCGCACACCCACCCCCTCCACCCCTGGCACAGACTGCGGGGTCCCCCCAGCCGGCTCTAAGGTGGGGACGGCGGTGCACGTCCTGCTCAGGTCACAGTCACACGACACGCTGACGCCCCGGGCCCTGCGGCGTGTGCACACTCGGCACAGGGCTGTCCAGCCTCGCGTGGCTATCTTGCAGCACGTTTGCTTCTCTGCTGTCCCTGCGGGCTGACTTCTGATGTCAGATCACGTCCGCCCCGCCCTCCGTGCAGCCGGGGGAGCCCTCACCTGGGCGCGTGCAGACACGGCCCCGGAACCCTGGCTGGCACCCCAGTATCTGGAGGCTCCTTACCACCCACTGGGGGACAGAGGGACGCGGCTTTCCGGCATCCCCGTCCTGTACAAACCGTGAGCCGCTCTGGCCCTGGTCTGGGCGCTGAGGGGATGAAACCCCCGGGCACAGGAGGGCCACGGGTGTGGGGAGGGTAGGGGCATCTGCACACGTCGTCGGGTTGGGGGCACCCGGGACGCTGCCGTGGGCACTGGGACTGGCGGCTGGCGTCGGGCTCCTGTCTCGGTGTCGGCGCCGCCCAGCCCCGCCTCTCCTGGGCGTGCACAGTGGGGAGGACCACCGGGTGGAAGAGACACACCGCTGCTGCGACCCTCACTGTCGGGCGGGGCCCACTCGTGAGGCGGGGGGGGGGGGGGGGGCCAGGGGCTGGGCGAGGAGTCGGGGGTGGGGTGGGATGGGAGGATCGCGGAGCGCGGGTTCGGGGGAAGCGTGGGGGTCTGAGAGGCAGTTGGACATTGGGCTGTGGGGCCTTTTGGGGGTCCGGAGTCCCCGAGTCAAGGCCGGGAAGCACCTGGGTGCTCCCGGTGGGTAGGTACCCAGCGGGCCAAGCCCTGCCCGGCTGCTCCAGCCCCAGGCGTCTGTCCTGGGGGGCAGTTCCACTCAGAGGCAGAGAAGGACATGTCCAGCGAGGGACCCTAGGTCACGTGTGTAAGGGCAGCCGTGAGAGGAGCCGACAGCTTCCCTGTGATGGGATTTCATCAGTGAGCCTCCGAGAGCTGTTTCCTGGGGCAGCAGGGGCGTGTCTGGGCCTGCAGAAGTCCTAGTGGTGGGAAGGCGGCTTGCCTGCGGTGCTGGCTGAGGGAGGGCTCTAGTGACAGGTGACCTAGCGGGAGCATCCGCAGGGAGGGGCGCCTGGGGCATCGAGAGCACAGCTGCCTGGCCTCCAGACCCGGGTGGGAGGGGGGGAGGGGTTTGGGGGGGGGTGCTCCCTTCTCGTCCATGGACTTTGCCGCCCCGGGGGTTGGGTGGGGTGGGGTGTCCTTGAAGCCTGACGCATCCTCTTGACGAAGTCCTGAGGACCCAGTGTTCTGTGTCTCCTGCGTCGCCCCCTCGGTGCTGGCCTGAGTTGGCGTGTGCCCTCGGGCCATGTTTCCGTGATGTGCACGAGGCAGGAGGAGGTGCAGGTGAAGCCGCGTGGGCACCTGATGCCCGCGGCCTCAAGGCTGAGAAGTGAGAATGCCTTGGAGCTGGTGCCTCGGCCCTTTCCCGGCCCTGGGGCTTGTGGATAGGAGCCGGTGCCTCCCGGGCAAGAGGGAGGACAGACCCTGCTGCGCTTGGCCACTGGCTCCGGCCCTCAGGCCAGGGTGGGCGCTGAGCTGAAGAGGCCGCTGCACCTCCTCACGGGGCACCCGCACCCGAGGGACGCGGGGCACCCGAGGGCCGCGGGGCCGCGGGGCTGTGTGCCTTCCAGCCTGTGCTTTTTCTTAGTTTCAACCCGTATAGTTTCCGTTCCTTGTGTGAAGCACCCAGGGGCTTTGAAATCCTGATGCCTGGTCCCTCCTCTAGACCGATTAAGTTAGAACTGGTGGGGGGGCCCGGGCAGGGGTGTTATTTCATGGCTTCCTGGGCAAGTCGGATGTCAGCCAGGGTGGAGAGCCTCCGGTAGGCCTGGTGCCCCCAAACTCGGCGCAAGGCCCCTCCCCCAGGCCACTGGGGGACCTTGGGGACCGTGCTCCATGGGGAGCTTTGGAGGTAATGTGCCTTGTCCCAGGGGTACTGACCGCGCGGAGGCGGGCAGTAGTGCGGGGCCTGGTTCTTGCCTGAGCTGACTCTCGGCCATGCCCAGAGATGAGGTGCTGGCAGCCCTCGTGTTCACAAGCCAAGCACTGTGGGCCCCTCACACTGGTTCTTTCACGCTTGCTTTTGGATCCCGGCTGTAGCTGTCTCCTCAGACAGGTTTTTAATCTCTGCCTTTTTTTTTTTTTTTTTTAACGTCTTTATTGGAGTATAATTGCTCTACAATGGTGTGTTAGTTTCTGCTTTATAACAAAGTGCATCAGCTATACATATGCATATATACCCACATCCCCTCCTTCTTGCATCTCCCTCCCACACTCCTTATCCCACCCCTCTAGTGGTCACAAAGCACCGAGCCGATCTCCCTGTGCTATGCAGCTGCTTCCCACTAGCTATCTATTTTACATTTGGTAGTGTAGGTATGTCCATGCCACTCTCCCACTTCGTCCCAGCTTACCCTTCCCCCTCCCCGTGTCCTCAGGTTCATTCTCTAGGTCTGATCTCTGCCTTTGATTGTCTAATCTTTAGTTTATTTCGTGTTGTTTATTTCACTTTCCTCTTCTTTTTCTGAGTTAAAGGGAAAATGAGAAATGGCGGTGCCTGGGGCCCAGGAGTGCAGGTGCGCCGCGCTCAGTCCAGGAGCTTGTGTGAGCCTCTGCTCTCCCTCCCGAACTGGTTCCAGGGGGGTCCTGCAGCCCCCGAGGAGATAAAGGCTAGGCAGGCTGGTGCAGGGGTTGGCAGCTGGGAGCCTGACAGGTCCGTAGTCAAGCCCTCAGGGAGTGAGATTACCCAGAAAATGCATGCATTTGCTTAGGGAGAGGTTTCTGCTCTCATGTAAACCCCTGAGGGGATGGAGAAATAAGAGATTGAAGAGGGGGACAGTGGCCCAGAGTGCATTGTGCGCTGCTGACTGTAACCCCAGGCCCTCTGTCCAGGACAGCTGGGAACGTGGCCCCGGCTCCTGTACCATCTCTCCCACCTGCAGCTCCTGACCTGCTGTTTTCTGGCCGAGAGTCAGTTCACTAGGTAGGAAAGGAGAGAGAAAAAAACAATTTAAGCATCTTTAGCTAATTGCAAAACAAAGATAGTCTGACTTTTTGTTAATAATTAGCAAACCCGTGCTAAGTAGTGTGAGCACAATTCATGTTTTTTTCTTTAAATGCAATTGATATCACAAGGAAAGACATCCCTGGCTGTAGTTGTATCGTTGACACGCCTCGCCCTAATTAGGTCAGGCCGGCCATGGCTGGAGAAAGGAGTTTTTTGATTCTTTTTTTTAAGACTAAACATGCTCTTTTTTCTTTTCTTTTTAAAATTAATTAATTTATTTATTTATGGCTGCGTTGGGTCTTCGTTGCTGCGCGCGGGCTTTCTCTAGTTGTGGTGAGCGGGGGCTACTCTTGGTTGCCGTGTGCGGGCTTCTTATTGCGGTGGCTCCTCTTGTTGCGGAGCATGGGCTCTAGGCGCACGGAATTCAGTAGTTGTGGCTCACGGGCTTCAGTAGTTGAGGCTCACAGGCTCAGGCTCTAGGCACGTGGGCTCAGTAGTTGTGGCTCATGGGCTCAGTAGTCGTGACTCACGGGCTCTAGGCGCAGGGGCTTCAGTAGTTGTGGCTCGTGGGCTCTAGAACGCAGGCTCAGTAGTTGTGGCTCAGGCTCAGTAGTTGTGACTCATGGGCTCTAAGTGCAGGGGCTTCAGTAGTTGTGGCATGTGGGCTCAGTAGTTGTGGCTCACGGGCTCTAGCGCACAGGCTCAGTAGTTGTGGCGCACGGGCTTAGTTGCTCCACGGCATGTGGGATCTTCCCAGACCAGGGCTCGAACCCGTGTCCCCTGCACTGGCAGGTGGACTCCTAACCACTGCGCCGCCAGGGAAGCCCTTGACCCTGACTCTAAAAAGTGCTGCAGTACTTTATAACTTCAGGGAGCGAGGACTGGATGTTCGTCTTCTGACTCTGGGGACTTGCCCCTCACAGCCCCGCGCCGCTCTCCACCTCCCAGGGCCCCTCCCGTAAACACTGCCGGACAGGGAGCAGAGCACGTGTGGCCCGACTGACCACCTCCCACCCCCCACTGCTCTCCTGCTTCGCTGCAGCTCGAAGCGGGCAGTGTGGTCCTGGCTACGCGTGTGGAGGCTGCTCCGGGCCTCCTGATGACAAGCGCTTTACCAGCAAGGTTCTGCCACCTCAGGACAGCCCCGCAAGGCGGGTCCAGGAACGCGCAGGCCTCCGGGCTTTCCTTCCGCGAAAGCACCAGCAGCGCTTGCTCTGGCTCCGAGGGGCTGGAGCATGGATCACAAGGATGGTGGCGAGACCACCTGTAGCCCTGCCAGGGGTGTGCCCACCGCAGTGGGCCTTGCTGACACTGCATCATCGTCGACACCAGCGTCGAGGGCCGGTGAATCACCAGGAGGGGGTGTGAGCCTCCATTGTTCAACGCTGGCAACCATTGCCCGTGTGCCCCGCCCCCGCTGGAGGACCCGGCCTTATCACAGTCTGCCAGCTGCCTTCCCGTGAATTATTAAAAGCGCCTCTGTGCCTGGTGGTGACTCATTTCACGTTCTGGATCCGTCCTACACAACTGGAGAACTTCGTCCTTGGCAAGAGTGTCGGTCAGGCTCATCGGAGGAGGTGCCCACTGGGACCCTGCGGAGTGGGCGCCCCCAGCCCTGGATCCCCTGCCCAGGGGCCTCTGTGCCTGCTCTTCCATCCCAGACACCTGTCTTCTCCTCCTTAACCCCGAGGGAAACGCTGACTTCTCAGAAGCCTTGCTCAGAGGCGTGAGTTCACGTGTTTGAGAAGACCCAAGGGACTTGTTGGGACGTGTTGGTTGAGCCGAACTGCTGGTTCTCTGAGGCGGGCCCCTTCTCCCGCTGGCCCCGCAGAGGCCGGCTGGAGGCTGTCTGCCTCACCGTGGAGGCCCTCGCGTCACAGGGCGAGGCTGCTCCCTGGGGAGGGAAGTGAGCAGTGCACCTGGGGCGGGGCGGGGCGGCATTAAATGCCTCTCCTGTTTGGGGCAGGTCTGTTGGATTCAGCGGGTGTTTACCGAGCACCGCGTCCAGGGACCGAGCCTGTGCTGTTCCTGTGATGTGCGGCCGGCCGGTGCTCCCCACCCCACCTTCCCACGTGGACGTCTTCACTCCCTCCCTGACAGGGCCCCCCAAGCCCTTCTGCCATCTCTGAGCACATGATGTCCTCTCACCCTTCCGTGTCCTTCGTCATGCTGTTCCCACCTCCTGGAATGTCTCTCCAGTCCCGCAGAGCCTGCTTCCCCCTCAGGATGGAGCTAAATGCCCCTTCCAGCGGTGCCTGTCGCTGGCCCGCCGTGGCAGACACGTTGTCGTCCCACCGCCTTTGCTCGAGTGAGCTGTGACCATCGGCATCACCGCCACTGTTGTCCACGGCACAGGCGTGGTTTGATCCTGACGCCGCGGCCACTGTAGGCTGAGCGCTGCACACAGATCGTCTCATTTCCGTGCTGCCCCTCGAGGTGGTCATTGTGGAGGGAGCCGCAGCGAGCAGGCAGGTGGCCAGTGGGGCCCGGACCCCGTGAGAGGACCGTGGGCACCACGGTGCCTCCTTACGCCAGCTAACCTGCGGGGTTGGGCCTCGCCCAGGGCCGGCACCAGGACGCGGTGATACAGCGTGTGCTGAGTCACTGGGCGTGGACACGGAGGAACGCAGTGCATCCCCGGGATCTCCCAGTCGGGGCTCCCAGCTGTGGGGGTTTGCCCCGTTTGCAAAGGTCTCATGAGAAAATGCTGGTGATTTAAGCTTTTGCCTTGCGAGGCCCGGCCTGGCTCCTGGAGACACAGCCTGCGGAGGTGGCGGCGTGACGGCTGGCCTGGGTGCGGGGGTAGTGCCCGCCGTCTCTGGACGAGCAGAGCTCGCAGCCGCTGTCACCGGGGCCTCCGCATGGCTTTCACACCGGACACAGCACGACCTTTTATCATTTTCCCTCTCAGCATTTTGTTAGGTGTTCTCCCGTCTTCCGTCCCAGGTAAGGTCTAGAGCTCGCTTGCCAGGTTTCAGGTGGGCCTCCTGTTGGACTCGTGCTGCGTGGACGGGTTCCCGCGGGCGGCGCCAGCTCCCTGCAGGGTCGGTTCTTCCCGTTCTTCTCGCTTGGAGGGCCACGCGGCCGCGTGTTCACAGCTTCTCTCACGACCTCACTTGAGTATGGCTATTTTCTTCTCGTAGGCCTTGCACGTTTCTTGTTAGGTTTATTCCTGGGTGTTTCATCCTTCCTGTTACTTGCACGTTGCTTTTTCACCCTGCTGCCAGGTCCACTGCCACTGGGTGACCTGGGGTCGGGGGAAGGGGGGCACCTGAGACGTGGACAGTGAAAACCCCAGAGGGTCCCACCCCACAAAACTGTCACAGCCACAAACTAGAAACTGGCTGATTTGTCGGCTAAAATCATGGGCATAATTCCACGGGGGACATTACCTACGACGGACGTCTCACCCTCACCCGGCTCTAAGCACGGGCTATTTTTGTGTCTCGCAGGCGGCTCGCGTCTCTGCGGTGACCCTCTCTGGTGTAGCGCTTTCTCGTCTCCCGCTTTCTTACTGTGCGGCGTTGAGCGATTTGCTGCTCACCGCGCTGTTGAGCTCACGGCGTCTTCACGGCCTCCCCGTGCGTTTGCCTAGGCGTGGTTTGCTCGCCGCGTCCCTGCACCCGTGGCTGAGCCACCCTGGGCCATCGCTCCAGCCACCTGGTCCCCAGCGGTTTTGTGAGAGTTCTCTTTCTTAGCAAATGTGCCGACTCAAGAAATGGCCTTCCAGGGTGAAAATTCTGCAGCTGGGCTTCTGTTTTTCTGAGGTGAAGGTGTGTCCCGGCTCCGGTCAGCAGCTGGGCGAGCCGTTGGTGGCTGCCTGTGGCCTGCTGCCCCGGTGTGTCCCTCCAGGCTGGGATGGAAGTTGACAAGGGCGCTCCGTTTCAGACCCTCCCGCCCTCACCAGGAAGCAGCAGCCTCTCCAGAGACCTTCCTGGGTGCTCGACAGGTCCAGAGCTGAGCAGAACGGTGTGCTTGGACCAGGATTCCCCTCCTTTTTTTTTTTTTTTCTGATTAATTTTTACTGGAGTACAGTTGCTTTACAGTGTCGTGAGGATTCCTGTTCTGATCGCAGCATCCTGACTTCCCTGGGAGCCCTGGGAGCCCTGCCAGGTGGGGGCCCTGGGGAGGAGGCAGCAGCCTGGATCCCTGGGCTGAGGGCCCTGCGTGGGCAGCTCTGGAAGCCCGGGCCCTCAGCCCCGTCCTGACCGTCTGTGGGCCTTGACAGAGGCTGGGCTCTTGTGGTGACACTTGTGTGAGCGTCCTTGCCCTGGTGCTCGGCAGCGGCCACGTTGATTAGAGTTGCTGTCGGGGGAGGGGGGAGCACGTCCCCTGCTGCCCACAGTGGTTATTGCTTTGTGGGACTGGGTACCACCCCCCCCCCCCCCGCCCCGGGCATGAGCGGCGCATCCTCTTGAATTAAACTGGAGTTCACGGTCTCTGTTTAGAGGTCATGCTGTATTAGCGAGCTCTCCTCGAGGACCATTAGCATTAAAGTCTTAGGACGCGGCGAGTGAGTCTCCTCACGGAGAGGGAGAGGGGCCTTGTCCCCAGAGGGACGCAGGGCAGTGCAGGAGGCGGGTCCCCGCGGAGCCCGCGCTGTGCCCGAGCAGCGCTCTGCCGGGGTGACGATGCCTTCCTGAGGGCTCTGCCCGGCGCCCCGTGGACCCAGAGACTCCAGCCTGGCTGCGGGGAGCAGGCACTGGTCCCTCTCGTCCCTCCTCGTGCTTCAGTCCTCGGCCCGAGGGCCTCGTTCCTCCCGCGTATGCACTCGGTTTGCTGGGCCCTCGAGGGCCCCCTGCCCACCCCGTGCCTCGGCCTCCCACTCTCCTGCTCTCCTCCCCCCGGCTTGTGCTGCGCCCTGGGCTCTCCTCAGACCGGTCGCCGGGCCGGCCTCGTGGTCCCCGTCTCTCCGGGACCCTGGTCGTGTTGCCCGCTGTTCAGGGTTTGTTCCGGGAGGGAGGCTCGGTGCTATACCAGGTCCCCCGTCGCGGCCAGAAGCACCGTCGCCTGGCTCTGGTGTGAGCGAGGAGGCCGGCAGGGCACAGTCACCGGCCCGGGCTCGTGGCCGTGTCGTGGAGGTTGCGGCTGTGGCTCTGGGCGCGGGGCCAGGGGAAGCGGCACGGAGGGGCTGTCTGCACAGCGGCCCGTCTCCCTGGCCCCAGCGAGGGCCACCCGCCTGGCAGCGGGGTGGACGGGGCTGCGGTGGGGCAGGAGGGGGAGGTCTCGATGCCCCTGAACTAGCGGAAGGCAGAGTGTCCGCTCTTCTTGCCAGATACTTCTTGCCAGAAGGCGAACGGAACTCACACCAGCCCCTTTGTTGGGATTTAACGTCAGAGGAGACGCCCGTGGTTTCCAAGGTGTAGCCTTTGTACAAAGCCGGATTGAATAAACCTCATCATCGGCAATGAGTAATAAAGGCAGCATCACACAGTTTCATAAAACCAAAAATTGTGTAGAAAAACAAATAACAGGAAAAATTTCACAGAAAAAAAATTGACATTGAGCAGGTGAGAATTGTACCTGAACATTTTGCCAAGAAATAAGACTTAGCAATCGGGTAGAATCCATGAAGCTGGGACAAAGTGCAGGCACCCAAAGAGGGGAGGGGAGGCCAGAGGAAGAGAAGAACCCGGAGCTGCAGACCTCGGGGCGGAGCCAGAGGGGCCGGGGGGTCGGGGGTGGGGGTCAGGAAAGCGAGGCGCCGGGAGGACCGCAGCAGGAGTTGAGTCTGGTTGAAAGGGTAAAGCCAATGTACAGTGCAAACGGTCCACATTCTAGTGACTTAGAGTTGATGTAGTCAGTAAGATACCTGGGAAGGGAGAAGATGCTGGGAAACGTAAGAATGTTGGTTTTCTCATCATCAGAAGCTGACGATTGAAATGTACCATTTAAAGATGACATCAAGCAGAAGTGTGTTTAAGTGTAGAAAGGCGAACACTAAGAAGGGTGATATGTTTGACTAGTCAGGTACTTGGTGCAGGAAGTTAGTAGGAACTGTTGGAAACAAAGTATAGGTATTATACGAAGTCAAAAGTTATAGAAACAACGACTAGAACGAAAAATATAAACCTTTCCAAGTATCAAGAAAATTTCACACACAAAGGCAAGCAAGACAAAAAAGCCATAGAATGAAATCGTTTTGAGTTATGAAATAGAAAACAAAACAAAATAATACAACAAATCCAGAAATAAATCCAAACAGATGTTATATCAAAATATAAATGGGCTAAATTCACCTGTTAAAAGGAAAAGACTTTCTGTTTGGATTACCAAGTAAAGCCAAAAAAAGTCGGACAGTAGAGGATGCAAAGGCATGTGGGCAATTGTACACATAGAAAGCAGAGGTCATAATCTTGATTGCAGTTAAATTTCAGTTCAAGCGAAAATGCATTGCAGAAAACAGAGATAGGTGCTTTTCGACAATAAACGTGCAGATGAATATCTGTGTCAATTAACATACCATCAGTGCTCAGAAAAGCAAAAAAAAGAGGAGAGCTTCAGCTTCAACAGGACATTATCAAGGACACCAGTAGTGGAGAATTATTTTACCTCTTAATCCACGATAGAGCAAGTGGGCAAAGAATAAGTAATAGCAAGAAATACAAGATCTGTGATAGATATATACAGAGAGACAGACACACACACCCCCGACTCTTAACCCTGAAACTAAAGAACGCTCTTTTTGGGCTTCCCTGGTGGCGCAGTGGTTGAGAATCTGCCTGCCAATGCAGGGGGACATGAGTTCGAGCCCTGGTCTGGGAAGATCCCACATGCCACGGAGCAGCTGGGCCCGTGAGCCACAACTACTGAGCCTGCGCGTCTGGAGCCTGTGCTCCGCAACAAGAGAGGCCGCGACAGTGAGAGGCCCGCGCACCGCGATGAAGAGTGGCCCCCACTCACCACAACTAGAGAAAGCCCTCGCACAGAAACGAAGACCCAACACAGCCAAAAATAAATAAATTTATAAAAAAAAAGAAACGCTCTTTTTAAAAAGGGCTCATGGAAAACATTAACAAAAATTAATCATGTATTAAGTAATAAAGAAAACCTTTATAAATTCAAATAGGTAGAACTAGGACAGATAACTTTTTCTGATCACAGTGTGATAAAATTTGAATTTAAGAGCACAACTAAAAAAAGAAGCAGCTCCTAACACTTGGAAACTAAAAAAAAAAAAAAAAAAAAAGAACAAAAAACTCTGTCTTAAACAATGCTTGGGTCAAAGAAGATATGCAATTCAAAAGTGCATAAAATCTAGAAAATAGTCTTAATGGAAACTCTTCTCTGCAGAGCCCGTGGGAGACAACTAGAGCAGTGCTCAGAGGAAAAATCACAGGTTTAAATATTTATGTTATTGAACAAGAAGGAGTGAATATATATGGATTAAACACCGAATTCAAGAACTTGGAAAAGGAAAACTGAATAAACCTTAGTAAAGGAAAAAGTAGTGTAAAGATCAAAGCAGAAGTTAATGAGAAAGTGAAAAATGGTAGAAATAACAAATAAATCCAAATGCCTGTGCTTTGAAAACCAGTAAAACATATTAATTATTCACAATCCTAGTAAAAAATTAATAGAAAGCATCACCACCCAAAATAAGAAAGAAGAGTAATTAGCTTGGAGTTACTGACTCGGGGTGGGGGTGTGTGCAGGAGAGTGTGTCCTGGCTGCCAGAGTCTCTGATCCGACCTGGACGCGGTTCCCCAGGTACTGACGGACAGAGTCATTGAGCTGCACACACAGGTGTGTACTGCCCTGTGTGCAAGCTTCACCTCAATAGTAAGGAAGATAAATGAAAACAAAAGTAAGAGGTAAACCTAGGAAGAATTAACGAGGTCTACATGAATTCTGTAAAAAGTTACGAATTATGTCACAACTCCGTTTAAAATAAAAATCTAAATGAAATGAATAGTTTTCTAGGGAAATATAACCTCTCAATCCCGACTCCAGAAGAGATAGAAATTTCAAACTGACCAACTATTACCAACTTGCCAAAAAATAGCCACTTCTGCCCTCCCCCAACAAAAAGGAAGAGACGAAAAGGCATCAACCTGAGTCTGTTTCACAGGGAAATCCTGCTACAGGTCAGGTGCCATCCCCACTGCATGCACCGTCCCAGGGCACCAAGAGGAGGACAGCTTTGGGGGGCGGGGGGTGAGCACTGTTTGACACCAACAACTACAGAGCCTCCCGCCTGTGCTGTGTGCATTCACACACGTGTGTGCATACGTGTCAGGACATGAAATGAGCAGGCGCCAGGATGCACCGTGTGCAGCTGGGGCTTCTCCAGGACGGGGCTGCTGCTCTGGTTCTAGGCTATCAGCTTATAGGAGATCTTCTCCATATTTGCTGAAAAGCCGCTTGACAAACTCCAACAAGTCTTGATTAAGATCTCCTAATAGAATGTGGATTTAGGGGTAATTTCTCAACATGAAAAAATGTATCTGTTTCAACCGAAAACTGACATGCTGTAAATAAGGAGATACTAGATTAGTTCCAGTGAAGCCACAAACAAGTCAAGGATGTGCAGTATTAGAACCTTACCTTGGTATTCTGGAGACGCTAGTCATCCACGTGAGACAAGAGGAGGAGCTCCAGGTACCTGTGTTGTGGAGGAGGAGGGGCAGATGGGGGCCAAGACGGTTGGCCGACAAGCCTCGCCATCAACCTGAGGCCCTAGTGAACGGGTGGGCAACAAAATTAATGTGCAGAAATGGGACAAGTCCTGTATCTACAGAAACAACAAGTTAGATAAGGGAAGAAAATACTCCCGTGTACAACAGCAACAGCAAGAGGTGGAAAGACGAAGGGTCCCGGACGGGCCTGCGGGTCGAGAAGGATGTGCCGGCTCTGCACGTGGCCGAGTCCTGGGAGCCTCGGCCTCACCTTCTGCACAGCCCTGGTTTTGTGAAAAAGGGTTGTTTGGTTTATTTTAATATGGGGTGGGTGGGGTGGGAGAGAGGAAGGATCCCAGGATTCTTGTCAACAGAACAGGATGTCAGAAGCAGACCCAGTTACAAACAGGAAGTCAGTGAGTGAGTCCCTGGGGGACGATGAGCCCTTTTTGTACCAAAGCAGGGACATCCGGGCCCCCAACCTGAAACCCAGCAGGACGCTTTGCGCCTTCCCGGGGACAGACATCCCCCACCACCGGGTCCCCTGTTTCTTGTCCGTAAAAGATCTTTAGCCTCCTAGGCTGTCCCCAAGTTCCAAAGTGCAAATTTAATCAGAAAAGTGAGAAAATACAGAAAGAAAGGAAAACAGTCAAGCAAGACAAAAAAATAATAAGAGGTTAGCCCTAGAATGAAGTCAAGGACCTTTAGGTCCTCCTCAGGGGCTATAGATAATATCCTGGGCCATGTCCTTGAGTTGTTTTGCAGACATTAAAAGCCTGCCTGGTAGAGGAAGTTAACTGCGTGCTGACCATGTCGACCGCAGACCAGTTGGAACCAGAAGGTCGATGATGTTGGCTCCCAAAATACCACCCAGTTACCACCGCCAACAGATCTGAAGAATGTCCACAAGCTGATCAGACACCCGCAACCCTCACCCCTGACGATGTCTTTAAAAACCCTTCCCTGGAAGCTGTCGGGGGTTTCGGGGCTTTTGAGCGCGAGCAACCTGTGCTCCTTGCTTGGCCCGGTGCTGGGCGCCCTGCAGTAGACACTGCCCTGTCCTTCACCACAACACGGCCTCAGCAGGCCAGCTTTGCCCTGTGTTGCGCGGTAACAATCCCAGGGCTGTGGTGACATCGGATGGAACTGCAGGCAGACGTGTGGCTCTGAGGACTCGTCCTGCAGGTCAGCTCACACCGTGGGGACTGGTGTGTCTGAGCTGCCAGGTGGGAAGCAGGTCAGACGTTGGTCGGCAGGAGGCTGGCCATTGGGATGGTTCCAGGAGCCACGATAGTGAACAGGGAAGCTCTCTGCGCTAGTCTGGAAACACCTCCAAATGTATTCCGTGAAAAAATGAACGTACGAAACAAGGAGTAGGAAATCTTCCATTTTTGTAACAAGAAATAAATTTAAGAGAAGGGAAGAGCATTGACCTTTTAGCTGGTGAATGTGTGAGCCGAGCCCGGGAGATGCAGGCTGTGGGAGGGGACGGGGCGAAGTTGGAGAGAGACTTCTCCGCATGCACCCGTTTGTGTGCGACACCTGAACCTTGGCTCCTGAGGCTGCAAAGCGTTCGCCAGATCCAGGACAACGTGCTGCCGGGCCTCAGGCAGGGCCTGGCACCAGGGCACCGGGACCGTGCATCTCCAGGAGAGACCACCATCATGCTCTGCTGCGCGGGCACGTGGTAGCTGGGGGGTATCTGCCTCTCCTGTGCTCAAGAGGTCAGCCCCCACCCCTAAAAACAGAGAGAGAGAGAGACCAGCCCAGACTGGACTGTCGGGCCCTGTGTTCCCAGGAGAGAGTCTTCCTGGTCCAGTGAGGTTCGTGTCTCTGCTGGTCTCTTTGACTGTGGCCGTGAGGCTGGACACAGTGAGGGCAGGGGCTTCCTGGGTGCCCGCCCACTGGCCGCCAGGTGGGAGGTCCGGGTGGTGTCAGAGAGGAGTGACGGGCCTGGACACTCAGGGGCGAGTGGCAGGGCGGTGTCTGTGCGTCGGGACAGCTTGGTTCCCGGGAGGAGCTTCATCTGAGCCCCAGGCTTCTGAGGCAGAGGTCAGGGGCCACTGGACACGGTGGGCGTCACTTCTCCTCGGATACGCACGTGACGCCACGTTGCCCAGGCGTCCTTGGTGCTTGCTCGTGAAGCGGGCCATCACCCCGACGAGGGGGCCCCGCTGAGAACGCCGCCGCCGCCTGTCGGGGGGCAGCTGGCGAGGCGGGCGCTGGGCTGCGTCCTTTCGGCACCGGCAGAGGCAGTAGGGGTTGAGCGTGCGGCCCCCGCGTGTAGCTCACTTCCGCCGAGGCTGTTCCGGGAGCTGGTCCGCAGGGTGCTTGTGCTTGGTGTCTGCTGCAGCCCCCAGGCTGCGGGCTCCCGGGTGTGCGCCGGTCCCATTTAGGGGCAGGGTTTCCTCCAGGGACCTGATGACTGATTGGGGTGTCATAAAGACCGCGTGTTTGGGGCCCACGAATTCCTAGATCAGGTCGCCCCAGGAGGACCTTTCCAAGGATGGCCTGGAGGGAACGTTTCCAGGAGGAAGCACTGCAGGCGCCGGCCTGTCCGTTTCGGCCGGGAGGGCAGGTGGGGGAGACGCGCCCCTCCCCGCCCCTCCCTCTCCTCCCCTCTGCCCAGGGCTGCGGGGCCTTGCTTGTCTGTCACGACCCCTTTCCCGCCGCCGACGCAGGGCACGTGCTGGGATGGGAGCTGGGACGGGAGCTGGGACGGGAGCTGGGACGGGAGCTGGGCTGGGAGCTGGGACGGGAGCTGGGACGGGAGCTGGGCTGGGAGCTGGGACGGGAGCTGGGCTGGGAGCTGGGACGGGAGCTGGGACGGGAGCTGGGCTGGGAGCTGGGATGGGAGCTGGGCTGGGAGCTGGGCTGGGAGCTGGGACGGGAGCTGGGCTGGGAGCTGGGACGGGAGCTGGGCTGGGAGCTGGGATGGGAGCTGGGCTGGGAGCTGGGCTGGGAGCTGGGACGGGAGCTGGGACGGGAGCTGGGCGCTCTTGGCCGCCCCGGGTTACGGGGCAGGTCATCAGCCGTGCAGCCTGGACAGTGGTGAAGCCGGGGCCCCAGACCCAGCCTCGGGGACCGGCCGCCTCACTCACGGCTGCTGCCTGTGGCCGGTGTGGGCGCCACGAGGGGTCTTCCCCGCATCCCCTGTCCCCTCGGGTCTCGGTGGAGACCTGGGTGGGAGGTTAAGGGCCTCTCTCTGGGGTGTCGGGACACAGCCGGACAGCAGGCAGAGCGGGAGTCCCCGGTGCCGGCGGCGGGCAGCACACCGGGGCTGAGAGGCGGGCGGGCACAGGCCGGGAAGAGCAGAGCTGGATGACAGCCCTCTCTCCTCCCGGTGACCCACACGCGGGGACTGGGCTGGTGCGGGGTGGGAGGCCCTGAGGGTGGGCTGGAGAACGGCCAGAGCCCGGCGCGAGGCCGGTGTCACTGTGCCTGCAGCCGGCTGCCGGGGCCTGGCGTGCCCTTCACGCAGGCGTCTCGTCGGGGGCCTTCGGAGCCCAGGGCAGCGGGCGCTGGTGTGGGAGAGTGCTCTGCCCCGCTCGGCGCCGCCCGCCCCGTTTCTGCTCCCGGTGGGTGCGCGCGGGCATCTCCTCCCTGCTCTTCTCCAGCCTCGCCGTCCCCCCCCGCCCCCACCGTGGGTTAGAGCAGCTTAAATTCCTCGCTTCCGCGGTCCCTTCCCAGCGGTCTGTGCGTGGCCTGACATCCTGTAGAGGAATTTGAAGTCACAAAGTAAGTAAAACATCAAGACTCTTGAAGCCGATCAGAGCGTCGGTGCATTTCGAACACGCTCTCTCCAGCTGCCGTGGCCCCTTTGCCCGGATCTTGATGTCCCCCCCGCGCGCCCCTGTGACTGTGTCTGTTGCTGCTCTGGAGATAAGAAGTAAAACACAGGGAGGATCTGTGTTTGCGGTTGGCCTGGTGACGGACGGGGCACCAGGGAGAGGGAAATGGGTGCGTCTGCAGGTTTCCTGGGGCCCGTGGTCTGGGCTCACCCCCCTCCTGTGCTTCCTCGTAGCTGGAGATGGAGCTGAAGATGCTGAAGTCCCAGGCGGGCCCGGCCGAGCAGAGCTTCCTGTTCTCCAGGGAGGAGGTGAGCTCGCTCAGGTATGTCCCCGTCCCCAGGGCTGCCCCCGCCCCGGTGTCGTCTTCACAAGTCCCCTCCCATCCTCGTGGCTCACAGCCCCCCTGCCCCGTTGGGCCTTGGCTCAGCGGCCTTCCTTGGGTGGTGCTGACAGCCAGGCCTCCCTCTGTCTCAGCAGACGGCGGGCCACTCCTGTCCCGGTGCTGTCTGCAGGGACGCACCTACGGTCGTGCGTGTGTGACGACGGGCGGTGGGAAGTGCAGCAGGGGCGCCCGGGCAGGTCTGGGGGGCTCCCGGTGGGTGCCCGTGAGCGGGGCTGAGGGCGCGTGGGAGGACGTGCTCGCTGGCGGCTGGGCGGCCGGGCCAGGCGGAGGCCAGACCGCCGGCCCTGGTGAGGCTGTGGCCGTGCTCCCGTGAGCAGCAGGAAGCCGTCCAAGGTTTCAGAGCAGAGGAGTGACATCTGAGCCGGGGGGGGGGGGGGCAGGAGGGGAGCTGCCAGCACCTGCTGAGCCTTCGCTGCGGGGTCAGCCTTCAAGCTGTGCGCCGAGGGTCCTCCGGGCGCCCCCTTCGCGACGCTTCCAGCTCCTCGCCGCACCGGGCAGCCTCCTGCCCCTGGCACCCCTTGCTCTGCTGCACTCGCCGCCGTCCGCGTCTGAACGGTCAGCCCTGTCGCCCTTTGTGCCTCGGTTTCCCAGCATCGCACGCGGTGACTGCGGGGGTCAGTGTCCTCCACGCAGCTGAGGGCGTCCTCGGCTTTCCCAGGAAGCCGCACGGGGCCCCCCGAGGACAGGCGTCCCGGGACGTGCGGCCCCACCGTCACCCCCTCACAGTCGGGAGGGCGACAGGGACTTCAGGGCCCCGCCTCTGCGTGAAAACCCAGGCAGCCTCCATCTCTCTGGTCCTCCCCTCCTCCCACGGAGAGGGAAGTGCTCTTCCCGCAAATCTTTTCTAAAACCCACGGATCCAGGAACACCTTCTCCTAAGGGGTCGGTGCAGAGGAAGGCCGTGAACCCGACGGCCTGCCGTCCACCACCCGCCCTGCGGCCTTCCCTGGAAGCCTGGCCGGCCAGGGGAGCCTGGGGCCCAGGGCTGGCCCTGCCCACCGGGGGCACCTGGGAGCCCATTCCTCCCGAGGATGGGGTTGAGGACGGGGTGGGCACGGCCGTGCCTTTGTCACGCGCACAGGTGGACCTGCTGTGCATAGGTTACGTGTGTGTTAAATATACATATGTTACATGTGTGTCGCATTAAGTGTATACATGTGACTTTTTTTTTTTAATTTTTATTTAATTTATTTATTTTTGGCTGTGTTGGGTCTTCGTTTCTATGCGAGGGCTTTCTCTAGTTGCGGCAAGCGGGGGCCACTCTTCATCGCGGTGCGCGGGCCTCTCACTATTGCGGCCTCTCTTGTTGCGGAGCACAGGCTCCAGATGCGCAGGCTCAGTAGCTGTGGCTCACGGGCCCAGTTGCTCTGCAGCATGTGGGATCTTCCCAGACCAGGGCCCGAACCCGTGTCCCCTGCATTGGCAGGCAGATTCTCAACCACTGTGCCACCAGGGAAGCCCTACATGTGACATTTTAAAGCATCACTCTCTTGAGGAAGGAAACTGTGGGGAAACTTCAGTAAAGATTTAAGTGGCAGCAGCTGGAGGGCTCTCTCAGCTGGAACAAGGCTGGGCTCTTGCTTCTGTGCTGGCAGCTCTGGGAGATCCCAAGTGCCGTCTGCGGGTTTAGCAACTGGATAGACTTGCTCGTCCTGGAGACCGGCGCCTGCCCGTCCCGCCCTCTGGTGCCCTCACTGCTGCCTGGGTCCCCCCACCTGCCCACCCAGGCCCGTTCCAGCACGCGGAGTCCCCCGCTTCAGGGGCTGGGGGGACCCTGGCCTTGGGGACACTGGAGACGCACCCTCCCCCCGAGGATGGCGCTGTGTGCTGAGCCCCGCCCACTCCCCTTCCAGACTGCCAGGGGTTAGACTCTTGTTATTCTTTCTTTAAAAAACTTACTGAACAGATCCTTGCTGAGCACCCCTGCTTTGGGTCTTACACTGCCCTCGATCAGGAGGCAAGCCCCTGCCTCTGAGTGTCTGAGCACTCGGTTGGGTTCCGGGAGCGGGCGCAGCCGGACGCGGACGTGGCCGCACGGTCACCCCTCCCGCGACCCAGGCCCTGAAGCCAAACGCGCCTCCGTGGACCTGGGCCTGGGCCTGTGGACCTCAGCGAGGGGTGCCCTTTGAAAGGCAGCCGCGGCCGGCGTGAGGCCCCTAGACCCTGGTGCTCCGGGCTGAGGGCAGCCTCCCGCTGCCCCTCCACGCCACGTGCAGCTCCGCCGGGAAGCCCGTTGGTTGGCCAGCAGGACCCCTCCGCCCGGGCTGCAGGAACCCGGGGAACACGGCCCCCACAACCAAAGTTGGGCCCCTCCGCCCACCTGCTGCCCGGCTGCCAGCAGCCACGGGTGTCCCCACCCGGACCGTGCGGGGGAGCTGGGTCCACGACCCCGTCTCTCCACTTCTGGCGCTGACCCTGCAGCGGGTGGGAGGGGCTGCCTCCCCCGACCGGGCAGAGCCTCTGGGTCTGGGTCCTGGCCTGCCTCGTGCCTTCTCTCTGGAGGACTGAAGAGCCGTGTGCCGTCCGGCGTCCTGAAGTGTGACAGAGACGCGCTCTGGCGGCCCGGTCTGCGCCGTGTGCTGGACACCCGGTGACCTTTCATCTGGCACCTCCCACCCCCACCTCTCGGGAGGCGTCTTGAAGGGTTCGCTGCTCGTTTCTCGTCTTCCCTTTCTTCCACTGCGTCTCTCTGAAACTCTTATCTGCATGTTGAGTTTTCTGAATTCTTTCCGTCGTGAGAACATTTTTGATCCTATTTTCCATCTTTTGCTTCTACGTCCTATAAAATTTTCTCAAATTTATCAACCCATTCTATTTTATTTCTACTGTCATGCTGTTAGTTTCCTGAGACTTTTTTTGTAGTGTTGCTGTTGTTCTTTGAATATTCTTTTATATTTAAAATATGTTCACTGACTCTTTGATGTTAATCACGGGACTTTCTGAAGCTTTCTTCTGTCCGTACAGCCTGTTTCCTTTAAGTTGGTTTCTTTCTGTCAGCATGGTGGTTTGGGCGTAGGTCTCCTGTTGATGTTCTCCTCGAGGCCCTGGTGGTCCCAGCCATCTGCGCACGAGGAAGGGGCACCGAGCAGCTCCCGGACCCACCCTGGGCCTGCTGGACTCTGCCTGCGGCTTCCCTAGGTTGAACGTGGCCATTTCACTGGGAGCCCTCAGGACTGGCATCTGGGTCCTGTCTTCGGGGAAGACGCCTATCTGGAGGTTGGGCTGCCAGCTTCTGGGCGTGTAGCTGGGGGACAGGACCGGCAAGCTCGGTGTCACTGTGGGGACGTCCCCTCGGTCCCCTGTTGACCCGGGCAACTTTGCCCTCTACCTGGTATCCTGCCCGGAGGCCCACTGTCTTCTCTCTAAAGAAAATGAATCTCCGGTCTTCTTCAGAGGCGGGGGAGAGACACGTAAGATCAAATGCAGAAGACGATGTGCAGATGCTGGATTTTGAAAAGATCTTTAACTTCTGGTTCTGGTCACGTGGAGCAGCCGCATCATGCCCAGGTCCTCCCCCTTACAACCCAGAACCCTGCGTATCACAGCAGCCGAGGAAGACCTGGGCAGCGGGTCAGGGGTGGCCTTGAGGACCCTGGGACTTGGCGAGCTCCCGAGCTTTCTCAGCTGCCCTTTGCCTGGACCAGCAACAAGATACACACACCTCCCAGGAAGGCCTGTTCCCCTGCGAGGGGAAGCCCTCTGACGACACCGCCCACTTCAGCCAAATACCCAGGAAAAACCCGTCCGCTTCCTGCCCCTGCCCCATGGCACCAGCACCAGGCCCACCCGGCGGTGTGACTGGGCCAGCAGGGCTCACGGTGACCACGGCTGCAGCAGGCAGTGGAGTGTCAGCCCAGGGAGTGTCAGCAGGGCTGAGCCGATCCTCAGGGGCAGCGTTGGAGCCAGAGCGCGACGGCGGGGGCTGGTCACCCTTCCTGTCACTCCCCCGGCTCAGAGGGCTCGGCGCACAGCTCCTGCTCCCCACCCCGGAGCAGCGGGGCGGCCCCTGTTCCCCAGCCCTGGTGCTGGTGGACCGGTGGGGAGCCCAGCTGACGCCACCCTGTCTGCAGGGTCTGCTTTTGCAGCATCGTGTCCGCAGGGACTTGCACCTCCTCCTGAGCCGGGTGGCTGCCGCCAGGGGAAGGTTAAAGAGGATGCGGTCTCACAGCATAACGCTTGGAGTGTCCGGGATGCAGTAAAAGCCCCTTGTCCTACCCAGAAGCAGGGCAGCTGTAACATGACCACGAAAAGACAGTCAGCAGACACCAACCCCACAGTGACTCAGGTGGCGGAATGACCCGATGAGGATTTTAAAGCAGCATCGTAAAAATGCTTCTGCAAACACTTACACGTCCTCTTTAAACAAATGAAGAAATGGTAAACCTCAACAAAGAAATAAAAATTATTTGTTTTTTTTTAAAAAACCAAACAAATTATACACCTGGAAAATACAATAACCAAAATAGAAAGCTCATTGGATACGCTCCACAGTACACTGCAGACGAGAGAGAGAATTGTGAACTCGAGGGGGGCAGATCAATAGAAATCACCTCACCAGAGCCACAGGGAAGCGGACCGAAAACAAACAGGAACAGGGCCTTGGGGACCTGTGATGAGGAGACACAGTATGGCACTTTGCTTAATTGGAATCCCAGACAGGGAGAAAGGGATCGGGGCTGGGAAAATACCTTAAGAGGTAATGACTGAAAATTTCCCAAATCTGGTGAAGGGCATAAAACTACAGATTGAAGAAGCTAAGTGAAGCTCTCACAGTATAAAACTAGAGAAATCCACACCATGACACCTGCTAATTAACCTTCTGAAAATTAAACACAAAGGAAAAATCTTGAAAGAAGCTAGAGAGAAACACTGTATCATCTACGGGCACATGGATCTGAGTGACAGCGAGTTCTTCATCTGAAACTGCGGAAGCCAGAATGAAGTGCACAACATTTTTCAAGTGCTGAGAGAAAAGAACTGTCAGCCAATGAAAATATCCTTCAGGGATGAAAGGAAAGTCAAGACATCCTCAGACAAAGTGAAACTAGGAGAATTTGTCACCAGCGCACCTACCCTTAACGAATGTCTAAGGAAGCCTCCCGAGTAGGAGGGACACGGTAACAGAGGAAAGCTTGGAATTTCCGAGGGGAAGGAACAGTGGAATGGGTAAAAATAGGGAGAAGTATAAGAGACGGTCCTCGCGTTTTTCTGAAATCATACTCGAGGTCGAAAACCCGTAGCGTCCCGTGATGGTGGTGCTCAGCACACACGGAAGAAACGCACACACCAATTCTTATTTTCAAGCGGGGAGAGGGGATGGCAGCCCCAGGAGGCCAAGTCACCTACGTGTATCTTGATACCGTCAGCAACCACTGAGCAGTATTTGCAATGCAGAGTGCTCAAAACACTACAAAACTGTCCAGGTAACCCACTGGCAGGCAAGGAAAGAGAAACAGAGGAGTTGGGAACAGAGGGAATGAGCAGAGAACATATAATAAAGTGACAGATTTAAGCGCCAGCAAATCAGTAGTTCCTTTTAAAGTAAATGATCTAAACGCACCAACTAGAAAATAACAGATTGGCAGAGTGGATATGAACACACGACCCAGTTGTAGTTTATCTACAAGACTCACTTCAACGGTAACGACAGAGGTCGGTTGAAATTAAAAGGATGAGAAATGATGTACTATGGAAACATGAATGTTTTTAAAGTAGGTATGGCTTATATTAGTTGAATAATTTCAGATAAAATACTGTGGACAAAAAAGGGACGTTACATGAGGCTCAATCTGCCAAGAAGACGTAACGATCCTAAATGTGTGTGTGCCAGACGACAGAACTTCAAAACTCGTGAAGCCTAGCGATGAACCTGAAAGGAGAAATGGACAGATCCACCTGTACAGTCCAGGACCCCAACACAGCACTCTCAGACGTCGTAGAACTTCCAGACCGAAAAGCAGCCAAGACATGGAAGAACTGAACACCACCATCCACCAACAGGACCTGATCAACATCCAGAGAAGGCGCGGTGGGGCAGCGCCCAGGGCGTGGAACAGACCTCAGCAAGTTCAGGAGAATCGGCTTCACACCCTGTGTGTTGTCTGACCAGAAGGAACTCAAACCAGAAGTCAGTAACAGAAAACAACAGGGGAATCTCCTGACGTTTGCAGATTAAACAACACACTCTTAAACAAATAGCCCGAGTGCGGAAGAGGACATCTCAAAGGAGAGATAAATACAGCTGACCGATGGTGAAAGCACACCTGTCGGAGTCTGTGGGACAGGCAGAGTCAGTGCCGAGAAGGAGGGTGCACAGCACTGAACGTTTGCATTAGGAAAGTGGGGAGGTCTCCGATTTATATTCCAGCCTCGAGACCCTGAAAAAAGAAGAGCAAAATAAGCCCAAAACAAGCAGAAAGGAGGAAATAATAAAGAGCAAAATATAATGAAATTGAAAGGAGAAAAACAGAAAATTATTGAAGCAGAAAGCCGGTTCTTTGGAAAAGAATGCAATAAAATTAATAAACGTCTAGCAAAACTGACAAGTCTGGAAAGAGAAGACACAGGTCATGAGTATCGAGCGTGGACGGGGTGTCTCTGCAGGCCCTCGGCTACGTAGAGGACACAGGACACTGTGAACAGCCCCAAGCTCGCCAGATCGTTAACTGGGGGCAACAGACCAATGCCTCAGACACCAGAGACTACCAAAACTCAACCAAGATGAAACAGGTAATCTGAATCACCTTACAAACATCAAAAACTTGAATTCATGATTAAAATGTTCCCCCAAAATATGTTGCCAGGCCCATATGGTGTCCCTGAAGAATTGTAAACATTTAAAGAATAATTAACATCAGTTTTACACAGTCTCTTTAGAACACAGAAGAAGAGGTTACGGGGGGTGGGGGGCGGGGATGGGTGTCTCCGAGGAGACGGTGTGTGTGGGCTCAATGGCGGTGGTGGTTACACGCATCTGCACGTGTGACAGCGTCACGTGGAAGCTGTTTACCTCGTTACCATTGAGGGAGAGACTGAGTGAAGAGGACATGGGCCTCCTTGTACAGTTTTTGCAAGTTCCTGTAATTATTTCCTAAAAAGTGGGGAAGAAGAGAGAGAGAGACTTCCAAGCCACTTCCAGTTGGAGCCCTGCCTTCTTGCTGCCTCCAGAAGCGACTCTCGGTGATGCCGTTCCTGAGACTTTGGGTGCTTTTTGTGGTAGAAGCTTCTTGGCGTTTCCACTGCTGGTCTAGGAGTTAGCTTTTTTGTGTCATTTGCCGTTCATTCATCTGTTTTCCAACTTCTGAAGCTTTTTGGACACTGTCCCTTCTATTTTCTTTGTCCTTTCAGGAGCAGGCCTCAAAAGAAGTAAGGAAGACCTGTGCTCTTGTTTTAATGGAATTTTGAGAGAGGTTGCACTTAAATGTAAATGTTGGAACCGGCATCTTTAACTGAACTCTTTGGCATTTTTTTCTATTCATAAATATTTTATACATAGTGAAATCCACATCATTTAAACTCTGTTTCTCCACTTTGTATTATAACACTTTCCCATGTTTTTACAGACTTTGTGTAAATATTAACATATAGTTTGTTCCGTAATGCAGTTGGCTAATCCACTTCTGGAGTTTGAGTTATTTTCACATTTTCAGCTGTTAAGAACAAACCGTGATGAACATCTCTGTGCATTAACTGTTGGCCATGTTTTGACATATGGGCAAGCGTACTTTCTGGGTCCCAGAAGCTCGACGGTGCTTGGGCTGTCTTGTACCTAGGATTCCAACGCCTTATGGTTTTGAAAGTGGGGACAGTTCCCCCCTCCAGCAGCAGTAGTAACAATTGTGCCAAAGCAGCTGACGTTCACCCAGTGCTTTCTGTGGGTCAGGCCCTGCACCCTGTGCTTTCTCTGCGTTAGCCTATCGATTCTTAGGGATTTAAATCCCGAAGAGGGATTTTAAAATACCTGTATCATTGAGGCATACTCTGCATACAGCAGGATGCATCCCTTTTAATGTCCAGTGTTGCGAGGGTGAGGTACCCAGGGGTGGGGCTGTGGTAGTCGTCCACCCAGAAGGCAGGTCTCAGATAGTGTGTTGTCTTTGGAGAAGCTTAAAACAGTGATTAAACCAAATAAAAGCCAGTCTGCTTTTGATTATTGCCATGCTCCTTCAGTTCTGAAGAATGTCAGTAATAAAATACTCCTCCTCCGCCACCTCACCAGACACCACAGTCACATTTGACAAATATGTATTCATGCTTGTATTCACCATTACAATAAGGCACAGACTATATCCTAGGAGACTTTTTATTTTTTACTATTAACATTATTATGTAGTAAAATTGTCTCCTTCTTGGTTTACAATTCTATGAATGTTAATTACTTACCCCTTAATCAGAGTATAAAATAATTCCATCACTTCAAAATCCTCCTCACGCCGTCAGTTTATAATCGCCCACCTACATACCCATAATCCCCTGGCAACCACTGATCTGTTCTCCATCCCTACAGTTTTGATTTTTTCTCAGTGATGTCCTATAAATGAAATCCTACAATTTGTAGTCTTTTGAGACTGGCTTCTTTCACTCAGCATAAGTGAGATTCATCCAAGATGTTATCTGTGTAAAGTTCATTCCTTTCTGAATACTGTAGCTTTCAACCAAGTTTTGAAACCAGGAGGTGTGAGTTTTCCAGCTTTGTTGTCCTTTTCCAAGATCGTTTCGACTTCTCTGACATCGTAACATCAATATTAAGTCTTCCTATTCATGAACATGGAATGTCTCCCCATTTATTTAGCTTTTCTTTAATTTCTATTAGCAGTCTTTTGCAGTTTTCGGTGTACAAATCTTATACCTCCCTGGGTAAATTGATTCCTAAGTAGTTCGTTCTCTTTGATGCTCTTGTAAATGGAATTATTTTCTTAGATTTCTTTTTCACATTGTTCATTGCCACTGTATAGAAATATAACTGATTTTTATTTATATTGAAATATATTAGTCATTCCAGCTAAAGGTTTGTCGACTTTGTTGATCTTTTCAAATAACCAACTTTTGGTATTGTTGATTTTTTACTGTTTTTCTGTCCTCTGTGTCATTTGTCTCTGCTCTCATCTTCATTATTCTCTCCCTTCTACCACCTTTAAGTTCAGTTTGCTCTTCCTTTTCTAGTTTCTTAAGGTGTACAGTTAGGTTATCGATTTGAGATCCTCCTTTTGTAATGTAGGCACTTAAGGCTATAAATTCCCCCAGAACATTGCTTTCACTGTTGTCTTGTGTTTTGTTTTTATTTTATTTTCTCCAGGTATTTTCTAATTTCCTTGTGATTTCTTCTCTAATCTGTTGGTTGTTTAAGAGTCTGTTGTTTAGTGTTCACATATTTGTTTTCCAGTTTTCCTTCTATTATTGGGTTTTACTTTCATCCCATTGAGTTAATTCCATTAGATCAATAAATTTAACTTCTGAGACTTGTTTTGTAGCCTAACATATGTAGTCTTTTCTGCAGAGTATCCGTGTGCACCCTGCAAGAATGTGTCCTCCGCTGTCGGGTCTAATTGATTTACAGGTTCCCAAGCACTCTGCGTCCTTGTTGTAGTTGCTCCTTTTTATAGCTGGGTAATATTCCACTGATGGTTATGCCGCAGCTATAAAAAATTTATCCATTCACTTGCTGAAGGATATTTGTGTTGTTTTCAGCTTAGGGCAGTTGTGACTAGGACTGCTATAAACATTCACGTGCAGGTTGTTTGTGGGCATAAGTTTCCATTTCTGCAGGGTAGACACGCAGGAGTGGAATTTCTAAGTAATGTGTTAAGTGCATGTTTGGCTTTGGAAAGTGGTTTGCTGGTTGCTTAAACAGAATTGTGTGAGAGTTTGGGTTCCTCCTTGTCAGCGCTTGCTATTGTCAATATTCTTATTTTAGCCCTTCTGCTGAGTGTGTAGTGTATCTCACCATGGTTTTCTACTTGTATTTCCCAAGTGGCTACTGATGTTGAACACCTTTTCATGTGCTTAGTTGCAACCTGTTTAACCTTTTTGGTGAGGTATCTGTTCATATATCTCACCTGTCTTTTACCCAGTTGTTTTTTGGTTGTTGTTTTGTTTTTTAACTTATTGTTGAATTTTCAAATTCTTTATGTATATTGGATACGTATTTGTCAAATATGTGGTTCGCAAATATTTTCTCTTAGTCTGTACTTTATTTTCATTATCTTACCAATGTCTTAAAACAAAAGTTTTAATTTTTGAAAAAGTCCAATTTATCAATTTTTAGATGTTGAGTCTGAAAACTCCTTGCCTAGCCTTGAGTATCAAAGACGTTCTTCTATGTTTATTTCTTAAAATTTTCTAGTTTCACATTTTACATTTAAGTTTCTGATCCATGTTCAGTTAAATTTTACATAAGATGTGAGGTTTAGGTGAAGATTTACTTTTATTTTATTTTTGCCTAAAGAAGTTTAACTGCTTCAGGACAATATATGGTAAAGGCTGTCCTTCCTTCATTGAATTGCTTTTTTATGCCTTTGTCAAAAATCGGTTGGGCATATTTCTCCTCTCTTTCTGGATTCTCCATTTTGCTGTATTGATCTAAGTATTTATCTCATCACCACTGTCTTGACTACTGGTAGCCTTGGGGTGAGTTTTTAAAATCTGGTAGTGTGACTCCTCCAATTTCATTTGTCTTTTTCAGAGTTGTTTTAGCTATTCTAGTTCCTTTGACTTTCCATATAAACTTTAGAATTGGTTTGTCTATATCTGCCCCCAAAAAATCCTGCTGGGGTTTTATTGGCGTTGAGTTAAATCTTTACATCAGTTTGGGAAGAATTGACATTCTCCTTATGTTGGGTCTTCCATTCCATTAACACAATATGTATCTATTTATTTACATGTTTGATTTCTTTCATCAGCATTTTGTATTTTCAGTATACAGACTCTGCATGTTTTATTAGATTTATACCTAAGTATGTCTTTTTATATCAGTTGTACATTTTGTTTTATGTCGGCTTACTATTATATAGAAATGATTGATTTTTGAGTTGTTCATCTTGTATCCTGCACCTTAACCAAATTTACTTATCAGTTCTATGAGGGTTTTTTTTTTTTTTTAATTTTTATTTATTTATTTTTTATTTATTTATGGCTGTGTTGGGTCTTCGTTTCTGTGCGAGGGCTTTCTCTAGTTGTGGCAAGTGGGGACCACTCTTCATCGCGGTGCGCAGGCCTCTCACTATCGCGGCCTCTCTTGTTGCGGAGCACAGGCTCCAGACGCGCAGGCTCAGTAATTGTGGCTCACGGGCCTAGTTGCTCCGCGGCATGTGGAATCTTCCCAGACCAGGGCTCGAACCCGTGTCCCCTGCATTGGCAGGCAGATTCTCAACCACTGCGCCACCAGGGAAGCCCTATGAGGGTTTTTTTCGTCTTTATTTTTGGTTGATTCCTTGGGATTTTCCTGCACAGGTACTCTTATCTGTAAATTGTCTACATCAGTTTTATATCTTCTCTGAGTGGGGTGCCTTTGGTTAAGACTTCCAGAGTGGTGTTGGAGTGAGGAGGGCAGACATCTTTGCCTTGTTGCTGGTCTTGGAGGAGCACCTGGTCTTTCACCGTTAAGAATGATGTTAGCTGTAGGTTTTTTTGTAGATGTATCAGGATGTTATACGTTCCCTTCCATTCTTGATTTGACTTTTATTCTTATAAAAGTTTATCACAAGTAGATGTTGAATTTTGTCAAATCCTTTCTTTTTCCTTGAATAGATTGATACAATTTTGTGTTTTTTCTTCTTTAAACTGTCAGTATGGTAGATTATACTGATTTATTTTTCAGTGTTGAGCCGGCCTGACATCACGAGATAAACCCTCCTTGGCTGTCATGTAATGTTCTTATGTGTTGCTGGATTCAACTTGCCAGTGCTTTGTTGATGATTTTTGGTCCATATTGTGAGGGATACTGGTCTGTGGGTTTCATTTATTGTTCTGTCCTTTTCTGGTTCTGTGTGAGCATAATGCTGGCCTCGTGCAGCAAGCTGGGAAGTGCTCCTTCTCTTTTCTGGAAGAGACTGTAAAACCATGTAGGCCTGGGTATTTCTGTTGTGGAAGGCCTTTAGAAGGGTCGGGTTGTGGGTGCTTTGTCGGGCGACTTGGCTGGACCGAGGGCAGTTGTCCGTGTGGACGCGCTCCCGCGGAGCCTCCCATTCCTGGTGCTGCCGCTTGGCCTCTTCGCGATTTTTCCCTTTGCCGGTCTTGCTGGAGCTTTACAATTTAATTGGTCTTTTCAAAGGAACAGTGTTGGGTTTCGTTCATTATTCTCATTGTTTTTGTGTTCTCAGTTTCATTGATTTCTGCTCTTTATTATTTCCTTCCATCTTCTTGCTTTGGCTGTATTTTTCCCCTCTTCTAGTTTCTTAAGGTGGAAGCTTAGATTATTGATTTGAGATCTCTCTTGTTTTCTAATGTAAACGTTTAAGGCTACAGATTTTTTCTAGGCACTGCTTCAGCTGCATCCCACACTTGCGATCTGTCATAGTCTCATTTTCATTCAGTCAGTTTGTATAGTTCTCATTTTTTTTAATTTGCTAAGGTTTGTTAAATGCCCCAGGAACATGCTGTGTCTTGGAGAATGCTTTATCCGTACTTGAGAAGAATGAGTGTCCTGTTGTGTTGGGTGGTATGTTCTGTAAGTTCCTGTCAGATCCCATCGGTTGACAGTGTTGTTCAGTCCTGTGTGTCTTTGCTCATCTTCTGTCCACTGTTCTAACTCCTTAGCAGGAAGCTTTGAAATCTCCAACCATACTTGTGGATTTGTCTGTTTTTCCTTCCAGGTCTGTCATTTTTCGTTTCATGTATTTTGAAGCTCTGCTTTTAGGGGCATGTTCATTTAGGGTTATTGTGTCTTCTTGGTGAATAAACCGTTTCACACGTTTGTCATTCCTCTTTTTTGGGGCGGCCACCATCTGGTTATCGCCTCTGAAGTCTCCTTTGTCCAGTATTCATACAGCCACCCCAGCGTACATTCTTCCTTCCTTCCCTCCTTTCTTTCCCTTCTTTCTTGGCAGCTGTTCGTTTCGGAATAATTGTTGGTTTATAGGAGAGTCGCACAGATAGTACAGAGCGCCCCATGTGCTGCTCGCCTTTGTCCCTCATTATCAACGTCTTCGTTTCCCTGGCATTTGTCACAGTCAAGTCACAGTTAACTGGTCTGCGGCCTGTGTTCACCGGTTTGTTTACCCAGCAGCGTCCAGCCCAGTGTCCAGCCCAGGGCACCACCTTGGTCTCAGCCGTCTCGTCCCCCCGCCTCCCCTGCTCTCTGCCAGTTTCTGGGTCTTTGTTTTCCGCGACCTTGGCTGTGCCAGCACCCCCAGCCCACGTTTGTCTGACGTGTTCTGCGGCGAGGCTGATGGGTGGCTTTTGGGAAGATGCTGGGTTTGGGGTTTTGTGCCTTCTCATCGCATCAGATCAGGGGTACGTCCTGTTAACGGTTCCTGCTTCATTTTCATTTCACCTTTTGTCGCCAACAGTCAGGAGGGACCAGGACACTCTCTCTGCACCGTGCTTAGCGGTCTCCTCGGCTCAACAGCTCCAGCGTTCCGCCTTCCGCAGAACCCGCGCGGCTCAGCCTCGCCCTTTGCGACCTAGTGACGCGGCCCCCACCCTCCGCTTCGCTTCCCCTGGCCCGTTCTTCCGCCCCCAGCTCTCACCACAGTCGCCCTCCGCGTCCTTGTTTCTGGCAGCCGCCTCCCGCCCCGGCCAGCCTCTGCCCAGGAGCCCGTCGCACGTGTTTTACGTGTTTGTTACGGCAGCACCTTCTCGGCGCCCGCTCAGGCCCCCGTGACAGACACCACAGCCCGGGCGGCTTATACAGCACACTTATTTTCTCACAGTTCTGGAGGCCGGGAGCCTGAGATCGGAGCGTTGGCAAGTTTGGTTTCCCCTGAGGCCTCCTTCCTGGCTTGCTGACGCCTTCTTGCCACGCCCTCACAGGGCAGAGAGCGCGAGCAGGCTCTGCTGTCTTCCTACCAGGCGCCGGTCCCACCATGGGGGCCCCCCTCGCGGCCTCGTCTGACCCGTCACCCTCCAGGGGCCCACCTCCAAATATCACACCCGGGGTTGGGCTCCAACGTGTGAATTTGGGGGACCCAGTCGTTCAGTCTGCAGCAGGACACCCCCCTCCTCGTACGAACGACTCCAGAGCTGGTGCAGTCCATCTCCCCACGCTCGAGCCTCTGCTGCAGGTGCAGGACAGGGCCGGTGGTGCCTGCGGTGAGCCCGACGCTGGGGACACGGAGCAGACCATCCAACAGAGGGGATGGCCAGGCCCACGGGGACAGAGCGGCTGCCGAGCCCTGGGCAGGCGGTCGGGCAGGAGGCCAGCAGGCAGGGTGTGGGGGCCGGGACCAGAGGGCAGTCAGCCTGGGCAAGTGGCCTCCCGGACCAGGTGCTCTTTGCCCAGCTGTCCTCTAGTTCCGCCCGCTGTCCCCTCCAGCACCAGGAGCCTGACCCCTGGCACCCACCCCCGCTACCCTGGGTTTTAGTTCTGCAAAAACAATCATTCTTCCCTCAGAAGTTTTCCAGGGTACATGGTACATTCATTACCAAATGTTTTTTTAAGGAAGATAACAAACACCCCTTTCTCGCTGATTTCTCCTGACACACACACACGCGCGTGCACACACACACACACGCCTGCTTTGATTGGCTTCGTCTTCTCGAGAAATGATCTGGGATGTCATCCAGTTTATGTAATACCCTCCGTGTTTAAAAAACTCGGAGTTAGTCAATTTCAAGACACTTTCGCCAGACCTGATTGCTTTGAACAGTTGGAAGGCAGACCAGCATTCTGAGCTTTTGAGCAAACATGCACCCGCACTCATTCATTCGTTCTCTCCCCCTCCCCCTCGGTGAGAAAGCAGTCTGCCTCAAAGGAGGACGAGGAGGAGACGGCGCCCGTCTTTAAGATGCACAGCTAGTGCTGTTGGCGTGGTTTGCTCTCCCACAGCTGGGACGGGTTCTAGCGCGCCACTTATTAGCAAGTCTGCTGCCACGTGCACGTGCTTATTTGAGTTTAGACCGGAGAACTTTCGCTCACGAGCCTTCAGAATCCATAATACCTGTTTCAAGAGGGGCCTTGCGGGGCTCTCATGCAGCCTGCCCCTGAGATGCAGAGTCCTCCTCCGGAAGCGGCTTCCTGGCGGTGACCTGGGCACTGACCACCACCGCCCCGCAAGCTCACGGGGATGCCTCGCCGAGGCCGGGCGGGTCACACCTCCGAGTCGTCCCTCTGAGAAGCACTGACCTAGAGGGTAAGGACATCGGCCCTGGAGCCCGACTACCGGGGTCCCTGTCCTGGGTACCGGATGGGCCGCTTCCCTGTGGTCACTTAGCCTCTGTGAGCCTCAGGTTCCCCTGAGAAAACTAGGGGATGGGATGGGACCTGTGTGGAGCACTGGCCTCCCTGGGTGCCAGAGACTCTTCCTCAGCTCCCCGCGGTGCCCGCAGCCCTGCCCGCACCTGCGGCTCAGCGCCGCTCGGGCGCTCCTGCAAGGGACAGGGTGACCCGCCAAAGGCATGGGTGCGGCGTGTGTCTTCACAGTTGTGGGCTGCACGTGTTAAGTGTTCAGCTGGATATATTCTCTCTCTCTCTCTCTCTCTCACACACACACACACACACACACACACACACACACACACACCCATGGAACCACTCAAGATAGTGGGCCTGTCCTTCGCCCTCAAACATTCCCTCTGGCTCGATTATAACCCTGCCTCCCCCTCCTCCCCTCCGCCACCCCAGGCAGCTACCAGTCTGCTTTCAACCACCGGGGGGCGGTGGGCACGTCACGAAGCTGTGTGTTATGGGAGCTGTGCAGTGTGTACTCTGGCCTCTCTCTCTGAGCGTAGTTGTCTTGAGACAGCACGTGTGTGTCCCAGCGGTTTGCCCTTTCTCTCTGCTGAGCCTTATTCCCCTGTGCGCATACACCACTGTTCGCTCACGTACGCCCTTGCCGGTGGACGTCTGGTTTGCCCCAAGTTTTGGCTGTGGGAATGAAGCTACTCTGTGTTACACACCAAGTCCTTGTGTCCCTTCTTTTCTCCCGGGGGAACACTGCAGCGGGGGATGGCTGGTAGTTGCGTGAGTAACTCTTTAAGAAGCTGTCTTCCAGAGTGGTTGTACTGTTTCACGTTCCCGCTCCGGTGGACGAGAGGTGTGGGTTCTCCTCGCCAGCACTTGGTGTGGTTGGTCCTCCCCATTTTAATCCTTCTGGTAGATGCGTGGTGGCGTCTCACTGTGGTTTAAGCTTTTATGTCCCTATTGGCTAATGATGTTGGGCACCTTTTCACGTGCTTGTCATTGTATATCTTCTTTGGTAAAATGTTCAAACTTTTGTCCATTTTTTATTTGATTACTTATTTGCTTGTTGTTGAGTTTGGAGAGTCCTTTATACAATCTGGATACGAGTCCTTTATCAGATATTGGCAAATCTTTTCTCCCATTCTGTAGATTGTCTTTTCATTCTCTTCATGAAGTCTTTTAAAGAGAAGTTTTATCGGTTTTTTTTTCTCTTACATATGATGATTTGCATATTGTAGCTATGAAATCTTTGCCTATCCCAAATCCACAGACTTTTTCCAGTATTTTTAAGCAATTTTATGATTATTTTACGTGTAGGTTTATTAACACCTTGAGTTAGGTTTTTTTTTATTGTTGTGATAGTTTCAGGTGTACAGCAAAGTGATTCAGTTATACATACATATATATATATGTCCTTTTTCAGATACTTTTCCATTACAGGTTATTACAAGATACTGTACATAGTTTCCCTGTGTTATATAGTAGGTCCTTGTTTATCTGTTTTACATATAGTAGTATGTATCTGTTAATTCCAAACTCCTAATTTATCCCCCCCCCTTTCCCCTTTGGTAACCATAAGTTTGTTTTCTAAGTCTGTGAGTCTGTTTCTGTTTTGTAAATAATTCGTTTGTATCATTTTTTTTTAATTTATTTTTATTATTTACTTTTTTATTTTTGGCTGCGTTGGGTCTTCGTTTCTGTGCACAGGCCTTCTCTAGTTGCGGCGAGCGGGGGCTACTCTTCATCGCGGTGCGCGGGCTTCTCATTGCGGTGGCCTCTCTTGTTGCGGAGCATGGGCTCCAGGCGCGCGGGCTTCAGTAGTTGTGGTGCACGGGCTTAGTTGCTCCACGGCATGTGGGATCTTCCTGGACCAGGTCTCGAACCTGTGTCCCCTGCATTGGCAGGCGGATTCTTAACCGCTGCACCACCCGGGAAGTCCCTGTATCATTTTTTAAGATTCTACATGTAAGTGATATCATACGATGTTTGTCTTTCTCTGTCTGACTTACTTCGCTTAGTATGATAATCATCAAAAAAATCTACAAATAGTAAATGCTGGAGAGGGTGTGGAGAAAAGGGAAACCTTCTACACTGTTGGTGGGAATGTATAATAAATTGATGCAGCCACTATGGAAAACAGTCTGGAGGTTCCTTAAAAAACTAAAAATAGAGTTACCATATGATTCATCAATCCCACTCCTGGGCATATATCTGGAAAAGATGAAAACTCTAATTCGAAAAGATACACGCACCCCAGTGTTCATAGCACTGGTCACAATAGTCAAGACATGGAAGCAGCCTAAATGTCCACTGACAGATGAATGGATAAAAAGATGTGGTACATAAATACAATGGAATATTACTCAGCCATAAAAATGAATGAAATAATGCCATTTGCAACAACATGGATGGACCTGGAATTAGTTTTTGTTTTATACAAAATACAGATTTTAGGGATTGTTCCAGCACCATTTGTTGGAAAGGCCATCCTTTCTACCCTGAATTCCCTTACTGTATTTATCCCTAAAAGTTGTCTATGTGTGTATATTTCTGTTTCTGGACTCTGTTACATTCCATGGATCTATCTTCAGGCCAACACTGCTTTGATTACCTTTGCCTATTTTTCTGGCTTCTTTTGAATTACTTGGGTGTTTTTTATGATACCATTTTATTTCCTTTTTTGGCTTATTGGTTGTAACTCTTTGTTTTTTTTTATTTTAGGGGTTGCTCTAAGGTTTTTAATGTATATCTTTCACTTATCACTGTCTACCTTCAGGTGATACTATACCTTTTCACATATATAATATAACCTTACAGCTGTGTATGTCTGTTTATGCAGCCTTTATGCTGTTGCTGTCATATATTTTACTTATATTTATGTCTGAAAACCCCAATATATTTATTAGTTTTGTTTAAACAGTCAATCTCTTTTAAAAATAGTAATTTAAATATTTCTAAAAGATTTAAATAATATGAAAAACCATATTTCTGCCCACGTAGCTAAGATTTCCGTTGCTCCTCACGCCTTTGTGTGGCTTCTCCTTCCCTTCTGCCTGAGGATTTCGCTTGACATTTCCTGTAGAGCAGGCCTGCTGGTGATAAATTCTTTGTTTTTGTATGTCTGAGAACATCTTTATTTTGCTTTTGTTTTTTGAAAGATATTTTCAGTGGGAATAGAATTCTAGGTTGACATTTTTTCATTTCTTCTAGTATTTTAAAGATTTTTCTCCTCTTTCTCCTTGCAGTGTCTGTGCTGAGAAAGCTGCTTTGTTCCTCTGTGGGTAACATTTCCTTTCTGTGGCTGCTTGTGGGATTTCTTTATCACTGGTCTTGAGCAGCCAGATCGTTCGTGCACTGGGGCTGTTTTCTTCATGTTTCTTGTGCTCGGGTTTGTGTAGCTTCTTGGGTCTTTATACTTTCGTCACATTTGGAAACTTCTTGCAGTATTTTTCTGTCCCATCCCCACCCCCACCACCACCACCACCACCGCAGGGACTCCAGTTGCACGTAAATTCACCTTCATGAAGTTGCCCCACCGCTCAGCAATGCTCCTTCCAGTTTTAAAGATCGATTTTCCTCTCTGTTTGCTAATGTGGATAGTTTTTATCGCTCTGTCTTCAAGTGCACTAAACTTCTGTCCTGCAGAGTCTAATCCATCATTAATATCATCCAGGATTTTTCATCTCAGACACTGTAGCTTCCACCTCTAGGAATTCGATTTGGTCTTGTTTATATCTTCCATATCTGTCCTTAACTGCTGAACAATGGAATATTATTCCTCTATTCCAATAGCTTTTAATAACTGTTTCAATGTCCTTAGATGCTGATTTAATGTCAGGCTATTCTCTTCATTGTGGGTCATATTTTCCTACTTCATGCCCAGTAATCTTTGATTGGATGGCAGGCATTGTGAGTTCTAGCTTGCTGGGTTCTGAACGTTTTTGTGCTTGTATAAATCCTGTTGAGCGTGTTTCAGGGATGCACTTAGGTTTCTCGGGAAGAGTTTGGTCCTCTCAGATCTTGCCGCTGTGATTTGCTGGGCCAGCCTGGAGCAGGTACCAGTCTGGAGGCAGTTACCTCCCATTCCCGAGCCAAGACCTTCCTGAATTATCCATGAAGCGTGAGTTTTCCATTCTGGCTGGTGGAAAAGGCTCTGTTCCTTACCCTGTGTCAGTGCTGGGAACTGCTTCCTTGGCATTTTTTAATTTTAAATCGTATGAATATGGTTGCTATAAAAAAATTAAATTTAAAAAGGAAGACAAAAATAGGCGCCTTCTTACGATGAGCTGCAACCTACCTGCATGCCTGCTTCGGCCACTGGCCTTGCTTGGCCTCTGGGCCTTCAGGGTAAGAAGAGCCTGCTTCTACACCTCGTCCGGGTGGTCCCCCAGCCTCCAGCCACCAGCTGTGTCCACAGCGCACGTCGGAGAGCTTCCCTGTCTTTTCGTCGTGCTTGGAGACCCTCTTCAGGGCATTCTCTTGATTCTCGCGACCTCTCCGGTGCGCGGTCACACTTGTGGGGGTGGACTGATGGGCACCGGACACGTACAGGGCCACCGTGCCACTGTTAGTTCTCCTCCCTGCTCCCTTCCGGTCCTGGTCAGCGAGGGCCCCACCTCTCCCCGCGGCAGAAGCTTCCGCCCCGGAATAGATGCCTTGGCTGCACTCCCCCATCCTGGGCTTGTGTAGTTTTACAGTTTTTCCATAATGTCATCTCTTCATGTCACGTTTCTACAAATGTGTACTTGGCAACGAGCCTTTTAACCGTCTTGTAACCTTCCCCCTTTTCCTCCCCAGAGGGCGGGCTACAGTGGGGCTCCTGTCACGGGTCTGCTCTCCTTGCAGGTTGAAGGTTGAGGAGCTGGAGGGGGAGCGGAGCCGTCTGGAGGAAGAGAAGAAGGTGCTAGAGACGCAGCTGGAGCGGCTCACCCTGCAGGTGAGCTCGTCCGGGGCTTGCCCTGCCCTCCTCTTTTCTCCTGGGTTTTGCCCGAGGTTCCTGCACCCCAGCCATCCCACTTTCTAGCTGACCAGACTAGACTAAACCAGGGGCCTGTCCCCCACCCAGGCCCCTGGCTGGCCGAGAACACCCGTCCCGAGCCAGCAGGAGGGACAGCCTGCCCCGGGTGGCGCTGCCCCCAGCCCCCCGCCCCGTCCGCTTTCTTGGTCTCCGTCTTGTTTTTCCCGACCGCTGGCCACAGTGAGCCCACAGTCTGGCCTCTGCGTCACCCGCGGCGGGTGTGGCGGGCGTGCCCCCCTGGGAGGAGACGCCAGCAGAGGTCCTGGGTGGTTTGGGGTGTATCCAAGCCCGTCCGCATCTGCCTGCAGTTGTGAAGTCGGATTGCTATTTGCACTGTTCTGCTTTTGCTTTGCTTTTCATTTTTATCCTCCTGTCTAAATTGTTCCATGGCAGGAAACCTGCAGGTTAGTGATTACCCAGATTTTGGACAGGCCGTTGATTTTTCTCTTGGCATCTATTAGAGGCAAATCAAATCTCCTTTTTATTCCTGATTCCTGGAGATGGGAGAAGTGACAACCTTGATAAAACGAGGCGCCGTGAGCCGCGGATGGGCCGTACTCAGCTCCGGGACCTGTCACCTTGTACCATTTTAATTGGGCCACAGTCCTGCTGGGAGAGCTGGGCTGCTGGCGGGTGAACCCCCGGCCGCCCGGCAGTGGTGCCGTGGCAGGGCAGGATGGGGAGTCTTTCTGGGTCCTTAGTTGAGCTCAGCCTGAGGTCACGGCTGATGGCTTCCCAGGCCTCTGATTGGGGCTCAGTGAGTGCTGCCGAAATCGATGTTTCCTTTTTCCTGCTCCAGGGCTTCAAGGCCTGTCACGAGGAGCCTCAGTGGCCCTTGGTGATGGTGTCGAGGGTCAGGCCAGGTGAGAGGTGCAGTGAGCACCGTCAGTGGATGTGGGGAGACGGGGCCGGCGTTGGGGGCCCCCAGCTCGAGCCTTCCAGTGTGGGAGGTTCGGGCGGGTGGTGCCCAGTCCAACCCGCGCTCCGCGGGTGGGGTCAGCGACGTTGGCCGTGTCCAGCCTCCTGGGCTCCACGTGGACCTCACGCAGGGTGGGGGCCTGGCTGTGCGTCCTGGAGCCGTGCACGGCCAAGGCGACAGGTGGCATCCGTGTCAGCCTGGGGAGGGCATGGGCCAGTGTCTGCGCCCTGGTGTGGCCGGGCTCTCGGCACGCAGGTTTCTGTCTGTGGAAGTGGGGGGGGGGGGGGGGGGCGCACCCGGCCGGCAGTGGCCACACGCAGCGCCGAGTGTGTGTGTGAGCAGCTGCCCCCGGCGTGGCCGGAGGGTGTGGCGAGTGGGTCCTGGTTTCCAGGATCCTGGGGGAGCAGATGTTCGCACGGTGATGTGCGCACCTGCCGTTGTTCCCAGGGCGCGCGGCCGCCGCCTCCCTCACCCCCAGCCGTGGATATCCTGGAGCCACGTCCGGGGGTGTGAGGCCCCGTCCCCGCCGTGGGCGCTCGGGTGGCCCCCGCACCAGGCGCAGTCCCGCCGCACTGGTTCTCTCCACCTGCTTTGAGCCCGGGGCCTTGTGCCGCCCCTCCAGCTCTGCGGGTCGCCCAGATCTTGAGACAGCAGCAAGCAGAGGCTCCTGGGCGCTCTGTCCCACGTCACAGCCCCTTTCTCCGTGTGGCCAGTTCCAGCTTGAGTCCCAGAAGGCTCTCGGGAGCATTCCCGCCCCTGGCACAGGGCTCGTTTCAGAAAGGTCCTTGTGATGGTGGGGGCCGAGTCCTGTCTCCTGACTCACCATCTCAATCACAGGTGCCACGGGCCTCTGCTGTGTGCTGACCCCGTGCTCCGTGGGCCCTGGGTTTTCTCGTTAGGCCTCCTGTATCTGTGCCCACCCACAGTCCTGGGAGACGTCCTGCTGCCCCCTTTTCACTGACAAGGAAGCTTCGCTCAGAGAGGTTCAGCACTGTAGTCACGGGCACGGAGCCCCAAGGAGCAGGGCTGGTCTTTGAACCCAGGGCCGTTGTCTCCTGAGCCGCCCCGTCGCCCGCAGCCTCCACCACTCCTGACCCCTCACCCCACCTTCCTGCCCTGCTCCTCGGGCTGCACCGCTGATGGCCCGGCCGCCATTCCCAGGTGAGCAGCCTCAGCTCTGGGACCGCTGGCCTCCTCCCCCGCCCCCGCCCCCCCCACTGCCCTGCCCGCTGCCCCTGGCCTGGGTCTGTCGTTTGATGCCCTGGGGCGAGGAGAGGTGTACGCCCCCAAGGCTGAGCGGACGGGTCACCCCGTCGCCGCGACGGTTCCTGTCTGACCGTGACGCCAGAGAGGCAGAGTTTGCCCCACCGCCGTCCAGCCCGGGCGGAGTGCCCGTGGGCAGGCCCTGCCCAGGAGGCAGGGAGGCGGGTGGATTCGGCTCTGGAAGGAGGGTGCCCACCTGCGCCCTGACCCCTCAGGGCAGACACAGGGAACCCGCTGGGCATTCTGGTCCTGGGGGAGTGGACCGGGAAGAGCTCATGTCTGGCTCAGGGAGCCCCCGCCAGGTGGTGTTGAAATGGGTCTGAAGGAGACCTGGGCTTGTGGAAACCGCGGAGACGTGGGTGGTGCCCTGGGGGCACCGGCGTCCGAGTCTGTAGACCTCGGCTGGAATCCTGCCCCTCAGCTGGGTGGTCTCGGGCATGTCGTGCTTTGCCACCTGAGTCCCCAGCACATCCTTTGTAAAATCGGGGATGATGCACCCACGTGGGGGTTACCAGGAGGTCACAGGCCACGTCTGACCACACCATCGTGGGGCCAAGACCTCGTCCCCTTCACCTCGGTGCCCGGGCCGTGGAGGCAGCAGGAGAGGGCAGCACACCCCTCCAGGTGGCCTGGCTGCCCCCAGGCTCCGCTTCGTCTGTGCGACCGCAGACCCGCGGCTTCGTGGCCTGGGCAGAGCGGGAGGACACGGGCCGAGGGGCCCAATTAGCGTGTAGCTCCCCCGGCTGTGTGTTTATCCGCGGTGCTGCCGGCGTGATCCGTATGCAGATCTCCTCTCCTCTCTCCCCCTGGAGGAGTCTTCAAGTTGGGCTGCTTCAAGGAAGATTGATTAAAATCCGCTGCAGTTTGACTTAATTGGGAACATATGCTTGGAGAGGGAGCTCGACTAGTTAGAACTTTTTGTAATTAGTTCACAGCTGGTTGGTGAGGCCAGCCGCTCCGGTTACCGCTCAGAGCTGAGTACGGCCTGCCGGCCTGTGCCCACTCAGTGCCTGGCGGGGCCGGGAGGCAGGCCCGGGAGGGGAGGCGGCTGGGCCCGCCTCCTGTGGTGCGTGGCCTGTCCGGGTCTTTCTGGGGGTCCGTGGCTACTCCCACCTCATCTGTCCTAAGGTAGCCAGCCGTCAGGGAGACGAGGCCCCCGTGTAGAGATGGGGAAACTGAGGCCACAGCTGGCCAGACACAGTTGGCCGTTCAGTAGAGGCACAGTGCCCTCCGGTAAAGACTGAACTTGGGCAAACCAGCTGGGACTCTGGGCCCGAAGCAGGGGGTTCTCTGCGAAACAGACTCAGGGACCACACTCCCTGTGCCCCACTGGGCCTTTCCCAGCGGTCCTGGTGGGCGTAGGGCACTGCCCGGGCGCTCCCACCCCCTCCTGCCCTCGGTCGTTCCTCTTCTTAGCGGTTGGGCACTGGGCCTGGGTGTTGGCTCTGCCCCTCCGCAGCCGTGGCCCTGGTCTCAGTCTGCTCGCCTGGACGTGGAGCTGACCCCACCCCGCTGCAGGCTGTCACGGGGAACACGGTGACGTGCCCAGCACAGAAGCACGGCCGCTGCCGCTGTCACCGCTCTTACCTTGAGGATGCCGCACGGATGTCCGTGTTTGGCTTCTCGTGGGCCACGTTTGGGGCCGTCAAGGCAATGAGCCGCCTGGTGCTCCCGGGCTGCAGTCTTGAGGGCTAGACGCGTGGCAGCTCTGGCTGGGCCTGGCAGACGCTCGTCCCCCCGGCAGTGCCCCCTCTGGTGAGGAGCGAGCTTCGCGTGGAGGGGGGTAAGGCCTGGCCACACGCTTATGCCCTGTTGGTCCCCCTGGCTCACCCTGGGTCCCGGGTGGTAGAGCCAGCATGCAAACTCAGCCCTACCGGTTCCCCCGTCGTTCTACGAACAAACACCGTCAAACATACGGCAAAGTTGGAAGAGTTTTACAGTGAACACCCGTGTGTCCCCCCAGGTCCTGCTGCAGACACTCTCCTGTGGCTGCTTTATGACGCAGCGCCTCTCTACCCCCTCCACCCATCAGTACTTTTTCTTTTCTTAATGCATTTTAAAGAAAATTGCAAACATCTGTACCTCTAAATGCTTCAGCATGCACGTAATTAAGCAGAATTCTTCTCTGGGCTTTGCGCCCCCGTCCCACTGTCCCTCGGAGGCCGGTGGGAGGAGCCCCTGCGCTGGAGCGTCCCCTCCCAGTTCCCGCCCTGCCGGCTTCCGTTCCGGGCGGGGCTGCCCCACAGCCAGCCTGTGGCTCTGCTCAGGAAAGGGACCAGACTGCAGCCCAGTGACATTTCAGATGAGCGTCTCTGTTTTGGAAATGGAGTGGGTAGAAAATAGCCGGTTCCCTGTGAGCGGGAAGCTCGCGGTGCCCCTGGAGCCTGCCCTGCTCCCGTCCCTGCGTCACCAGGCAGGAGCGCTGTCTAATCACAGGTTCTCCCAGCCTCTGCGTCCTTCCCTTTTCCGGAATATGGGGGGCGGCAGGGAGCGGCCTTCACGGCTCTTCACACCTCGTTGCCCTCGCCCCCGGGCCCCCGGCCCACTCACCGCACCGCAGACCCCCTGAGCCCCGCTGGCTCCCCCACCTGCAGGTTCGCCCAGCCCAGCCCGCACCCCAGGGGCAAAGTAGTCAGTCCTTGGACCTCGTCCCCTCCCCCACCCCACCTGTTCTCACCTGCCCTCACCTGCCAGGGAGCCCTGAGCCCAAAGCAGGCCCAGCCTCTGCTTCTCAGGACCCATCTTGCCCTTGGGTCCTCTTGCTGCTAACCAGGGCCTTGAGCATGTCCTGTCCCCGACTGGACAGGCTCTTTCCTGATGGCCTACTGCCCATGCTTCTGGAATGTTCTCTGGGCGTTGCTTCCTGGAGGGGACAGAACCCTGCGGGCCATGGTGCTGGGGATGCGCGGCGAGGGGTGAGTCCCAGAGACTGTCCCCGGTGGGGTAGGTTGTGTCCCTTCCAGCGAGGAAGGCTCGCTCCCTGGGACTGATGTCGCTCTGAGCATCTGCTTCCTCGGTGCCGGCTGAGCGACCAGGGGGCAGGGGTGTGGGCTGGATGGCGCCGGCGGTGGCCACAGCGTGGGCAGCACTGATGTTGCCACACACACAGTCCCTCCCGCTGGCTGTAACTCTGGTCACGGCTCCTTACTGACTGCACACGTGGAGCGCCACTGACCCTGACCCTGCCTACGTTCTCACTTAACAGCCACGGGCACTGAGGCAGGGGTGCCATTCCCACTGCGCAGATGAAGCCCGGGCCACAGGAGCCGCTGGTCTGCCACACGGCGGGAGGTGACACGGTCACGTCCCCCAGCTCCGGGGGGACCGGCCCCTGCCCCAAGTTGCGCTCCAGCTCCCCAGCGGAGATCCAGGCCTCCCTGCCCAGCAGCCCCCGTTCTGCCCTGAAAGCCTGGGTGGTCTGTGTGAGGACCACAGGGCCGGCAGCCTCCACCCCCACCCCCGCCCGCCATGGTGGCGGGACCAGAGCTTCGTAGAGTCAAGACCGGGCTGCCCTCCAGCCGGCTTCCCTCCCCAGGCCCCACGACCTGCTCTGTCTGCCCCTGGGCCCTGCCCGTCTGCGGGACCCAGCTGTGGCGTCGCCCCTCCTCTGGGCTGTGAGCTGAGCGCAGTGACCTCGCCTGGCTCCCAGCCAGTGTTCTTGGGGCACAAGGACACCAGGGCACATGTGGGCAACTGTAGGGCAGAGCACCCAGGAGGTAGGCTCCAGAAGACACACGTCCGGATGTGAATTCCTGCTTCACAGACACGGGGCCTTGGGCGGATGCTTCACCTCCCTGCCGAGTCCCAGCTCCTTCGCGGGGAGCCCAAGGGTGGAATGCCTGCCCAGGCTGGCGAGGATCCGGCCAGTCGCGCACACAAGGCGTCTTCTCACACCGTAACTTCTCACACCGTAACTTCTTCGAACTGGTGGGTTTGTTTCCCCCAATATGTATTTGTACTGCCCGCCCCTCTTTGAACTCCAGAGTCTGTTTTCAAACTGTTTCTACAGCTTGCTTTTGTCTCTTTGTGCATTTGGGAGATTTTTCCCAGTGATACACAGTGCACTGTTTGTTTTTAAACAAACAAACAAATGTCAGGTGATGCGGCGTGTGGCGCATCACCGTGCGCGTTTGCCACGACGTATTAACCCTGCCAGTTAACGGGAACACGCTCACGAGCAAGGCTGTGGCGAGCGCCCTACACATGGTGTCTCCGGTGTGTGCGAGTCTGTGTGTAGGAGAAGCTCCCAGAAGAGAGCGCGGGGTCAGTGGGTACCTGCATTTATTTCGGCAGCACTGCCGGACGGTCGTATGAGGGCCAGTGGGAACTGTGTGGGACGTGTCGTAGCAGTACCTGTGAGGGTGCCGGTTTCCCTACAGCCGTCAGACTTCTAGATTTTTCTGGTCCGGTAGCTGAAATGGGGTAGCTCAGTGTAGTTTTAACCTTCAGTCTCTTTATCATAGATGAGTGAGGATTTTTAAATCTATTCATATGTGTTAATGTCCTGGTCCGTTTTTCAAATGGATTGTTGGTTCTTTTCTTATTGGTTTTTTGGAGCTCTTTGTATATTAAGGAGTTGAGTTCATTTTAAGTTGTGAATATGTTTTCCCAATTTACCATTTGTCTTTTGACTTTGTGCTGTTTTTTTACCAAGCAGAAGTTTTTGGCTTTTAAATTTATTTTATACACATGCATTTATTGCCTTTTCCTTTTTAGCTTCTGGGTTTTTGTTCACGTCTTTACCTTTCTCGTGTCAGGGTATAAAAGAATTCTCTCATGGTTTCTTCTGGTTTTCTGGTGGTTTCATTTTTTACACTTAAATCTGATTGATTTGGAATTTGGTTTTGGTTCTTTACAAGGTGGGAAGCGTGATACCTACCTGTTTTTTGGAAGAGGCTCTTCCTGGTACCCCTGGACCACTTATTGAAAGCCTGTCTTTTCCTCGCTGGTGTGAGGTCTGCCCCCTCGTGCGCTAGATGCCCACATGTCAGGTCACAGCCAGGTCTCAGTGACCTCCTGCCCCTGTGACTCTTCTTTATCAGGGTTTTCCTGGCAGCTCTTGTTCATTTTTATATGAACTTTGGAATCAACATATCCAGCTCCCCCACCAACCAGCCTAGAACTTGCTGGCTTTCGTGAGAAGTGAAGATGAAGGTCGGGCACGACCGCCTCCTGGACACACCTTCCCACAAGGACGTCGCTGTGTCTTTCTGTTTGTTGGGGTCCATGTCCCCCGCGGGAACAGCTCACAGATGTGTTCACCCTGCACATTTCCTGTCGAATCTACTTCTCAGTGTCGTGTCTTATTTGTTTCACCATCAGTGGGTCTTTCCTTGAGTGTCACGCACGCAGACGGGGGGCCGCCTCTGAGGGTCGTAACCTCCTTACGGTGCTGCATATGCCCTGCGCCCGGCTGCACTGGGCCTGGGGTCCAGGGGTCCCAGGGTCTCGCTGCCCCGGCCCGCCTTCCTCAATGTTGTATGTAAAACGAGACACGCAATGAAGGAAAAAGCCCAGCCCTCCCGCCCCCCGAGGCGGCGCCAGGCTGCTCCTGTTTATTGGAGCCGAGGACTGAAAAAGCCAGCACGCTGATGTGCGTCTGTGTGGAGAAATTTCCACAGGCGCTGATGGCTGTTGATTTTTTTATGCAACGAATGACGTGTCCTGAATATTAAGCCCCTTCTCGTCCCGTGGGCCTCGGGGATGCCAACTTCCCGCCTCCTTGCTGGGTGCCCCGGGGCCCGAAGGTGTCATCGGGCCTCAGGACCCAGACTGCAGGCTTGACCCCGAATTTGCAGACGGGTCCCCCTGAGCCGCTGAATTGGGCTCTTTTCGCCCTGGGACCCTCCGCCGTCTGGTCCGGCCCTGCTCCGCCACTGGCCGTACTCAACACACAAAAGGCTCGCGGCACAGCCAGCGGAGCCATCGCCGGCCTCGGGCCGCTGTCGCATGCGGTCACTTCAGCCTCTGCGCTCTCGGACTTGGCCATGATACCGCTCTTCACCCCCATGTGGTCCTTGCAAAGTGTCTAGATGAGAAAGATAGGGACCCAGCTCTTTAAAAACCTGGAAATTAGGCCTGCTGAGAAAGGCTGTGTAACAGTCGTCTTCAGGCAAGTCGAGCGTTCTTACCGCTGATCGTGGAGCGTCACAGCTGCAGCGAGGAGGGCGGCAGGGGCTGGGGCGCACCCGCTTCTGCCCGAGGGTCCCCTCGCTGACGTGAGCCCCGCCCTCCCTGGGCGGCGCCCTCGCACAGAGGCAGGGTGGTCCTTGCAGACGGAGGACAGCGCAGCCCCCAGAGCTCCACTCAGCCGCGTGCGGCTGGGCAGCCCAGCGTTGGGGCAGCTCTGCCCGGAGACCCCCTCGGTCTGTGCCAGACCGAGGCCCAGAGCCCCGCAGGGCAGTGCCAGGAGCAGACCTGTCCTCCTGACTCTGGACCCAGCGCTCCGCCTGCTACACCCAGCTCTTCTCACAGGTTCCGTTCCATTCAGGGAGTTCCCGTGCAGAGGACTGGGATGGGAGACACAGAACCTGCTCGAGCTCTGGGTTCTTTCTCTTCGTGATTGTCCCCAAAGTTGCAGGACACGGGCCCTGCCCCACACGCCAGGTGTCGGCCCGTGGAGCGTTCGGCTTGCATGTGCCCCTGTAACAGCCCATTACCCGCTTCTGGAGAGCCAGCACCCCGGATTTGCGTCCCAGCCTGCTCCTGTCCCCTCGACACTGGACGGGGATCTGAAGTCCGTCGTTGGGTCCCCTCTGGCCCACGTCCTCCTGCCACGAGGGAGCCCACTCCCCTGTTCCGCTGGCTTTGCCCCAGCACCTCAGAGGGGCTGCGTCACCGGTCCCTGTGTAGACGCGCTAGGTACCAGCCTGGGGGTGGGCCATCACCTGGACCCTCTCCTGGGGTTCATCTGCGCTCCCCGTGCCAGCTCCCTGACCGTCTTCCGTGATCACATCTACTTGGACAAGATCCCACTGTTCCACAAAGAATTCCTGGCAGGTGATACCATGATGCCTGCAAGAAACAGATCGCAGACGTTCTGACCTTCGGGGCTGATGTTGTGAGTGAAGCTGAGCTTCCTGGCAGCCCTAACAAGAAGGGAAGTCTGGCCAGTTGCACAGTCCCTCTTGTAGCGGGAGGTTTTGGGGAGAGACACTGGACCCTGACGGCGCTGTCTCAGGCGGGACCGCAGTGCGCCTCCACGGGTACCGTAGCTGAATCACGGAAGCGGCCTTGTTCTCCACGTGATCCAGCCATTCTGCTTCTGGGCATGTGCCCCGAGGAGCTGAAAGCAGGGTCTCAAGCGGATGTTTGCACACCCACGTCACAGCAGCCAAAAAGTGGAAGCCACCCAAGTGTCCATCGATGGGTGAGTGGATAAACAAAACGTGGTCCCTCCACACAATGGAACATCACTCAGCCCTAAAAAGGAAGGAAACTCTGACCCCTGCTACCACATGGATGGACCTGGACGACATGATGCTCAGTGAAATAAGCCAGACACAGAAGGACGGACCCTGTGTGATTCCACTTCTGTAAGGTCCCTGGTGAGCCAGGGTCACAGAGATGGAGAGTAGGGGGTGGGGACCAGGGGCTGGGGGAGGGGGAGGGGCAGTTAGTGTGTAATGGGGACAGAGTCTCAGTTTGGGAAATGGAAAATTCTGTGGACGGACGGTGGTGACGGCTCCACAACAGTGTGAAAGTACTTACTCCTGAACAATACATTTAAAAATGATTAAGATGGCAAGTTTTATTTTACCACAATTCAAAAAAAAAATTTTTTTTAAGGCTTTGTTTGACATCTTCTGATACAACTCAGAGGCCTGGCAGGAGAAACACAGTGCCCGCGCCCATGGCAAGGGCGCAGGCGCCGGGGCTGCTTGGCCCTCTCTCTGCCCTCACCGGCCAGATGCTCGCCCTTCACCAGCTGGTCCTGCGGCTGCCGGCCTGACCCACGAGGCCCCCCTCCGCCAGCTCCTATGGCTCAGGGTGGATTTAGGGTGCCCGCTGTCGTGTGCCGTCTGTAATAGGGAGATCATGACAGAGCTTCTGCTTAGCCGCCCATCTGAGCAGGGACACGGGTCACTCGGTCGGTAGGCTCAGAGGACGTTGCTCTGGAATGACGGGGGTGGGGTGGTGCCAGAAGCAGCGGCCTCCAGACTGGCCAGACGTACGACGAAGGCGTGTTCCTCCTCCTTCCCCTCCTCTTCCTCCCAAGAGGTGTGGCCCCGGGTGCCCGGGCGGTGGCTGGTGTCGGGGCCTTGCTCACAGCCCTGATGTGACAGCAGCTTAGGGAGAGGCTCAGCCTGTGGTCAGGAGCAGTGGGGGGCCCTGTTAGCCGGGAGCAGCTTGGCCAGCTGAACCAGGCCCCCTCCGCGGCTACACTGTCAGGGGTCAGGGCTGAGGAAGGTCTGGGCCTCTGTGGCCCACCCCGCCCTGCCATCCCTGGATGGTGGCATTTTTGCTTTTTCCAGCTTCCGTGGGGCCTGGCCCACGCCACCTGGGTCATGCGGGAAGCAGAGGCGGGTGTGCAGCCCCACCTGGGGACGTGACGTCGCGCGGCTCCACTCACCTCTCAGGGCATTTCTCTGTCGCTGCGGAGGCACTGGCTGCCGGATGTCACCTGCCCTCCGGAGCAGTCTGGGAGCGTGAGGTTTACCCCCAGAGTGACCCCAGCCTCAGCTCAGCTGGACCCGTCCCGCCCCTCCTGGTGGTCAGGAGCACCGTGGGCGGCCTGCTCCAGCTGCCGACGGCCCCGGCGCGCTCCTTGCCTATCCCTCCCGCCCCCGTCTTTGGAAACGTCACACTCCAGTAGAGTTCCCGGCCAGGCCCTGAGAGTCCAGGACGGGCCCCGAGATTCCTCACTGGGGTGGCCTCCCTCCAGGCCTTCCGCCAAGGGGGCTGCTGGCCGCAGGGGGACAAGCGGTGGCCTGGCTGGGCGAGGCCCTCCCCGGGCCCCGCTGTCCCTGGGGGGGGACACTGGCGGCAGCCACAGGACACAGCCTGCCAAGCTCACTTGTGCGTCCAGGGCCCACGTGGTGCCTCACAGCCGATGGTAGATAAACTCGCCCTGCCGTGGCCTCCGGCACGTGGTGGATGGAGCTGGGGAGACGGTCGCCCGGAGGGTGGTGTGAGAAGGGTCTCCCACGTGTGCTGGCCTGGCGGGCACGGCTCCCCACAGCGCCACCCTTCCTGGAGCTGCTGGGAGAGCCCCAGCGCACACTGCCGGTCTGGGGACTGGCAAGGCCCGGCAGCGCCCCCTCCCCAAGGCCAGCCCCGTCGGCGGCTGCAGTGGCCGGCCCCCCGGGGCTGGGCAGCATGCGCGTACGCAGGGACCTTCGCAGCCCTTCCTAGACCCTGACAGCCCACGCGTGTTTGTTCGTGAGGGGCCTCGGCCACAGGAGTGCCAGGTGCCCTGCTCCTGAATGAGGCCTCTGTGGTGGGGGACGAGGGGACACGAAGGGCGCGGGGGGTGCAGGGCGTCGGCCCACGTGGTCACCGGCCCAGGGCAGGAGGCTTGCGGAGAGCCTGTGGCGAGAGGGCAGTCCCCAGGGGCCAGCCCCCATCACCCCTCCCTTGTGGCCCTCCCGCCTCCAGCCCTGGGCCCCTCCCCTCTTCGCCCCTCCCGTGACTGGTCCAGGGTGGCCGCATGGGCCTCGGTTTCTCGGTTTTGGTGCCGGGGGTCTTAGGGGGGTCCGGCCTGCGCTGTCACGTGGCGCCCCCGCCCGTCCCCAGGCTCTCCACCCGCGGTGAGCACACCGTCTGGGCAGGCCGGGCCGGCCCTGTGCCCCCGGCTTCAGAGCCGGGGAGCGTCCCTGTGAGCCACCGAGCAATGAGCGACCCCGGCCCATGGGGCGCGTAGGACGCGAGGCTGGTGCCTGAGGGACCTGCCCAAGGTCGCGGAGGCTGGGGTGAGGCGGGGCGGGCCAGGGCTGTGCCCCCCCCCACATCCGTGAGGTCCTGCCGGCCCTGCCCCTCCAACCCAGCGGGATCCCCGAAGCTCCCCTGCTTTTCTCCCTGAGCTGTCTTCCTTCAGCCGGGAGAGATGTTGATTTAGTTTTGAGGCCGGGTGATGTATAAATACGCGTGAGGCTCGGTGGCGGTCTTACTGGGCTTAACTCTCTGTGCACCTCTGTCTCCTGCTAGCAGGGTCTCTTAGTATTCGTGGCAGGTCCGCCCTGCCGGCAGCCCTTCCCTGGCCCGGGGCGGCCACTGTCCATCCACAGGGTACACGGGCTCCCGGGGGGTCTGCCCTCCGTCCAGGTCTCCCAGGTGCTAAGCTTGGAAGGTCCTTACAGATCAAGTTCACTGCCCTCACGCTTCAGCAGATGGAAACTGAGGCCCAGGAAGACAGGAGGCCCGGGCCGCCAGCAGGTTAGGGGCAGGGCTTGAACACAGACAGGAGCGAGGCAGATGCCAGGGGACTCAGCCGTGGCCTGGACGCAGGGGGACATGTCCGTTCGTCTGGGCTTGCGCGGAATCTGAGCCCGAGAAGGAGCCCCACTCGCCCGTGAGCGGAGGGCGGCGGGCCGGCTGTGGCCCCGGGGAGGAGCATTGCCGCACACCCTGCTGTGCCCTGGGCGTGCGGGTCGCGGGGCCCAGCCCCTCGTGCGGGCTCCCCGAGGACCCGGCTCGGCTGGGGCGGGCGCAGGGGGAGCTGGACCGCGGGGGTCGTTCCTCCGCAGTCACGGACGGGGACGTCTCTCCGCCCCCTCGGCAAGTGGGACGTTTTTGTTTAGCTGGTAATTGCACCCGCACGTCAAAGGAAGGTTCAAAACTTTTCCTTTTGAGATTCTCGTCAGTGTCTCAACATTTCCTCAGCTGCAAATCAAACAAGGCAACAAATTTTTAGCAGAAGATTATAGCCATTTTCCCCCTTTCTTCCTCAAAGCTGTCACGCAGCAGCGGATTTCAGCACATTTGTTCGTGCTCTTCCATCTGCTTCAGCGGCGCCAGCCCCCCAACGCACGCTTCACGGTACCACGAACCCCCTGTGCCCACGGCCCTGCGTGCCCAGGATGACGGCCGGCACCCCTTCCCCGGACCCAGGGAGCGGGAGGCCCTGGCCAGCCGGCCCTGTGACTCCCCTGTCCTGGTCACCAGCTGGGTCTCTGGTTTCTCAACCACAGGACACTATGCAGTCATAACTGTCACCCACTCCTGCAAACGTTTACTTGACGTGCAGCGCCTGCCGCCCTAACCTTTGGGGGAGACAGGTGACGGGACAGAGTTTAAAGCGCCACGAGCTGGTAGGAGCTGTGGATAAACGGAGCAGGGAGGGGGCGTGCTGGGGGCTCTGCATTACTGCTGCCGCGTCACTGCCAGCTCCTCTCAGTGGGTCCTCACAGGGCACTGGGGTCCCCTCACTAGTCTGGGGGGCGGGACAAAGCCCTGTCCTCACGGAGCCCCTGCCTGACGGGCTGCAGGCACCATGTCTCCCTCATCTCCAAGGAAGGAAGGAGGGAGGGAGGAGGGGAGGAAGGAGTGGCCGGGGAGGGCTTCCTTGCTCCGGGAGGGGCGGTGCAGAGAGCAGAGCCCCGGGTGGGCTGAACCTCGACCCCCTCTCACGCAGCCCGGCCACATGGTCCTGTTGGCTCCTGACCCCTGGCAGCCTCATCGGGCCTGTGTGAGGGAGGATGGGGTCTGGGTAGCACCCTTGCACCCCGAGGTGCCCGTGTCCGGTCCAGCCGGGCCGTGGGGACTGGTCTGCCCCGGCACCGGGGAACAGCATCTGGCCCCGTGGTCCGCGTACTGCTTCTCCATTCCAGGCCCATCAGACTCCCGGGGAAACCAGCCGACCTCAGGCCCCCTCGTCTGACCAAAGGGACTTTTCAGCCTTGGCTTCCAGAGCACCGAGTGGAAGGTTCCAGATGGCAGGGTCTGTGGCAAACCCCAGCCCCTCAGGGCTGTCGCAGCCCACCCGGGAGGCGCCTCTGGAAGGCCCTGCTGGAAGTCCAGGCTGACCCCAGGCGACACAGGCCTGAGGCGGGTGGGCTGGCCAGGCTCCGGCCAGGCCATTTTAGGGAGGGCAGCTGGTCAGAGCCAGGTGCCAAGACCTGCCGTGAGGACGGTGGTCTCGATAGCAAGTAGGGTCTCGGAGTGGAGTCCCAGGGCACAGCGGGGCCGCGCGGGAGCCCTTGCGCTGGCGGGGGTGTGAGAGCGGAAGCCGGGAAGCCGGGCTCGACCAGCTCGGGGGCAGCACTCGAGGTGGGTTCCGCCCAGGCCTGCTGCTGCCGCAGGAGCCGCGGGGGCGTGGAGACGCGGCGGGCAGCGCCTGTGCCGCAGCGGTGGGGCTGGTACCCCCTGCAGGCCCGAGGCCGGCCCGGCCCGGCCCAGCCCGCGCTTCCTGCGGAGCCGAGCGCCTCTCCCCCGCTGGAGGCTGGGGCGGCGTGTGGAGGGAAGCCTGGAGCCGCGCCAGGCTCTCGGTAGCAGATGGAGCGTCCACGCACGTCCTACTGTTTGTTTTCCCTATTTTCTTTCATTTCTCTTCTTTAAAAACAGCTTTATTGAGATACAATTTACATACCACAGAACTCACCTTTGTGAAGCGTACAGTTAGTGGTTTTTCATACTTTCACAGATAATGAGCAACCGTCACCGCACAATTTCAGAACATTTTTATCATCTCGAAAAGAAACCCTGTTCCCTTTAGCTGTCACCCCACCCTCCCCCATCCCCACTCCAGCCTTAAGCAGCCACCAGTCTGCTTTCGGTTTCTATAGGTTTCCTTGTTCTGGACGTTTCATACGAATGGGGTCACATATGTGGTCTTTTGTGACTGGCTTCTTTCACGGAGCGCAGTGTTTTCAAGGATCATTTGTGTTGTAGCAGGTGTCAGTGCCTCCTTCCTTTTCATGGCTGAGTAATATTCCATTGTGTGGATGGACCACGCTGTGTCAGTGCCTCGTTCCTTTTCATGGCTGAGTAATATTCCATTGTGTGATGGACCACGCTGTGTCAGCGCATTTGTCAGCTCTTGGACACTTGAGCGGTTATTGTGACTGATGCTGCTTTGAACATGTGTGTGCAAGTCTCTGTGTGGACGTGTGTTTTTATTCTTTCTCGGGGGTGTACCTGGGCATAGAATTGCTGGTCACGTGGTAACTCTGTGTTTAATTGTCTGCGGAGCTGTTTTCCACAAAGGCCTCCCCGTCTTCCATTCCCAGCAGCAGTAGGAGGACAGTTTCTCCCTGCCTCGCTGAGACTGTCTGGCTTTGTCATTCTAGCCACCTTGGTGGGTGCAAAGTGACGTCTCATTGTGATTTTTATTTCTGTTCCCTTGATTACTAATGACATGGGCACTGAGCGTCTTTTTATGTGCTTATTGGACATTTGTATATCTTCCTTGGAGAAAGATTTATTCGGATGCTTTGCCCGTTTTTACATAAGTTTGTTTTGGTTTTGTTTTTTTTTTCTGTTGTTGTTGCTGAGTTGTAAGAGTTCTTCATATGTTCTGGATACAAGTCTCTTATCAGATAAGTGACTTGCAGATATATTCTCACGCTCTGTGGGTTGTCTTTTCACTTCCTTGATGATGTAGGCTTTGAAGCACAACAGTTTTTCATTTTGAGGAAGTCCAGTTTGTCTACTTTTTCTTTTGTTCCTTGTTTCTAGTGTCACGTTGAAGAATCCAAGACCAAATCCAGTGTCGTGAAGCATTACGCCTGTATTTTCTTCCACGTGTTTCATAGCGTTGGCTCTTATGTTGAGGGTTTTTTATGAGGTCATTTTCACGTATGGTGTGACGTTGGGATCCACGTTGATGCTCTTGCATGCGGGTGTCCAGTTAGTTGTCCAGCACCTTTTCCTGGTGGGTGGCCTTGGCACCCGTGTTGAGCATTGGCCAAGTGTAGAGGCAGGGGCTCTTCTGGACCCTCGGCCTGTCCCTGTGCCGGCTCTGCTGTCTTGGCCGCCATTGCCTGGTAGTAAGTTTGAGGGTCGGAGTGTGAGGCCCGGGGGCCGTGGACACGCTCACTCCCTGGGCAGAATGTCATTAGGAGACCCCGTGCAGCTGTCCTGTCTCTGTCATGACCCGGGCTTGAGGCCGAGTCACAAAGGCCTGGGCCTGGGGGCTGCCACCCCCTTGGTGGGACCCTGGGGCCCCCGGGTCGGGGGTTGGGGCTCCGTCTCGCTCTTCGGGCGGTTCCTTAGTTACCTGCTGCCTTGTTACAGACACCCCACAACTTAGTGGCTTAAAGCAGCTGGCATCCTGTTTCTCGCGAGTGTCTGTCTGGTGGCTCTGCCGGTCTCTGCCGGGCTCTCGCACTGCTTCCAGCAGGTGGACCTGCTGGGCTGCCCACCCCACCCCACCCCGCCCCAGGCTGGAGGCCCCATGCCTCCCTCCCTGCGGCCTGCATCCCAGGGAGGCGCCACGGCACCTTCGCCTGCAGGCTGGGGCCTCACGCCCCACTTGGCCTGGAGACGGGCGAGCAGGGCCTTCGCGGGGGAGTTCTGGGGGCGGTGGGCACGATGCGGCCCTCTGCCCTTCACGCTTACGGCGTCCCAGCGCAGGCAGAGGGAGCGTGTTCGTCCCGTCCCGGGGGTGAGGCTGTGGGTCTAATAACTCTGAGGCAGCAGCAGAGGCCCCGGCCTTCCGGCGCCAGACACTCACTTGGGCACCTGCAGGTTTTGCAGGCTTGTCACTTCCCCCAGTTCATCAGAGCTGCGAGCATTTCCCCCGTCTGGTTCGGTTCTGTTTGGTTTGGTTTGGTTTGGTTTGGTTTGGTTTGGTTTGGTTAAGCCCTGCTGGTTCTCCCTTTGATCCTTAAATCCTCTCACCCACTGCAGTGTTTTCTTTCCTTCGTTCCCGTCAAGGGGAAGCCGGTGGTCAGAAACCGCGGTCTGGGGTGGGAGCGGTGGCTCCCCTTCCTGCCCGCGGGGTGTCTGGCGTTTCCACAGCAGCACCCTGCCCCCGGCCCTGAGGTCCAGGCGCCGTCTGCCCCGATTCTCCCCACACCTGCTGGGCAGGATGACCCCGAGGCTCGACAGGTCCAGCGCCTCGGCCAAGGGTCACTGGGGACCTTGGGGTCAGGCTCTGTGCACAGCTCCCTGCCCGGGCCCTCCCGGGGGGCGTCAGCAGGCGAGTCCTGGGGAGGCAGGGAGGTGGGCGTAAAGCCAGTGGTCAGCACGGCCAGACTGGGAGAGCCTGCGGCCTGGGGGGAAGGAGGGACCCTTGAATATCTGAGGTAAAGGAGAGGGGTGGAGCCCGGTGGATTCAGCCTGCCAGCCTGTTTTTGCTTTGCACGTTTAAAGGGTTGGAGACAAATGAGGAAGAGCAGCATTAGTGACACAGGAGGGGGCCGTGCAGGGCGGGGCTGTGTGTCCACAGGTGCCCAGAGCTCCCTCCTTCCTTCCCCCCTCCCTCCTTCCTTCCCCCTCTCCCTCCTTCCTTCCCCCCTCCCTCCTTTCTTCCCCCCTCCCTCCTTCCTTCCCTCCCTCCCTCCTTCCTTCCCCCTCCCTCCTTCCTTCCCCACTCCCTCCTTCCTTCCCTCCCTCCCTCCCTCCTTCCCTCCCTCCCTCCTTCCTTCCCTCCCTCCTTCCTTCCCTCTCCCTCTTTCCTTCCCTCTCCCTCTTTCCTTCCCCCTCCCTCCTTCCTTCCCACTCCCTCCTTCCTTCCCCCACTCCCTACTTCCTTCCCCCCTCCCTCCTTCCTTCCCCTCCCTCCTTCCTTCCCTCCCTCCTTCCTTCCCTCCCTCCCTCCTTCCCCCACTCCCTCCTTCCTTCCCCCTCCCTCCTTCCTTCCCTCTCCCTCCTTCCTTCCCACTCCCTCCTTCCTTCCCCACTCCCTCCTTCCTTCCCCACTCCCTCCTTCCTTCCCCACTCCCTCCTTCCTTCCCACTCCCTCCTTCCTTCCCCCACTCCCTACTTCCTTCCCCCCTCCCTCCTTCCTTCCCCCTCCCTCCTTCCTTCCCTCCCTCCTTCCTTCCCTCCCTCCCTCCTTCCCCCACTCCCTCCTTCCTTCCCCCTCCCTCCTTCCTTCCCTCTCCCTCCTTCCTTCCCACTCCCTCCTTCCTTCCCCACTCCCTCCTTCCTTCCCCACTCCCTCCTTCCTTCCCTCCCTCCCTCCCTCCTTCCCTCCCTCCCTCCCTCCTTCCTTCCCTCCCTCCTTCCTTCCCTCTCCCTCTTTCCTTCCCCCTCCCTCCTTCCTTCCCACTCCCTCCTTCCTTCCCCCACTCCCTCCTTCCTTCCCCCCTCCCTCCTTCCTTCCCCCTCCCTCCTTCCTTCCCCCTCCCTCCTTCCTTCCCTCCCTCCTTCCTTCCCTCCCTCCCTCCTTCCCCCACTCCCTCCTTCCTTCCCACTCCCTCCTTCCTTCCCCACTCCCTCCTTCCTTCCCTCCCTCCCTCCCTCCTTCCCTCCCTCCCTCCCTCCTTCCTTCCCTCCCTCCTTCCTTCCCTCTCCCTCTTTCCTTCCCCCTCCCTCTTTCCTTCCTCCTCCCTCCTTCCTTCCCACTCCCTCCTTCCTTCCCCACTCCCTCCTTCCCTCCCCCTGCTCCCTCCTTCCTTCCCTCCCCCCGCTCCCTCCTTCCTTCCCCCCTCCCTCCTTCCTTCCCCCTCCCTCCTTCCTTCCCCCTCCCTCCTTCCTTCCCTCCCTCCCTCCTTCCCTCCCTCCCTCCTTCCCCCACTCCCTCTTTCCTTCCTCCTCCCTCCTTCCTTCCCCCTCCGTCCTTCCTTCCCACTCCCTCCTTCCTTCCCCACTCCCTCCTTCCCTCCCCCCACTCCCTCCTTCCTTCCCTCCCCCCGCTCCCTCCTTCCCTTCCCTCCCTCCCTCCTTCCTTCCCTCCCTCCTTCCTTCCCTCCCTCCCTCCTTCCCCCACTCCCTCCTTCCTTCCCCCTCCCTCCTTCCTTCCCCCTCCCTCCTTCCTTCCCCCCCTCCCTCCTTCTTCCCCCCCCTCCCTCCTTCCTTCCCCCTCCCTCCTTCCTTCCCCCCCTCCCTCCTTCTTTCCCCCCCTCCCTCCTTCCTTCCCCCACTCCCTCCTTCCTTCCCCCCTCCCTCCTTCCTTCCCTCCCTCCCTCCTTCCCCCGCTCCCTCCTTCCTTCCCCCCCTTCCTTCCCCCCTCCCTCCTTCCTTCCCCCACTCCCTCCTTCCTTCCCCCACTCCCTCCTTCCCCCACTCCCTCCTTCCTTCCCCCTCTTCCTTCCCCCCTCCCTCCTTCCTCCCCCCTCCCTCCTTCCTTCCCTCCCTCCCTCCTTCCTTCCCCCCTCCCTCTTTCCTTCCCCCCCCCTCCTTCCTTCCCCATCAGCTGACCTGCTAGGACAGAGATGGTGTGACTAGCACCGCCTGACACATGTGCTCTCCGGCCCTTTGCAGAACACATCTGCCCTCGTCCTCTCCCTGTACCCTCCTGACCCCAGACCCATGGGGGACATGAGCTCCCGCAGCACCCGGCCCGCCTCCCATCAGCTGCGGGGCCCTCTGCCAGGGTGTGCAGGGCAGATGGATTCCATACGCCTGGTTGTGTCTCCCAGAATGTTAGAATCGGATGAAATAACGATCCCTTCCAACCCTGACAGTCTGTGATTCACTCGGAGTTACAGGATGTCTCTTTATCCTTCGAGGTTTTTACAAGGTTCCCAGAAGCCTGTGAGGTGCCGGCTGCCAGCCTCTGCCTTCCGCCGGGCTCTCCCCCTCTCCCGCCCGCTCTCTGCCTGCGGCAGGGAGGGGGTGTCTCCATGCGCCCCTCCCTCCCTTTTGGGGTCACTTTCGGGGGCTCTGAGCTGGCGGCTGGCCGAGGGCTGGCCGGCAGTGGCCACGCAGCTTAGCTCCCGCGCTGGAACCGTTCTGCTGAGTGAAGTGTCCACCCCTGGCCTACCTCCCGGGGGATTCGACGATCTGAGTGAAGGGTGCCATTTCTGCTGTTCCCCCTGGAAGAGCGAGCTGTGGGCAGAAGTCACAGGTGGGAGGTTGGGTCGTCCAGGAAGGAATCTCAGTGTCGGGGCAGGAGGGAGATGTCCACTCAGCTGGCCCAGCGTCCCTTGTGAGAGGCGGGCGGGCCCGGGCCTGGGCCAGCAGCCCACTGCCCCTCAGCCCAGGACACTCCCGTGTCTCTGTCTCAGCACCGGGTGGGAGGGACGCCCAGGCCTTCCCCTCGCCGAGGCCCAGGCCCCCCTCAGCCCTTGCCCTGGGCGGCCCAGGGAGTGACGGCCAAAGAGGCGCGGGCTCTGCGCTGTCCCTCCCGCCCGGGGCTGAGCCGTGGGGACAGCAGCCGGGCGAGCAGAGGTGCTGCCTCCTGCGTTTACTTGTCGGTGGTCTGTTTGCTGACCGCCTGGGCCTTTCTCATCTGTTGGGGTGACTCTTGGTGGCAAAACCCGATGCCAGTGAGCTTTGCGGGGCGGGGGGATTCACTGATGCTCATGCCTGGGAAGCTGAGGCAGAGCGGACCTGTGCCCAGAAGCACCCACGGACTCACTTGGTGCACATTCTGGAAACTGCGTATTGAGTAACACGGTGTACTTACGGGAAAGCACACACATCAGGAGTGAGCGTCACTCACCGACCGCACTCGGTCACCAGCATCCAGACCAGCACAGACCCGAGTCCCCTCCCAGTTCTGCCCTCGGCCCCGACCTCGGCCTGTGATGTGTCAGCGGCCGCCCCGTGTCCATCCGCCATGTCTGGCTGGTCTGTTCCGCTCTGTGTGTGAGGGTTGCCCACATCGTCCTGCGTGCAGACCTTCCCTTTCGCTGACGCACGGTCCTCCGTGGGGGACCCCCCCGCCCTGTGTGATTCGGGTGCGATGGGTCACAGTTCTGAGTTCCTGGCCTGGGACGTGCATCTCGCTCACCCCAGGGTCCTGCCGAGGGTTTCCTCCACGTGGGTGCACCCTGCACCCTCCGAGAGCATGGGGTCTGCAGGCCCTGGACCCTCATCTGTTCAGTGTCGACTGTGCATCTCACTGCGGTTTTCACTGTTTCTTTGGTGAGTAATTTGAGCTACTTTTCACGTGTTATTGGCTCTTTGATATCTTCTTTTGTGAAGTGTCCGTTCACATTTTTTGCCCATTTTAAAAACTGAATTGTCTGACTTTTTCTTGTTTATTTGTATGGGTTCTTTTTATGTTCTGGATGTGAGTCCTTTGTCAGATTTATGTGTTTCATGTATCTCCCACTCTGTTGGTTCCCTTTTTACTCTTTTGATAAATAGAAGTTCTCAATTTTTATAAATCCAGTTTATTTTTTTTTTCACTTGTTTAGCCCGTTTTGAACCTTGTTTAAGAACCTTTGTCTACTCCCGGGTCACAAAGACGTCCCTATATTTTCTCCTAAAACCTTTGCGTGTAGATTTGCCGTCACTCAGGAGTGATGTTTGTGTGGTGTGAGGTCAAGGTCAAGGTCATCTGGGCATCCAGTTGACCCTGCAGCACGTACTGGGGAGACCATCCTTTCCCCACCGGCCCTTAGCACCTGCCTCGGTCACTGCAGATTTGTAACGTGCGGTGATGCCTCAGGGCATCAGGGTCGCCACAGCCGCCCTGGGCCCTGGGTTTTGCGTGTGGATTTCAGGCCGTTCAGCACCCACTTAATCAAACGCTTGCCCTGATGTCTGGCCCCCTTCACTCTCTGCCGGGCTGACCTTGTTCCCCTGTGGCTGGCGGGCTCCTACCAGCCGGGAGGGGAAGAGGTGGGATGTGTCCACAGACAGTTGAGGGTCTCGTCAACTTGGAGGGGAGCGTAACCGGGTGTGCCCGGTGACTTCCTTCCAAAGGGGACAAGCGCACTTCAGCCAGGGGTCAAGGTCACCTTGGTAGCGTGGAGCCTCCACACGGTGTGATGGGAAGGTACTTGACCTCTGGGGTCTTCCTCCCCTAACCCTTGACCCCAGGTAACGGTGAGGCAAGTGTCGGCCACATCCCGGCAGCAGGGCATCTTCAGGACACCCGCGCGGCACCCTCCACCCTCTGAAGGTCAAAAGCCCTGAAAACCACCAGCCCGGAGGAGCCACGGAAATCGGACAGCTAAAAGTCCCGTGGGGTCCCGCAGGATGGATCTGGGCACAGAAAAGGGCATTTGGAGAAAACTAAGAAAATGTGAAGGAAGTAGGGAGTTCAGTTAGGATGGCGTCAGTGTTAGCTCTTGAACTGTAACAGACGCATGGCACTGATGTCACGTGTCGGTAACGGGACCGTGTGAGGCGTGTGGGGACTCTGCTTTAGCGTCACAGTGTTAGTTAAGTTGGGTTTTTTTGTTTGTTTTTAAATCTTAAAAAACGGGTCCCACTCTTAAAGACCGTGAGGCAGGAGGATCGCCGAGAGGCTGGCGAGAACCCAGAGGCGTTAGGGTGTTTGCTGATGGTGTGTGAAAGCGCCGCAGTTTGAAGAGACCTCGCTCCCGGTAGCTGGTACTTGACGAGACTCAGAGAAGCGGGCTCGTGTGCTGAGTTCTGACGATGCTCCGAAGAGGCGTTGGGTGGGCTTTCTGCTTCCTCCCCCGTTGACCTGAGGCCGCAGCCCAGGGGGAGGGGCGGGGACCCCGCAGGCCGGGTTCGGGCTCCCCTTTGCGCTCGCTCATGAGCGGCTCTGACCTCCTGCCTGTGGTCCCACAGGGTGACTACGACCAGAGCAGAACCAAGGTGCTGCACCTGAGCCTGAACCCGGCCGGCGCGGCGAGGCAGCGGCTCCACGAGGATCGACAGCAGCTGCGGGAGGAGTGCGAGCGGCTGCGAGAGCTGGTCCGCGCCCTGGAGGCCGGCGGCGCCGTCCCCACCGACCTGGAGGCCGCCGCGGGGCTGCCCTCGTCCAGGGAAGTGGCAGGTAGGGCCCTGTCCGTCCGTCCGTCCGTCCGTCTGTCTGTCCAGGCCGCACAGGCAGCCAGGCCGTGGGCATCCCCGGGGCTGTGCGGGAGGCTTGGTGACACAGGCGCGGTGAGGACCAGATGGCTGGAGCCCTCCGACCCCTGAAACAAGTTAGTATCGTTTATCAGTTTATACGTGTGCCATTCATCATGAGTAAACCCAATACTCCGTGGAAGCGGGGGCCATCTTTCACCACCTGAGTACATTTCAGGGCCCCCGCGAGCCCGCTGCAGGGGCCTGTGAGGAGCCCAGGAAGCTGCCTTTTCTATCACGCAGGTCCCGCCTGCTCTGCAGTTCTAAGCCAGGGCCACAGCCTCTTACCTCGTAGCTCGTCTCTCCAGGGCAGTGCAGTGACCGCCGAGCCTGTCCCCTGCACGCCGGGTCACCAGGTCCCGCCCTAGTGCAGAGAGAGGCCGGTCCATCAGTGCCAAGGAGGGAGGGGACCCTCTGGAGGCTCCATTTTCCCAGGGGTCACCCAGTCCGGCCCCATGGGAAGGCTGGGGCCCAGGGCCGCCTGGGGCCCCTCTGAGCTGTCGGAGGGTGCCCAGCGCTACTGCCCACGGGTGGCTGGGAGGAGGGCTCTGCTCACTGCCCCCTCGGTGAGGTCCGCAGGGCGTCTGCGTCGAGAGGGCCAGGCTGCTGTTTGCTTGCCGTTTGCCGCGTGCATTTCTGAGTAGCTTTTCCGCTGGGAAGCCCTCCCCACTTCCCCTTCCCGTGTTTGTCATCTCCTCCCGCATGCCCACTGCGGTTGGAGTTGGGAAGTGGGCGCAGCCGTCCTCTCTTCTGGAGCAGGGGTCTGTGCGTTGCCCGTTGCCGGGGTCGTAGATGTAGCCCCCCTCCGGCCCATCTGCTTCCACCGTCTACCTCGCGTGGAACCAGCCTTTCTCGAAGTGCCTGAGGTCAGCGGTCACCGCCCCGCAAGACCGTGGAGGTGGGAGGCCGCCCTCAGCACCTGGCACACGGGCTCTGTGAGGCCAGGCGCTCGGTCAGCCAGGCCTGAGTTTGAGCCCCAGCTGTGCGCTCCCTGCACCACCCGCGACCGCGAGGCTGAGCCCGGCCGTCCCGCGGGAGCCACGCTCCATCCCTGCTCCCTGGTGCTGTTCCGTCCTTCTCCGTCTTGTCCCCATTCCCATGGCGTCCTGAGCGTGTCGTGGTCCCAGGACCCTCGGCCCAGTGTCCTCTGTGAGACGGGGGGTTCGTGCACCGTCGTGGGTTCAGCTGTGACCCCACGGTGCGGAATCAGTGGGGTTTGCCAGCCTCCGCCTGAACTCTGCGCCGCTTGGTTTTCCAGGATTGCGGCTGCCCTTCAGTTGCTTTCCCGAGGTCGCGTGCTGGGCTTATGGACGGTGAGCACGGACGTGTCGTGTGAAGTGCACGCCCTCCTGCGGACACGCACGCTCACACCCGTTCACACCTTGCGCCGGCCTCTCCCATCTTGTCTTCAGCGGGGGCGATGGCCTCTCTGCAGGGCTGGCTCGGAGGATCAGAGCATCCAGACACGACGACGACGGGAAACGTGCGGAGGCGAGCCCAGGACAGAGCTCTCTCCCTCCCGCAAGTTGGAGCAGAGATGGTTACTGCCGCAGCGCGAGGCCCCCAGAGCTCAGGACCCCCGCGTGCCACCCTTGGGGTCCTGCTTTGCTCTCCTGGCCGTTCAGCTGGCCCTCCTACACAAACTCCTCACTTTGCAGTTTTCATTGGCAGCAACCAAATGGAGAGAATCCCGGCATCCCGGCCCGCAAAGCACAGGCCTTCCATTCCTGGGGCAGAAACAGAGCCCCCCGTGCCGCTTGGACTGGCCGTGTTGGCTGCCTGGGTGCCCCCGTGGCGGTTCTGCGGCCAAACCCGGGCTCAGCCGCAAAGACTGCCATGAGGGGGCACAGGTGGCCGGCGTCCTGCCCTCCCCGGTGAAAGCCAGGAGAGGCCTCTTACGGGGTCCTCAGCAAGTGGGCGGCCGAGCTGTGGTTTCCAGGCCCGCATTCCTGTTTTCTCCCCGTGTTCCTTCCAGCCACAGCTCCCAGCCCCTCTTCTCGAGCGGCCTGTGTGTCCTTGACCAATTCACAAGCTGAAAATGCAGACGCGGGCACCTCGAGGTGGGTCCTTACTCTGTGAAAGGACTCGTACCATCTAACGCGACAGATCATTTACCCAGTGAGGTCTGTCACTCCTTCCGACCAGTGGCTCTGTGCTCCGCTCTGGGGACACAGCTGCTCGGAGCCTCACGAGGGCGCCGCGACACGTGCCCACAGACGCTGTGGGCATCCACGCAGAGACGGCCAGTTGGACCGTCCTCCTTGAGGCCCCACAGCAAGAGGGACAACAGCAAACCTTTGGAATCCGGACAGTCGGCGGGCGGGGGTGGTCTAATGGTGAGCAGACTCAGGAAAACAGAATCTAAGCAGCTGCAGTCGAGCCAGGACCCAGGCTGACTTACGCCACAAACCTCCCCAAAGGCCCAGAATTGGCAGCAAGAGGCACTGCGGGAGGGACGTGACCGGCTAAGCTCAGGAGGATTAAGGACGCTTGCTTGGGGGTGTGATCAAGGGGCAGGAAGGTTCCCAGATCTTCACCCAACCCTGCGTGGTGGGCCGTGGCCTCTCTCCCAGCAGAAGTGAGAAATGGAAGTCCACACAGCGGTTTCTTCTCCTGGAGCAGCCATTCCCAAGGGGTGGTTCCCAGGCGGGCAGCAGGCGCCCCAGGAACACGTGGGCCATGCAGGTCCTCGGGCGCCGTCTCAGGCCTGCGGGGTGAGAACTCGCGGGGGGCGGCGCAGCGACTCCGGCGGCTGGTTCTGCGGGCAGCCCACGTCCTCCCCCATGTCTGTGAGCTGCGGCTCCGGAGACGGTGTGGACAGGGCCCATCCAGGACGAGAGCCGGCAGCGGAGCCGAGGGATGGGGCCGGTGGATGCCCAGACGCCCCCGCCCACCCGTCGCCCTCTGGAGCCTGACCAGCTCCGGAGGAGACCCGAAAGCACTGACCCTGGAGGCCCCGTAGGCAGCCGGCCGGACCCTGGGCTGAGCTGACAGGCCAGGAGGACCCACTGCTGGCTGTGACCAGGGAGCCAGAGCGACAAGTAGAAAAACGCACCTGGAGGGCGCAGGCCACCGGAGTGCAGGGAACCTCCAAAACACTGTGTCCTCAGGGAGACGAGGACCGACTTTCAACAGCAAAACACAAACAAGAGACTTCAAATTTTTTCAAAATGAAAAACAAACTTCTGGAAGTTAGAAATATCCAGGAGTTAAATGAAAATCTAAATAGCGATTTACGAGATAAAATTGAGAAGGTTTATCTGAAAAGCAGAAGAACAAGGCGACGAGCTGGAAAGCAGGAGAAAAAAGCTGAGGAACCTCGAGGAGCAGTCCGGTCTGCGAGGTCCGCCGAGTCGCAGGGCTGCAGGAGAGGCGGGGTCGCGGTCACACCGGCACCGTGCGGCGACGAGGCTGTTTCTGTGTGGGTGGACGAAAGGGCCCCCCCAGGGAAAAGCGGGTCACCTGTCAAAGGCCAGGGATCAGAAGAGCTTCCTTCTCAGCAGCAGCCCTGGTGCTGGAAGGCCGTGGGCACTGCTCCAGGTCCCCAGAGGAGCCCGGCGGCAGCCCCGGCCCGGCGCCCGCGCTCCAGCAAGCCCGGAAAGGCTCACCGCGCGCCCCGTCGCAGGAGGCTGCCGGAGGACGCGCCCAGCAGAGCGAGCAGGAGACCAGCAGAGGAGACGAAGCGCAGAGAGCCCGGGACACACGGCGGGAGGAGCGGGCCCTGGCTGGAGCGGCTCAGAGGCTCTGGGCCTCCTGCAGGCCGGGGGGTCGTCAGGACGTAACCGGCCCGCGTCTCGGGGCATCGTGGCCCAGGCCTTGCCATGCCGCGTGCCCCGCGCCCCTGGGCCCGCTGCCCTGGCTGCACGGAGCCGCCGCCCTGCCCGGGGCGCCCACCTCACGCCTCCTGTTGACGCCTGCTGCCACCACAGGGTTAGGAAGCTCCCACGTGGGTCAGCCAAGAGGTTCGGCCGCGTTAGCGATGGGGGCACAGAAAAGTCAGCGAACGGAAGACAGGACAACGTCAGCTCCGGGGAGGGCAGGACGACGTGCAGGAAACGGCGAGGAGCCCTCGTCTGCTACAGCCCAGCTCCAGCAGCACCTACCGTCCTAACGTCCTGGGTCCCGGGAGGATGGTGACGGGAGGAGGGGCACGTGCGAGCGGGCAGGGCGTCAGCCACTTAATGCCAAGGTCATCGGAGTCGGTGGCCGGAGGAGGAGAGGACCTGCGGGGCGTGACTGGGCTCTGAACCACGTGCGTGGGAATGAAAATGAAATGAAGCGTAAAGTTTAAAACAAAGCCCACGGCAGTCATGTGACGGCCTGGCGAGTGCCAGCTCCACAGAGGCTTGGGCCGGTCCTGTGACGGAGACGGGGCAGCAGAGGCTGAGGACAGAGGCCAGAGCCTCGTTTAGGAGCTGCGTGGGCCCAGTGGGGCCAGGGCGGCAGGGTGGAGGGTGCCCTGTGCTGACCTGTCCTGGGCTGGACCCAGCGGGCTGGCGGCCCACCAGAGTGTGGGCGGGAAAGGAGGAGTCATTCAGTCACCCCGCCTCCCTCCTCGTGGGACCAAGAGGAGGGCAGCCCGGTCAACCCCCGGGATCCTCGGGGGAGCGTCCCCGCTGAAGCCACATGGGCAAGGGAGCCCCGCCGCCAGGTTTGCGGCCTGCAGTCACCCCCAGCCTCGCTCCAGGGGGTGTCCAGCTCTTGCAGAAACCCTGTGGCCCTCCGTCCGCGCTCTCAGGCCAGCCGCACGCTCCTTCTGTCGGCCAGTGGAGCAGCTGAGGCTCGGGGCGCTGGCCACTCCCTACAGCTCAGGGTCAGCCCCGCCTCGGGGAGCCCTGAGAGCGGCCAGGTGCCTCACTGGTGGCTCTTGAGCGCTCGGGAGACAGATGCCGGTGGCGCTGCCATAGCTGAATCGGTGGCTGGCCTGTGGACTGAGCGTGGTGATGAGGCGCTGGCCTCTGTGGAGGCGAGGCCACACGTGTCTATTTCCGCCTTGCCCGGCAGAGGCACAGTTCGGCAAACTCTCTCCCCGGGCCCCCACATCTGCCTCAGTGCCCAGGGCTCCAGCAGCGGGGCCAGGCTGCCGGGCTCTGAGCTGTGACCTGCCTCCAACCGTAGAAAGAAATCTCAGCACGTGGAGGCCCCTGACCTCCAAAGACGCGTCATGGAGAGTAGGGCACCAGCAAAGGCCCCGCCCCACATACACCACCCGCTTTCCCCTGTGGGCCTCGCGGGCCAGCCTGCCCCACCTCTGGACGGGTCCTGTCTGCCGTGCACACAGCGTGGCCTTCGAGCCGGGCCTGCAGAAGACCCCCGGGGGTCGTGTGGGTGGGCGTGCTCTCCGCGGTGGCGCGAGCACGGAGCTGGGTGGCCGGGGTGGAGCCGGACGGGCAGCAGAGGGTGCCCCCCCCTCCCGAGGACTCCGGGCTCGCCGCCACCACACCAGGAGCCGCTCCGGGCGCCGGGGACCCCAGCCTCAGGTGACTGCGTTCCGACACGCAGGGGACGCTTGTCTCCGGGCGTTCCTGGACCTTTGACAGAGGAGTCACTAAAGAACCCCTGCCAAGGCCGCGCCCTCGGCTGGCAGGAGCCTGAAACCTCAGCCCCCAGCACCGGCTGTGCTCCTTGCATGACCCCACACCTCACCCCGCCTGGGCCGGAGAGGTTCTTCACTGCGGTTTAATTAGGTAAAGAATTAATATTAAAATCTAATCTTGTCAGAGCGACACACGGAAGGCAATCAAGCTTGTCTCTGCCTGACTGTGCGCAGCTGATCCCGACAGGTCCCTGGAGGAGGGACGCCGAGGCCCCTCGCTGGAGCCCGTCCGTTCTGCCCAGGGGGGAGGGCGCCTCTGCAGCAGCTGCGCTGCCTGGGCTTCGTCTTGGTTCTGCTTCTCTCTCCAGACGGGGGCTCCCCCCCTTCCCGTGTCAGCCGGCGCCGGCCCGGCAGGGCGAGGATGGGGCGGGGGCCAGCTGGGCTCTCCGGATGTGGGGCGTGGCGGGCAGGCCTCTCTGAGTCGCTGCTGTCCCCCGGGCCTCCGTGAGTGCAGGTGTGACGGCAGCTGGGGAGATAGCGCGGACTCGCTGAGGCTCCGGAAGCCGTAGCACCTGCTTCCCGAGCCGGCAGCCACGCAGGGGCCGGCTGGACGTCAGCAAGGGAAGAGCCACGGGAACGAGGCGGCCTCAGAGCAGGCCCTGGGTGTGGGGATCGTGTTTGTGGGGAAGGGCACCTGGCGGGAGCAGGCCGTCCTGGATTGGCACTCGCTCGGGAAGGCGTCACGGGGAGCAAGGAGGCCCAGACGGCTGCAGGTCACTGGTGAGGGCGCTCCACGTGGCTCGGCGCCGGCACGAGGTGATGGACTCGGGCTTTGCTGTGGCCCCCGGTCTGGCTGCCCGAGGCTTAGAGGTGGCTGCAACGCAGATCCGAGAGCTGTGCTCGGCTCAGGTGCTGGCCTCTGGCCACTTAGAGCCTTTGGGGAGCAGTTGAGAACCCCCAGCCCGCGGCGAGAGGAGTCCTGCCCTGTGCTTTCCCCAGCTCGTCGTCCTCAGCTGGAGGGACGGCCTCTGAACAGGCAGGAAGACAGAGGCGAGAATCGGGAATTGCGCCCCGGCCCGTTCCCGGACGGATGGGTTACCGGGAGAGCAGGTGGGCCTCAGGCTTCCTCCCCTCCCTGCCCGCCCCAGCATAACAGCGTTGCCGTCCGCACCCGTCACCTCCCGGCCTTGCAGCAGGTGGGAGGGAGGCCTGCTGGGGTCCTTGAGGCACCGTTGTCTGGCCAGCCCGAGCCGCACACGCCGGGTGGATCTTAAAAGCACTGCGGAGGCTTCGCACCGAGCTGATGTCGGAACCTGAGCCCACAAGAGGGTGGGTCAGATGCAGCCACACACCGTTAGCAAACCTGAAAACCGAAGACCGGAAGCAACTGTGCGTGTTTCTGTGAGCGTTAGTGCGTTTCTTCAGGGTGGGCACTGGGGGCAGGATTGCCGGGCCGCGTGGTTAGTGGGCCACTGGCTTCGTAGCCAGCCATGGGCCCCGCGCTCCCACCGGCACCGGGGTGGGGCTCCGCGGCGGCACCAGGGGTGGGGCCCTTGGTCACCCTGAGGTGTGTGCGGTGGAGTCCACCACGTTTTAACTGGCATTTCCCTGACGGGTGAGATGTGGAGCATCTTCTGTCGCGTGTTAGCCATTCCTGTATCCCCCTGGGTGGGTGGAGTCTCTCTTCAAGTTTTTGCCCATTTTTTGTTGGATTGTTGTCTTTGGCTTGAGTTTGGGGAGTTGCATTTCCTAACAGTGTCTTTCTCAGAGCAAACATTTTTTTAAATTATTTATTTATTTATTTTTGGCTGCGTTGTGTCTTCGTTGCTGCACGTGGGCTTTCTCTAGTTGTGGCGAGCGGGGGCTTCTCTTGTTGCAGAGCACGGGCTTTAGGTGATCAGTTTATCTCTTATAGGAGTCAGATCTAAGAACTTTGCCAAACCCGAGGTCGAGACCCTTTTTTTAATATTTTCTGCTCTAAGTCTTTTAGTTTGCATTGAAATCTGTGATCCATTTTGTTAATTTTTGCATATGATGTGAGATTTAGGTTATGGTACTTTTTTTTTTTTTCAGCTGCGTTGGGTCTTTGTTGCTGCACGCAGGCTACTCTTTGTTGCGGTGCATGGGCTTCTCGTTGCTGTGGCTTCTCTTGTTGTGGAGCACGGGCCCTAGGCGCAAGGGCTTCAGTAGTTGCGGCCCAAGGGCTCAGTAGTTGTGGCTCACGGGCTCTAGAGCGCAGGCTCAGTAGTTGTGGCGGACGGGCTGAGTTGCTCCGCGGCATGTGGGATCTTCCCGGACCAGGGATCAAACCCGTGTCCCCTGCATTGGCAGGCGGGTTCTTAACCACTGCGCCACCAGGGAAGTCCCTCGAATTTTTTTTTTAATTTAAGATTTGTTTGGTGGCCAAGACTTGTGAGCCACCAGATGTCCCGTGTGGACCTGGTAAGAATGTGTATTCTGTCTTTTGATAAGTACGTTCAGGCAGTTTACATTTAATATAATTTCTGCATACGTTTGGATTTAGGCCTGCCATTTTACAATTAGTTCTGTTTGCCTTCTCTGTATTTTATTCCCATTTCCTCATTTCTACCTATTTTAAGATTATTTGAATTTTTTTAGTATTACGTTTTGATTTATCTTAGTTTTTTAATTATGTTTCTAGGTACTTTTTGAAGTGACTTCTCTAGGGATTACCATATGCATACCTAACTTTTCGCAGTGCACTTGTAATTAATATTTTACCACTAGAGGATGATAAGATCCTGGAATGTCAGGATCTTATCACGACACACGTCTCCCACGCCCCCTCCCCCTGTATAGGGCTCCTTTGTATGTACCCACTGTAAAATGTTATAATTATTGATTTTAATTGTCATTCATATTTTAAAGAACATATGGGGAAAGAAACAGTTCATGATTTTTACCTAGACGTTCAGAATTGCTGTCGCTCTTTCTTCATTCCTGAAACAGGTTTTCCTCTGGTATCATTTCCTTTTGCTGGAAGAGCTTCCCTGGCATTTCTTTTAGGGCAAGTGTTCTGGAAACAAACTCTCATGCTTTCCCTTTGTCTGCAGTGTTTTTATCTTGCCCTTCTTCCTGGAGGGTATCTGTGCTGTGTATGGAGTTCTGGGTCAGCGGTTTTCTCTTTTCTCTGCCTTCTGACCTCCATGGTTTTTGATGAGAAAATGTAATCATTCAGATCATTTCCTTTCTGTGTGAAAAAGAGAGCTTGACGGAAGCATGCATCAAGTCGGACGGTAGGTGTGGGTGATGGTGAGGGGACGGAGGACACACGGGCACCCAGCTGGGGGTCAGCGTGTGGTGTGACGGACGCGACGGACATCACGGGTCGGGTCGGGGGACAGGATCCTGCGGCCTAGTGTCGGGCAGTGCCGCTTCCGGAGAGACCGAGGACGTCTCGTGGCCGCTCTCCCCACCCTGCCCCAGGCGCCCGAGGGTCCCGACGTCTCTGTCACCTGGGGTCGGTGCCCGTTGGCTGGGTTCTTCCCAGCAGGTCTGCGTTCTCCTGGTTTTTCATGTGCTGCTTGGTTTCCAGTTGTGTCCTGGACATTTTGAACATTTTCAGGTCTTTGTGAAGTTCTGGAGAACGTACATCCTGTGGGTCTGGCTTTCAGCAGGCATCTGCCAGGTGGGCCAGTCAGCAGCTCCCGCCACCTTCCAAGGGCTGTACTTCTACTGTCAGTTCAGTTTCAGAGCCGTTGCTGTGCTCCTCTCAGCCGTTGGGTCCTGGGCAGTGGTCTGGCCCACGGTCCAGGCCTCACGGCCCTTCAGGGTCAGAGCCCCACACGCCCAGCTCAGAGGTGACTTTCGGGGTCCGCGTGGCACAGTGGAACGTGGAATTCCCTCTCCCTCAGCTCCGACGTTCCCCGGTTCCCTAGGGCCCCCTTCACAGGCCCCTGGCCAGACGTTAGGCCTTCGCGTCCCTGCCCTGCCAGGCCCTTCCCACGGCCGCAGCAGTGTCCACGGCCACCGCCAGCAGGGGACAGAGAGGAGGGCAGTGGGGACTCCCCCCTCTCCTGGGGCCACAGCCCTGCGCATAGAGAGAGGGTCCTCCCTTGAGGGTCTTGGCACCTGTCCGGCCACAGCCGCGCCTCCGCAAGATGGCCTGGTGCCGGGACAGTACAGGATGAGAACAGCCAGGAGAGTGGGCCTCCTCCCACTTCCTTCTCGGGCCAGAAAGCAGGGCTTCTCCCCACTCTCTCTGCATCCACACCGAGTGGAACCAGAGTCCAGACAACCACCACCACCTCAGGACACTCAAAACTATAAAACTCACCCAATATGCGGTAGATAGTCTGAATAGTCCTGTAACTATTGAGCAAATCGAATCCATAATCAAAGCTTTCAAAAAACCAACCTTCACTGGTGAACTCTACCTAACAGTTAAAGAAGAATTAACACCAGTTTATACAGTCTCTTCCAGAGAATTGAAGAGAGAGCACTTTTCAACTCCTTTTATGAAGCCAATATTAGTCTAATTTCAAAATCAGTGACAAGACAAAGAACAAAACCTACAGGGATTTATTTGTTTGTTCCAGGAATGCAGGGCTGATTCAGCCTTCAAATGTCAGTTGATATAATCCACCAAATCAACAGGATCAAATCACTTGGTGGAGTGAAAGCATTTGACAAAATTCAATACCGATAAAAACTCAGCAAACTAGGAAAAGAGGGGAAGTTCCTCAACCAGATGCAGCTCGTCCACAAACCCTCCATCTGACATCACACTTATGGTCAGAGTCAGAGCTTTTCTCCTAAGGTCGGAAATAAGGCAGAGAGGTCCACTCTCACCACCCTGATTAGATGTACTGCAAGTACTAGACAGGGCAGTAAGGAAAGGAAAGGCATGCAAAACTTTTCCTCTTTGCAGATGACATGTTTGTCTACATAGAAAATCCCAAGGAGTTAACGAAACAAAACAAAACTAACTAATGAAGTGAGTTCAGCGTTGATTTTTGTGTATTGATCTTGTATCCTGCAACCTTGCTGAATTCACTTTATATGATATGTGTGTGTATAACATGTATATGATATATACTAGCAGTGAACATGTGGAAACTGAACTCTAAGACATTATACCATTCCTGTTCACTCTCCCCAAAACGAAATTCCTAGGTATAATTCTAACAAAACACGTAAAAGAGCTATATACTGAAAACGACAGAGCACTGATTAAGAAGTCAGAGGGTTTCTAAATAAATGGAGAGACACACCACGTTCACGGGTGAGGGAGGCACCGTCGTGAAGCTGTCCTTTCTGCCCAAGCTGGTTCAGAACTGCAGTTAATACAGGAGAGTCCGCTCTGGGTCGGCGATGGTTGGGATTCTGCTCCGTCCTCAGTCTGCCTGTACTTCTGTGTCCCTGCGTCGGCGATCGGCTGTTCCCTGCTTCCCTCCAGGTGGATCAGTGCCTTTGTGAAAGGCCGGGTGGACTTACTTTCTTCATCCTTCCCAGACCTGGAGCCTGTGACTCTATAGCAGGATCACTCATGGTCACCAAAAGCTGTAAACCACGCAAATGTCCTTTAACCGGTGAAAAGACCAACCGCCTGGTGCAGCCGCCCGTCCCGCTGCTCAGCATTGAAATAGCCAACAACCAGCGTGCTGGTCTCCGTGAACGGTCTGAGAGAAGCCCCGAGGTCCCAGGGTGCGGGGCTCTGCGGGCAGACGTGCTGGACAGGGAAGGGAGCAAGTCAGAGACAGACCACCGGGCCGGGGTGCTGGGCCAGGGGGTGCCAGTGGCAGAGAAATGCTCGGGGTGGTGGGCTGTCCCGAGTCTCAGTGGTGTGGCCGTCACACACATCGGCACCTGCGTTAAACCTTGCAGAATGTCCACCCCAAATGTCAGGTTTATGCATATTTAAAATCTTTTTATATAAAGGGCATCTCACTTAATTACTAATATGGAAAAATATTTTATTTCCTCTTTTCTGAAAGGTCTCGTCATGACCAGAGTTCCTTTACCTCTTTTTTTTTTTTTTCAGTTTGTATAGAAGCTTAACTTCTCGTTCTTCTTTGTGATTATTTTGTATAGAGAGTTTTAACTTATTTTGGAATCTCATCTATTTATTCCATTTAATCTTAGAAAGTTCTTTAGTGATTTGATAAATATTTCTATTTTCTTCTGTGATTTTTTTTTTTGGCTTATGTTTTATATTTAAAGATCTAATCTACTTGGAACTTATTTTGGTACGTGGTGTATGGTCAAGATTTAAATTGATTTTTTCCCAGGTCACTAAACAGTTGCCGTAGTGCCATTTATCAGATAATCATTCCTTGCCCTGTAGGTTTGTAATGTGTCCCTATCTGTTTCCATGGTTTCTGTTTTTTTATTCCATTTCTCTGTTGCATATTTTTAGTAATTATAACTGAAAGTATGTTTGAGTATCTGGTGTAGAACATGGCCTTTCCCCCTCATTTAGATTTTCTTACCTGTTTGTTATTCTAAATGAATTTCAGAAGTGCTTTGTCAAGTTCAAGAAAAAGCCATTGAGGATGTGGTTTTTCTTGACACTGCATTGAAGGTATAAATTACTTTGGTAGGCGAATGTTCAGCTTCGTCGCATTCTGTGTCTCTGGGTAGGTGAGGGGACCATCAGGCCTGTGGAACAAAGAGGGGCCCCAGGCAGGGCCCCCTTCTCGGCCAGGGGTCAGGGTGCTCCGAGCCCCTCTGCTGGCACCAATCCCACTCTGGCCGCCGGCCGCTGCTGGGCTGGCTCTAGAAACACGGGGTCCAGGCTGCCTTCCTCCATCAGGTGGGCCTGTGAGTCTCCCTGGTGCTCTGGGTGCTGTTTCCCGAGCCCCGGGTCCCAAGCCCCTCCACCCTCCTCCTCCCGCTCTCAGGCTTCTCCCGTGGTCGCCTCTGCGTTGCTTCCAGTACATAGCCGTGTGCGGTGGGAGGAGTGGGGAAAGAGCCTACGCCATCTGTCTGGTGTAGACAGAAGCCCTCGCGTCTCCTTTGAACAAGGTCTCTGGGACCCTGCCCTTCAGCCCGGGCTCGGGGCCCTGGGTCCCGGTCTCCCCCGACTCCTGCATCCAAGATCGCTCTGCCCCAACCCTGCTTCCCACCTGCCAAACGGCTCACGACCCCGTGTCCCCGTGGGGAGGTTGGCCACCTGTCAGCAGCAGGGGGGCCTCGGTGCCAGGGTGAGGAAAGAGCAGTGCGGGGGCCTAGGGTGCACGCCCCTCAGCCCCTCTGACTCTGGGCGCTGCTCTGCGGGGCTGTGGTCTAACTGTATGCCCGCCTCGCCCAGTGCCGGCCCTAAGGTGTTGACGGGCGGACAGACAGACAGATAGATGGATACAATGTGAGAGAGGCTCCCAGCCCCTGGGGTAGTTGGAACCTTTAGCTTCATGAATTTCTTTTTGTTCAGTTAAGTGAATTTCTGGTCCCAGAGGAAAGGGCCTCTTGAGCCGGTGAGGGAGGAGCTGCCGTAGCTTCCGGGCAGCTGTCCTGGCTTAGCAGGTCCCGAGTCTCGCCTGGTGAGATGCAGAACCGGCCACGCTCGCTCCCGGAATGCCCGCTGCAGGCCCCGCTGTGTGGCCGGGGCTAGTGTCTGCCCCCGCTCAGCCCCCTCGGCTCTGAGCTGAGGCTGGTCACCCTTCCGGGCTGTCGTGACTGCATCCCCGGAGCACAGAGCCCACGGGGAGCGGTGACGATGGTGACAGCTGCCATCCTCCAGCCCCATCGACCCGGCCGCGCAGGAGCCTGTCTGTCAGGCAGGATCTCCTCTGTCTGGAGAGACAGGAATGGCCCGAGAGTCCTTGGCCCGGCAGCTGCCCCGACTCAGTCACAGAAGGTGACCAGCGGCTCAGGCTAAAGCGTCCACTTTGGAGACGGGACCTGATCCCCAGAGAAGACCCTGGAAGCCGAGGATGGACGTCACCAGGTGGCCCGGGCGGCAGAGGTCTTGGATTGCAGCCCCACTCCACCGCCTGGGCAGGGCACGTCCCTCCTCAGTGCCGTGGGCCCGTGAGCCAGAGGGGAGAGGGTCTGCACAGACTCTCCCGAGAGTGGGCAGGGGCGGGGCGCTGCCCTCGCTGGCTGGGTCAGAGCGGGGGCATGTCAGCCTGAGGGGGCGCCACCGCGGCTTCGAGTGCCTGGAGCTGCTGGGCAGTTGGCACCGTCCGCGACGTGTCTCCTGCAGAGCCCGAGACGACCCAGGGCAGGTGGGGGGCCGTGTTCTCGGCCGGCCCCGGGCCAGCCTCGAGGCCACGCCGATGTCCACAGAGCCCCTGTAGCCCCGGAGAGGAAATGAGAGGGGAAGGTGGGCCCGGGTCAGCCCACTGGTGTGGGTGCGAGGCCGGGGCGCCAGGGCGAGCCCCCTCCTCGGCTGCTTCCAGACGGTGCGCTTTGTTGCACACCGGTTGGCATTTTAATCACCGTGTCCCTGGCCGTTCCCTCTCCACACTGTTTATCCTCGGTGTCAGGTAATAAAGGGCAGCGCCATCAGTTAGGCGTTTAATTGGAGTTGTAAAGAAGCCGTGTAATTTAATCTCCGGGTTTGCAGGCAGTCGAGCAGAGGAAGGGGCGTGCCCGCCCCAGTCCCGCGCTCTGCCTCGCCCGCTCCGCGTGAACAGTCCTGGTGGCCCCGCCGCTTGGCCTTGGGTCCGCTGTGTCCCGGGCCCCGGGCAGACCTGACGCAGCCTAGCCACCAGCCCACCAGCGTGCCCACCCAGCCCTCCTCTCCACCACTCTGGGGACAGAGACGACGGCCGGGGCGAGGCGGCCCGCTCAGGAGACCGGCGGGTGGGAGCGTCCCTGGCAGAAGCGGCCCCACTGGGCCTCCGTCTAGAGAAGAGCCGTGTCTACAGTGTCAGTGGGGTCCCCGTGTGTCCCTGTCGGGCTCCCAGCTCTCAGCGTGACGCCCCTGCTTGGTGTCCCTTGGGCATCGCAGAATTAGCGCCTTGGGAACTGAACTCCCCAGACTACAGTGAGATCCCGCACACACACCAGTCAGAACGGCCCAGATCCAGGCGGTGACAACAGCAGAGCCTGGCGAGGATGTGGAGCTGCAGGAACCCTCATCCGTGGCTGGTGGGGACGCAGAATGGCACCGCCACTTTGGGCGCCAGCTTGGTGGTTTCTTACCAAACTACCATATGATCCAGCAGTCACTCTCCTTAGCATTTACCCGGAGGAGTGGAAAACTTACGTGTCCACACGAAAACCTGTGACTGCCAAAACCTGGAGGCAACCGAGATGGCCTTCAGTAGGTGACCAGATAAATAAACTGTGGTCCATCCAGGCAGTGGAATGTTATTCTCGCTAAAAAGAGCGGAGCTATCCAGTCATGAAGAAGATGGAGGAAACTTACATGCATGTCACTAAGTGAAAGAAGCCAGTCTCGTATGACTACAACTCTGTGACAGTCTGGTGGGGGGCAGAGCCGTGGGGACAGGAGGGAGATGCGTGGTGGCCCGGGGTGGGGGAGGGGGTGAGTAGGTGGAGGGGAGTTTCAGGGCAGTGAAGCTCTTCTGTGTGACACTGTGGTGGTGAGTACACGTACTACACGTCTGTCCAAACGCATAGGAGGTACAGCACCCAGAGTGAGCAGTAACGTCACCTGTGGACGGGGGTGATTTGTGGTGAGTCAGGGTAGGTTCATCAGCTGTAGCAGATGCACCCCTTCTGCTGGGAGGCCTGTGTGTTGCTTTGGGGGAAATCTTTGCAGCTTCTGCTCAATTGTGCTATGAACCTAACACTCCTCTAATAGTCTCTAGAAAAAAAAAAAAAAGAAAACCTAAACTCCCAGTCTTCACCTGTTTTACGTGTACGGTGACTTTTAGTAAATACACCGTGTTGTGCAGCCGTCCCTACAATCTAACTTTGGAGCGTTTCCGTCAGCCCAGAAGGATCCCTTCTCCCGTTCGCAGTCGGTGTCTGCTCCCGCTGCAGCCCTGTCGGCCGCCGATCCGCCTCTGTCTGTGGATGGGTCCTTTCTGGACACCTCACAGAAAGGGGGTCCCGCAGCACATGGGCGTCTGTGTCTGGCTCCACCGCCTGGTCCTCCCTGTCGCTTCATTTCTCCGTGTCATGGGCAGCGCCCCTCTGCATACACGCGCCGTGGTGTGTGTCCCTAGTCAGCTGGTGCCCACGTGGGTTGCTCCCACTCCTGGGCTGCTGTGAACACTTGGATCCGAGTCTGTGTGTGGTCGTAGGTTTACGTTCCTCTTGGGTGGCGTGGGGTTGCTGGATTCTGTGGTAGATTTAGGTTTAACTCTAAGAAGCTGCCAAGTGGTCTTCCAAGGTGGCTGTGCCGTTTTGCGCTCCCCACGTGCGTGTTCCTGGTGCTTCTGTCCTTCCTAATGTCCGTTCCTCCCCGACCCTGATTAGAGCGTTGTCACGGGGGTGAAGTGGCATCTCGGTGTGCCTGCGTTTCCCTAGAGACGGGTGACGCCCCGCACGTTCTCACCCGCTCACCAGCCGTCTGTGCGTCTTCCCTGGTGAAATGTCTATGTGAATTTTTGGCCCATTTTCCAACGAGATTGTTTTCTTCTAATCATTTTCTTAATGCTGCCTTTCGATACGCACAGGTTTTTTATTTTGATGAAGCCTGATCTGTCCATTTTTTCTTCTGTGCTTAGTGCTTTGTTTGCCCTGAGACATCTTTGCTTCCCCCAAGGCTGTGATCTCCTGCTTTCTCCTAGTAGCTTTTATGTGAAGACCTACGGTCCCATCTGTGAGTTCACGTCCGTGTTGTAAGGGGGCAGGGCTCGTCTTCGCACCCGGGTGTCCGGTGGTCGCGTTGAGAATCAGTCGCTGGGCTCAGCTTTGGTCTAGAGTCTCTGCCACGCGGCCCGTCTGCTGCGTCTGCACCAATACCTGCCGCCTTGACGGCGTGAGGCCCCCAACCTCACTGTTCTTTTTGGAGACTGTTTGCATCTCCAGGTACGTTTCTGAGTCGGGGGCCTCCCTTGCTTTCCTTGGACGGTCCAAGCACAGTCGCGCCTCAGGACCTTTGCACTCGCTGTTCCTCTCCTGGGCAGCCCCTCGTGCACTCCCTGGCTCCCCTTCTGGGTGAGGTGCCCCTGGCTTGTCCGCACGGCTGCCCCTCTGCCTGCTCTCTTGTTCTCCGTGGTGCTAACCGCCTTGTGGAATACCGCCTGCCTGTCTTCTTCACGTTGTTTGTATCTGTGTCCCTGGTTGGAATGTCATTTCCATCAGGGGTGGGTTTTTACCTATTTGTCCACACTGTGTCCCCTGAGCCTAGAGTGCTGCCCAGTACTCGGGACACCCTGGGGTGACTGGCCGAGCACCGCCGGGTACACGGTGCACCGTGGGGTGACCGGCAGCTCTTCCTAAAGTTCTGGTGCCGGGGCTGCTCCCATCATTTGCTGCTGCTGCTGGCAGGGAAAGCGCGGCCCCTGAAACGCAGAGGTCTGTCTGTCCCAAGCCTCCCAGGTCGGCGCCCTACGGCCGCCGTGACAAGTCACCACACACTGCGTGGCTTGAAGGGACACAGACTTGTCATCTGACGGTTCTGGGGTCTGAAGTCTCACTGGGCTAAAACCGACAGGGCTGTGTCCCTCCCAGAGGCTCTGGGGAGAGCCCGTTTCCTGCTGATTCTGGCCCGGGGGTGTCTACAGGGGGCTCCGAAAGCCCTGCCGGCCTTGGGGGGGCCCCCGGGAGGATCTCCCTCCCCCTCACCTTGCTGTGCTGGGTGTTTGTGGGTGCTGGTGGTGCTGTGGCTCTTCGTGGCCGGGGAGCCTCTGGAGAGGTGGGAACTGGGCAGACGTGGAAGGAGAAGACGGGGGTGGGCGGGCGGCTGCATTGGTGGCATCTTCTGAATTGTGGTGGTGGGAGCCACGGGCTCTCACATCGTTAGTTGTCAGGCAAAGCCCCACTCCCTGCTCCAGGAGCGGAATTCACACAACCTGGCTTCTGGTCCTGACTCCGCCACCAACAGCTGTGTGTCCTCAGGCAAGCCACTAGATGTCTCAGAGCCTCGGCTTTCTCCTGGGGCAAAGGCTGACCCTGAGCCTGCACCGCCTGCTGCGCTGGACAGTTGTGAATTATGAAATGGGGCCCTGGGTGCTGGGACACCAGGGCCGCTGTCAGGCCGGAGAGGGGCAGGAGGGCCCCCCCTGTCCTTGATGGTGAAGTGTGAACCACCCAGGGGGACCTCCTTCTGCGTCCTCCAGGCCGGGCGTGTGCGTCTGGCACGTTACTTCTTACGGGCAGAGCCCAGGCGCTTTTCGTTGGTTCGCTCCCCATCCCGGACCCCGTCTTCCTGGGAGACGTTCTCCCACGCCTGGCTCTGTTGGGAAGCCTGCATCCTTGCCCCTCCGGATCCCTCGGGGCTGCCTGCCCTGTCCCTGCGCGCCCCGGCCTCCCCTCCTTCCAGAGTCCACGGCCGAGCGGGTCCTGAGGTCCTCTTCCTTTATCTCCTGCCATCCGAGGAAGTCATCCCAGTTTACATCTGAGGCCTAGCTGCACACATTAGCAGGTTTTAATAGACTGCCACGTCTCCAAAGGAGGGAAAGAGAGAGAAGATTTAAAACTCTTGTCTTGCCGAAAGCAGACAGATTGACTCGAAAATGACTCAGTCAATAAAAGATGAGCTCTGAAAAGGCTTCCCTCTCTGAGAGGGCGCTCGCCTTCCAGGGAATTAGTTTTCTGTGAGCCCACTGTCAGGAATTAATAATACATGCAGCGCGCAGAGTGGAGAGAACACCAGAGCCTCCTGCAAACATCCGTCCCTGTGCTCCGTCCCCACCCCGAGCCGGCAGGCCGAGGCCCCACGCACTCCTGTTCACCAGAAACCTCCGCCTCTGCCCAGGTAGCCCCCGGCAGCCCCCTGCAGGGGCACATGGAAGTTGTCGGCCACGCGTTCAACAGCGGGGCTCTCCAGTTCCGTCTCGGGGTCTGTGATGCACCGTAGCTGTCGTGTGCCTCTCCTCTGGGTGGTTTCTGGCTCCGGCACGTGTGTGAACGTGTGTGGATGCATGTGCGTGCGCACGTGTGCATGTGTGAGTACACACGTGTGAGCGTATGAGCTCAGCTTCAGGCGGTTTGCCTTTGACGCTCCGAGCCTCAGTTTCCCCATCCGTGAAGTGGGGATGCACGTAGTGACAACTTCGTGGGGTCATCCCGAAGGCTAAGACGAGCAAGCCCGTGCAGAGTGAGTCGCGTCCGCACTGGACGAGCGTCTCCCATTCCTGCCGCCCAGGCAGCCGTAAGCCGTGCAGCCCAGGTCCCCGCCCTTGTCGGGGTGCTTCAGTCGGGAGAAATGGCTGGTCAGCACCCAAGCAGGTGCATAAGTAACGTCAGAGGGTAGTGAGTTCCATGAAGATACCGAACACGGGGCTCCCCGGGGCCCTGCTGGTGGCCTGGGCAGGAGGCCAGCCTTTGTGACCGAGGTGGTGCCCAGTGTTCGGGGCGGTTCCTCACAGCAGTGCTGGCACTGCCCGGGGGCCTTTGGGGGCCGGTCCCAACCTGAAGGCTGGCTTGAAATCCAGCTTCTCTGCTCTCTGGCTGGGTGACGTCAAGCAGGGCACTGACCTTCTCTGGGCCTTTCCCCACGTCTGTGCCCCACTCAGGGCTGTTCTGAGTCCAGGTGAGCTGCACCAGGCTGTGACCTTCCACCCAGGCTCAGCTGGTCCTCCACTCCCGCAAGAGCCAGCGAGGCGCGGGGACGGGCCGTCCTCTGGGGCCTCGGCTGCTGTGTCTCAGCGGTGGGGGAGGGAGTCTTCCCGAGAACGCGGTGTCACATCAGCGCCCGCCTGTCACCGCGGGGCTCTCCCACCCCATAATCTGGTGGGCTGTAATTGCTGGTGTCTTTTCAGATCATTTCTGTGCACGGTGACAAGCTGCTCGCGCGAGGGAGCAGTTAATCACACAGAGATCTCCGTCCGAGAGCCGGCACCGTGCTTGCCAGGGCGGCCGTCTGCCAGGCTGCCCGTCGGTGGGCACGCGCGCTGCTCGTCTGCATGTAATCCCAGGCTAGCGTCCCCTCTCTCGTGTGAAACGTGCAGCGTCCGGCCCAGCGGGGACCCCGGGCTCGCGATGGGGAGACTGTTCTGGGCCGTCTGGCTGCAGGCGGTTCAAACACAGCCGCCCCCCTGGCGGCAGGAGGCCCTGGCCAGCGGGCGTCAGGGTCCTGGGCCCCTGTCCCTGAAGCCGGCTGCGGGGGACGGTGGTGCCCCACCGTACCCTTTCTTGGGAAGGCCTCCTGGCTGAGCGCTGTGCGGGGAGGGGAGCCGGGGACCACGGAGCTGCCCGGCCGGCTGGCCCCGGGCCCCTCGGCGCCTGCCAACCACACAGGCTCCGCTCCTCCCCTCTCCTCTCCCGGAATTTGGATCTGGGATGGGAGGCGGCATCCAGGAGGACCGGCAGGAGGCTCGTGCCACATCGGGCGGCAGCCCAGCTCTGCTGTGAAGGTGGCCCGGAGCTCGACGCCCGCAGATGGCCCACCATCTCCTCTCTCTAGGTGGCCAGCCGGGCCAGGGCCCTCACCCGCTCACAGCCCTGCAGTGCCGGCTCCCACGGTGGCTAATAAAATTGCATCAATATTTGATGCCTAATTATTAAATACTTAGAAATGCAACACTGAAATAGTTTAGAAGTTACCAGACGTGGATAATTCAGCCCTGGCAGCGTGGCCCCGCTCTGGGCCTGAGCAGAACCAGCGCTGCTCACTGCCTGCTGCCTGCTGGGAGGCCCGGGCTGCTTCCCCAGGGGCCCGTCAGGCAGCTGGCTCCGCCACCCGGGGAAGCGAGTGGCCAAGGGCGCCTGAGGCAGCACCATGGGCGGGCCGCGTGGCTCAGCGCAGCGCCTCTTTCATCCAGGTCAGCCTGGGCTCCGTGAGAAGGCTCTGCGTCGCCCCGACGCTCCTGGGGGTGCTCCCCTACTGGGGCAGGGCCCCTCCCTGGCCTCTGTTTGCCTGCGGGGACCGACTCTCAAGCACCCCATTGCTATGTGGGGGCACGTTTTGCCCGCACCCCCTCGCAGCCTTCTCCCGCCCCGGCCCCCCACGTCCAGCAGCCGTGGGGTCCCGCGCGGCCTTGCTGTCCAGTCCCTGGCTCGGCTCCGCCTACGTGCCCATGGTCCCTGCTCTTTCCCCCTCAGCGCCGGCACCAGCACCTTGAGGCCCACCTCGGGACCTGATCCCACACCCACCATCCCCCAGGGCCCGGAGCGCACCCAGGAACCTGGCCGCGCCCCTGCCTTCTCAGTATTCTCACAGCCAGTCTCCAGTTGGGACCCAGCATTGCCCTCAGGAAGACCCGAGGCCCATGGGCCCAGAGCCACCAGCTGGCTCACCTTTGGCGAGGTTGTTGATGCGCTGTTGGCTGCCAGGGTCCCAGGAGAGCAGCAGGGCCGTGGCCTCGGCGCCAGGGTCCAGCAGAGGCAGCAGGAGGCACTGGTCCCAAGGGCCGACCAGCCTCGGTCTCCCCACCATGGAACCAGTCACTCATCCAGCCTCCTTGTGGACGTGCTGAGGAAACGGAGGCCGCGGGGAACGAGCTTGGTGAGCGTCTGGGAGATGGGCTGCCGTCACTCCCACCATGGCTGCCCCTGCCGTGCGCTGAAGACCCCCTCAGGCTGCGGGGACGGGGTGTGTGTGAACACAAGAGCCAGGGGTGCCCAGAGACCAGAGAGCAGAGGGCGGGGGGTCAGAGGCACCCCGACCGCCTTCGTGGCCTGGAGCAGAGCCGGGAGCTGGTGGTCCTGGCTCTTGGAAGAGCAGACAGTACGCCCCCCGCCAGGCGCCCTGGCCCACCCCGCAGCCTTCCCCCCGGCCGGTCCCAGGGTCCTTCCTCTTGCCCTTCAGGCTGGTGTCCTGGGAGCGGACCCACGTGCACCACGTTGGGAAGCAGCCGCCGGCTCAGCCTGGGCTCAGAGGGCTGCTCTTCCTAATGGGGATGCGTTCGTCCTTTTGTTGTTTTTTTTAAAAAACCTGAAAATCTCAGCATTGCCTAAGTGTTTTTTATTCACTTTTCAGAAAGAAAAATGACTCTGTCCCGAGTCCCCAGAGGACAATTTCAGAAGCTGCTAGCTCCTGACTTCCAGCTCCTAAACAGCACCACTGCAGGAGCCCAGCCTAGGTGGGCAGCCCGCAGGGGCCTGGTCCTCAAGCACAGGGCTCAGTTCCCTGTGCCCATGACCTGGGCTGGTCCCAGCTCCCCCGCTGTGGCATCTGCCCACCGCTGGGGGGTCCATTTATGGAGTGAGGGTGGGGAGGCCAGTGGGGGGTTCAGTCTCAGCACCAGCCACTCTTGGTGACGTCAGTGCCCCTACCTGGCCTGGGGCCCCCAGGCTGCCTTGGGCTTTCATCACTCATCATCTCGGGGACGAAAGCCCTTTTGGAGCCCCTGTGGTCACCACGTGCCTTTGTCATGACCGTGGTCAGCCACGGCGAGAACAGGCGTGGGCGGGAGGGGCGGGGGGGGGGGGCGTACCCTGCCTTCTGCCTTGATGCTGAGGGTTTTCCTCCCTGGGACGCGAGGAAGCTGGCGCTGCGGTGGCCTTTCCTCCCTGGCCGCCAAGGGGCTGGGAAGGTCCCGTTCACGGTAATAAAAAACCAGGTGCTGACTGTGGACTTGGAGTGGGGCAGACGCGGCCCCGCCTGCTCCCCCGGGCCTCGTACCCTGTGTCTGAATTCTGTGTGCACGTGACTCTCGGGTCCTCAGGCGGGCGAGGCGCTAGCTCTCTTGTGCACATGAGCGTGCACGGCCATACACATGGGCACGCACACACGCGTGTCCCTGCCTCCCTACGCCCTGTGTGGCTGTCTCCCCTTTGGTTAAATCAGTGTTCAGCACTTGGGATCCTCTGACTCTGTATGTGTCTCTTACGGCTGGAACGCGTGGCGTCTCGTTCCATGGGCCGCGTCTCCCGTCTGGGGCGGGTGTCGTTTTGTCGTTCTGTCCACAACGCGCTGTCCCCTCATTCTCTCAGTCCTGGTCCTCCCCTTGACGTGTCTGATGCCTCTGGAAGCCCCTGGCCGAGCCAGCACCCGCTTCCTGGTGCTCAGAACACAGCAGGCCGCCCGTCAGCTGTAGGCTTGCGTTCTCGTCCTGGGTTCGGGCTCGTTGGTGTGTTCTGAGCCGTCGTCACGCTCTGTCTATTGAACCCGGGGAGACACGGCCTTGGCTTCTGGAGGCTCTTGTGTGGTTTCCTTGATATTTTTTCTGTCCCACCTTCTGTAATCTCTTCGTGTGAGATCCCTATTAGTTGGATGTTGGAGCTCCCAGAATCTTTCGTTTCATCTCTTCTTTACCATTTTCCACCTCTGTTTCTGTGTTTGTCTCTGGGAGGCGTCTTCTGCTCTGTCTCTGAGCCCCTCCGCGGACGCCCACGTGATCCCGACCCCGGCGTGGGGCGGCTCTTCTCTCTTCCGACGGGGTTCGTGATGTTCTGTTCGTCCAGGCTGTTTGATTCTTTACGTTCGGAGCTTCCCGCTGCGTCTGGTGACCCCTGGTCTGTTTCTGTGGAGGACGCAGGCCGCTCTCCGGGGCTCGTCCGCGGGACGCAGAGGTGCGGCTCCAACCGCCTTCCCAGAAGGGCCGCCGCCCAGCTGCTGGGGACGGGATGGGGGGTGGGGGGCGCTCGGCAGGGAGCTCAACTGCCGGACCTCCCTATTCCCCCACCCCCGCCAGGCGCAGAGAGACACCCGGCGAGGTCACTCCCTCTGGGCCGGCCCGGCATGGTGACTGAGGGCAGGGTGGTGGTGTGGGTCAGGGGGGTGGAGGAGGGCGGCCGCAGGCGACTCCGGGCGGTGTCTTGCAGGTTGGCTTCTCAGGAAGCGAGCGTCTGAAAAGGGCCTGTGTGCGTGAGGTTGGACTCGAGTCTCCTCTCTGCGGGGTTGGGGGGGCCTGCCCTGGGGCAGGAGGAGCCGGGGGTGACCCTTCGCACAGACCCTCAGACCCCCGGTTCCTTGACCGCTCCCACTGCTGTGCTCCGGCCGCCCCCCAGGGCTGCTGACCCGTCTGCTTGTGTCCCCGCCCGCTTCTCATCCTCTGAACGCATGTCTCCCCTTGTCCACTGCTGTCTCCCCTCCCTCTCACAGTCTTTGCAGGAGGGAGAGCAAGGATGGACACACGTGCTCGCGATAAACATGTGCGTTCCACTCGCTGAGTCGGGGGCAGGGGGTTGCTCGTGTTTCAGCTCCTTCAGGGTCGTCTTCTGGGGTGTGGTGGAGAGTTTGTGGAGAAGCGGCACCTTCCACACCGCAGGCTCCTTGAGATGCCTGGGGACACGGTTATGGCCAGAGGACCTGGTCCTCCCTCCCGAGCTCATAGCTGCTGGAGGAGGCGGGCGTCGAGCAAAGAGTGTCTTAAAAGACTCTGTTGTGTTATGATGACCACCATGAAGGGAAAGGTAGTGCCCACTGGGAACAAGGCAGGAGGCCACTGCCCCTCCAGGGGGTGATGGATGGGGGTTAGGGACCATGTGGGAGAGGCTGCCCAGGCGCCCGCCGAGGCCCTGAGGCGGGAGCAGGGCGGCACCTTTGGGGTGAAGCAGCCGGTGCAGGTGGACGTGGAGGGGCCGAGGCCGGGGGCCACGGGGGTGCTGCTAATCAGGCCACAGCTTCCCTTAGGAGCTCAGAGTCCTGTCCAGGTGACTTGGGCCGCATGCAGGACAGGCTGGCCCTGGACCCCGGGCAGAGGGAGGGGTGTGAGCCCCGAGAACAGTGGCTGGCCTGGGCCGAGGCCCTGCAGAGCTCGGTGGCCATGGCAGGAGGCCTGGGGCCTGGAGTCCGGCGACCCCGGCTTCCCATCCCAGCTCTGCGCTCTCCCACGCCAGCTGCCTTCCCCGTGGGGGGCTGGGCCTGCTGCAGCGGCGGGAGGGCGGGGGGCGGTACTTGCTGTGCCGTCAGAACCCTCTGGACTCAGACGTGGGTCAGGCCCGCCCGCCAGCAGGGAGCCATGGGCCTCGAGGGGTCCCAGGACGGAGGCGCTTGGAGCAGGCGGTGCTGCCGGAGGTCTGTCTGTCCACGGGGCACAGGAGCAGGATGGGCTGCCAGACTGGCACAGGCCGCCCCGTGGGCACGGCTCAGGCCCACTGGCAAGGGGGGACTCGGATGAGAGGACCGCTGGGGCTGCGCCTGAGAGCCTCGCTCCCCTTCCGGAGCGTCTCTGCGGCCGTCTTGTCTGCGTGTGCGTCTCGGCCCTCCCGGGAGCAAAAGGGGTGTAGTGGGCAGTGCTGGCTGTTGGCTTCGCCCCCCTCTGAAGGGTCTCCATCCCAGAGTGTGCGCCAGCGAGCCGGAGTCTGACCGAGCGCAGGGGGAGCTGCTGCCGGGGCCAGGCCGCCCTCGGGACCCGAGAGCGAGAGCAGAGACCTTTTCGCCGCTGCCGCCTCCGCGCCCTGCCCTCTGCCTGCAAACTCATAAGAAGGAAATTGAATGGCTGAGGCGGGTGCACTTTCAGTGAAACAGAGGCACGGCTGGGCTCTGCAGAGGCCTGGCGTGGCCGGCTGGCCTGCCCCTCGCTTGCTGTGCCCACCCCCTCGGATAAACCAGTCTCCAGATTCGGGGCCGGGACCTGGATCTCCGGAGCCGTGTGCCCATGAACGCGTCTTCGTCCTGGCAGCTCTGCTTCCGGGTGAGGCGCTCTCCCTTACGTAACAGGGTGCGGTTTATTTTTGAGCTGCGCGCCTCCCGCGGAGCTTTCACAGCTGCAACTCCAGGCGGGTTGGGGTTGATGACGGGGAGGTGTGGAGGTCAGAGCCATGCCAGGGCCTCTCGGACGCGGCCGGAGGAGGCCGGGGGCCTGGGTCAGAGAGCGGACGGCGCTGCCCCTTGACCTCCGCTCTGTCCCCGCCTGCACCCCGGGGCCCGTCCTCCACACCTGGGCTCCGGGTGATCGAGTCCACTCTCCCTGGCGCCCACGTGTCCACCAGCCTCCCTCCTCCCTCCCCAGGGACTTGCAGAGAGCCCCGCGAGGGGCCTGGGAGGGAGAGGGGCCTGTGGGCTGGGGGTGGGAGGGGGTTCGGCTCAGAGGAGAGACGGCCAGCGGGCTGGAGAGCAAGATTCAAAGGGCAGGAGAGGCAAGAGAGGGCCCGGCCGAGTCTGGGCCAGTCATGGGGGCCTCAGGAACCTGTCAGTGCAGACCGGCTCTCTGGGCTGGCGGGGAGGGCAGGGGAGAGGAGCGGAGGGGCCCTTGGCTGGGCCCAGGCGTGAGGCCGTCGGGCCCCAGTGTCTGGTGACACCGTCCCTGGCACAGCCGAGTGGGCTGGGGCGTGCACATGGCGGTGAGGTCTGGGGTGGGTGGCCCGGGAGCTCAGCGGAGCCCTGGCAGCCACTTGTCTGCTCTGCTGGCTCTGCCCGCGTGTGGCCATTGCCAGCAGGTCAGGTCCAAGGCCGGCCGCCAGGCCTTGATGTGACAGTTGTGACTGTACCTGCCGGTGGGCACAGATTGGGGTCACTGCAGGCGCCGGGAGCCTCTGGCCTCTGGGACCGCAGAGGAGCGCCTTGGGAGTGCCCCGCGCAGGCCCCCGTCCCACCAGGGGAAGCCTCAGCTCGCTCTGGGAGAGGCTGAATCAGAGCAATGCCACTTCCAAGGATGAAGGCCTATCTTTTACATATTTAATCCAAACCATTTTGTGAGTTATTCATTCACATTTATGTAAGCGGTTGAGCTACGAGGGTCGTAGGGGGATCCTACGGGGGATCCTTTGGGGCAAGACACCGACTTTGCCCCAAATCAAAGTGGCGCTCATGATCCCTTCCCTGGACTTGCCGCTGGGCGGGCTTTGCTGGAAGCAGCACCCCTCCTGCCCCACGTGGACCAGGCCACCGGGGCCAAATGCCCTCGGCCTCTGGCAGCCCATGTGACCCGGAGGAAGCCCCTGCAAGCCCCACATTCTGGCCCTGCCTCGTGGGCTGTGAGGGCCGCGCTGGGCACGGGGCGTGAAGTGCCTGCCAGGGTCCCGGTGCTGGCACGCGGCAGGTGCGCAGAGCATGGTCCCCGAGGGTGGCAGGTGGCACACCTACCCCGAGCGGGGAGGCCCTGTCTGTCTGTAGGAGTCTGTGAGCTGCGGAACAGGCGGCCTTTTATGCTTGAGGGCAGAGGGGACGCTCCCTTCTCCAAGGTCGGGCTGCATTTATGACCCAACTTTAATTTTTCCCATTGGGCCCCTGAGAGGTACTCAAGGCAGCGCCGTCTGACACGGGGACACGTCACCGCGCGCGCTCGGTCAGTGAGTTTTTCCTCCTGCTGACGCGTCCATCCTAGGTGGTCTGGCTGAGAGACAAGGGAAGAACCTGGGGTTAGAGCGGCCAGTTACCCTTTTGATCTCAGTCTGATTACTCGATCGATCAAAGGCTCCGCGCCCATGTCCCCGATGGAGAGGCTCTCAGCTCCGGAACGGGAGTGTCCGCAGGGCCGTTGGGCCGGGTGATGGATGGGGGCAGGCCGGGCAGGGCGTGTGGCAGGCGGCCGGCCGGCCAGAAGCACAGGCGTCGTGAAGAGGCTGCAGGGCGCAGTGCTAGCATCAGAGCCGGGGGCGGCCGATACCAGGCTGCCCACAGAGCTGCAGGCTGTGTAGACAGGACCTGGGATGTGTGTGCAAAACCCTGGCGCGTTCCAGAGTGTGTGAGAGGTAGGGTAGTAAGGTTGTCGGGAGTTTGGTCCTGGGGTCAGACGGTCCTACCTCCGCCGTGGATCGGCGGCCAAGGGCCAGTCGCGTATGTCCGTGCTTGTGAGGCGGGAGAGACCCTGCCCCCGCCTCGCAGCCCCTTGGCGGCAGCAGAGCGTGTTGGGGCCTGTCGGGTAGCCGAACGGCCCCCCGCCCCAATCCTCAGCCTCCGGCCCTGTGGCATCTAGCTTGATTGTCTAGAATGGGGCAGGGGGGTCTCCCTTTCCTGGAACGCAGGCTCCCTGCCCGCCTTCCCCCTCACCTCCTCCTGGAAGTGACCCTGACTGCATCTGCTCGTCTTAAACCAGCACGAGACACACTGGGTCCTGCGGGTCAGCGTGAGGAGGGGGGACTGTTGTCCCCACCACGGGGCGGGAAGGGCAGGACTCACACCAGGCTGACGGCTCGAGGCCTGGGCTTTTCCACACCCCCTGGGCGGCTCCAGATGGGACCACCGGGAAGCACCTGGCCTCGGAGGCAACTCGTGTGCGTTGAGTGGAGCCGCCTCGCTAATTAACGGGGGGATGAATCAGGGTTTAATTACCGGGAAGGCACCTTGGGTGGAGGATTTGTGGGAATTGCTATGTGCCTTCCCGATGGCTTCGCACAGCTGGCTTCTCCCCGCGCGGCTGTACACCTGGCAGGGGCAGCAAGTGGGCCTGAGGGTCTCTGTCCTGAGCCACCCAGTTAGAACAGGGCTGGGGGTAAAGGATGGCGGGCCCAGGGGTGCCCTCGCAGACCCCACCACCCAGGGAGCCTGTCTTCTCCCAGCGGTCTGGTCTCTGGGTGGCCGGCGGGGAACCCCAGGCAGCGTGGTCCACATCTCCAGATGACCTCCGCTCTCGCGGCCCCCCCGCCCCGCTGCCTCTCAGCTGGCTGTGCGGTGGACACCAGCCCCGGCAAGGACTCGGCTGCAGACGGGGAAGCGTTTGTCGACTCCTCTGGTTGGTGCGGGCGGACCCAGGGCTGCAGTCTCGGATCGAGGGTCCCCATCTGTGCCCCTGCCTGGAGGAGAGGGGTGAGCCCAGGCTGCTTCCCGGCTTGTCCTCCCCGTCAGGAGCCGCGTGCGGCCTCCTCGCCCCTCAGCCGGCGCCCTCTGCCGCTCTGTGTCTGTCCTTCCGAGACTGGCTGGGGAGCTGAATGCCTCTCTCTTCCCCCTCAGAGCTGAAGAAGCAGGTGGAGAGCGCGGAGCTGAAGAACCAGCGGCTGAAGGAGGTCTTCCAGACCAAGATCCAGGAGTTCCGGAAGGTGTGCTACACACTGACGGGCTACCAGGTGGACATCACCACGGAGAACCAGTACCGGCTGACCTCCATGTACGCCGAGCGCAAGACCGACTGCCTCATCTTCAAGGTAGGACGCAGCTACACACAGCCGTGCACACAGGACGTCGACTGTCCCCCCGACGGGCAGCCGGCCTCCCCGAGCTTGGCACCGCAGCCCTGACCCCTGCAGGAGGCGTCCGCCCCCAGGCCCCTCATGGCCCTCCTCCCTTGGCGTTGGCCCCATCCCTTGGGGGCAGCAGGGCGGGGGCTCCACCTTCAGGAGTGCCCGCGGGAGGGCTGAGTAACGGGGTGAAAGTCAGGATCGGGCCAGGGAGGTGCCCCCAGCGCTGCCAGGCACGCAGCCGGACGACGGCGGACAGGCCGAGGGAGCAGAGCTGCCGAGCCTGTGCCGCTCCCGCGGCCGAGGGCCGTCAGGCTGGGGGGCCCCGGGGAGAGCTTGCTGGGGCCGAGAGGATGGGTTTGGAGCTGTCGCACCTGCTGGCGGGAACCCTCAGCAGATCACGGGCATCTCTACTTGCGGGTCCCCGAGAGCACTGAGCCCCAGACGGGAAGCACACTGCCCACGGCTGCTGCACGCCCGCCGGCTCAGGGCAGGTGCAGAGTGAGCCGAGGACGGGGAGCGAGCCAAAGAGAAGGTAGACAGGGCAGACCGGCCTCACCGTGCAGCGTGCCAGCAGCCCGTGGGGGAAGGGAGGGGCGCTGAGCCGCCTCGGCCTGTGGCAGCTGTGACCCCCCCTGGCCAGCTCACTGGACTCTGTGGGACTCGCGGCCCTTGCCACCCTGGCCCCAGGGCTCAGAAGGGCTTCCCTGGAGAGCCGAGCCTCCGTGGAAGGGTCTCGGCTGAGCTGGCGGGAGCAGAGGCCGGCCCCAGGCTGCATCCCGGCCCCGCCACCTGAGGCTGGCGCACAGGTTCCCGTGGCCGCGGATCGGGCTGGGGAAGGCTCTCAGGTCATGGCGGTTGACTTTATTTTCCCAAAGGTGGTTTTTCAGGCAGGAGGAGGGTTGAAGGCAGAGTTAGAAATAGCTGCGTGCTGCTGCAGGTGAGGGCCCGCAGGTGTGTGCCGGGGTGATGGAGGGTTTGGGCTCAGCCCCCGGGCTCTGCTCCGGGAGATGCGGCCCGGCCCCTGCTGCCGCGTGGGTGGGAGCCGCCTGCCGGTGCCGTTCCATTCAAGGAAAGGCAGGAACTCAGCTCCAGCTTCTTCCCGCAGGGCCTGGCCCCCTTCCTACCTGCTCCCCCCGCGGAATGGGGCTGGAGCCTTCAGAGTGTTCCTGGAAGGATTGTCCCGCGTGAGCTGGCAGCCAGGGCGCCTCTTGAGCTGAGCAGGTGGATGGGAGTTTCCGGAAGCTCCACGTGTGGGCAGGCCGTGTTCATGGCCTTGCTTCTCCTCCCTGCCGTCCTGTCTGCTGTGGTTCACAGGAATTTTCCTCCCCTCCCCTCTAAAGCCCCGGGGAAGGAGAGCACCCCATGGCCAGAAAGAGGAGACTGACCGTACGAACGGCCACAGGGCACAGCTCTGAGCTTGCGGTGCCCGGCGAGCAGTCGCGTTTGCCGGCCGCCCCTCTCCTCCCTGCCTGGCCTTCCTCGGGGCCCAGCCTAACCCAGGGCCTTGCAGGATTGGACTCGGGTGACAGGCAAGATGCCGGACACAGATTCTAGAATCTGTCACACCGAGCTCGAGGCCGGTGTGGCCACTGTGCCTGTCTTAACTGCTGAGCCGGAGTTTCCAAATCTGTAAACCGGGGATGCGGTGACGTCCTCTTGCGGGGGCACACAGAAACCCGTAACCCTGTGAATGCACGGTGTGGCCGGGCCACCACCCCGCTCCTCGCCAGTCCTAGATTTACTCCCCCGAGTGTCCCGAGACCCGAGCCTGGCTCGACTCCCGCCGCAGTGAGGGCTGCGGGCATGGAGGCCGGGCTTCGGCAAGTGACTGCCCCCGACTTGGTGTCCCCCTCAGGGAATGGGCACACGCTTTCCCCACGGGGCTGGCCCTGTGGGTCGTGGCCCCCACGAGGTCCGGCTCGCGTGAGGGCGCCAGTGCCCCTGGGGCCCTGCTGTGCCTGTGCTGACCTGCGGCTCTGAGCCGCTGTCGAGGCCCTGCCGACCGCTGGTGTCCAGGGACGGGCACTCCCTCCGCTCACAGCCCAGAGCCGTAACCGGTGCAGACGTGGCACCACGTCAGGAGGTCCCCGAGGCTGGAGCGCCTTCCCGCGGGCACCGTCACCCAGAGTCACGGCCGTGAGTCCAGAGAGGCCCAGGCGGGGCCCTGCTCTCTGGGACACCGACAGGACCGGGGCCCAGGGACCCGGCGGGGAGGTGACCCCTTCCCTGTGCACGTGCACCCGCCCATGTGGAGGGGAGGTGGGGAGCAGAGCTGGGTCCCTGGGCCCTCCACGAGGGGGGGTGCCTTTGTTAGAAGTAATGAACCAGTACTGGTGTGTTATAACTGTAGAGTCCGTGGTTCACCTCGTGTTGTACGGTTCTGCGGCTTTTGACAAATGCGAGCTGTCACGTCCCACAGAACACTTTCACACCCTAAACAGCCCCAGCACCGTGGTCTCTCACTGTCTCCATGGTTTTGCCTTTTCCAGAATGTAGTGGAGGTACACAGCCTGTGGCCTGCTCAGACTGGCTTCTTTCCTTAGTGATTCGCACTTGAGGCGCCTCCAAGGTCTTTTCTTGACTTGATGACTGATTTCTTTTTCGCTCAGTAATTTTCCACTGTCTGGACAGACTACAGTTCATTTATACATCACCTGCCGAAGGACATCTTGGTCGTTTCCAGGTGTTAGCAATTACGGGTAAAGCTGCCGTAAACAGCTTTAAAAACTTTTTCAGCCACTTAAACACGCAAGCTCGCAGGTGGTGCAGAAGCAGGCCGGGAGCTGGATTCGGCCCGCGGCTTAGGGGTTCCCTCCGACCCTCACAGCCCAGCTTGGGCGCGGCCTCCCGGAGAAGCAGAAGCCGCCCTGGGTCCCTTCGTCCTCCCAGCCTGGCCCCGATGAGAGCCCATCCTCGGGGCCCGGCCACTCCCAGCACCTGCCAGGGAGCTGGTCTTGTTCGGGGCCTGGCCCCGGGTCCGGAGTGGGCGGCAGGTTCACGAGGGCCCAGGAGCAGGGGGCAGGGTGAGCGTGAGGCCGGAGAGCCTGCCCCGGCGGCCCCTCCTCTCATTCTGCTGTGGGTCATCCTGGGCGGTGTGTCTGCTCCTGCGTGCGGCCACCTCAGGGCCTGGCCCTCGGCCCCCTCTGCGTCTGGTGTGGCCCAGGACTGGCAGTGGTCAGTGTCTGCCGGATGGAGATGACTTTTGGGGCATGGCTGTGAGGACGCCCCGTCAGGTCATGGGGCGGCGCTGGACTCTGGGCCAGAGCCACCGAGCTGTGGCACCTTCACGTGGCTTCGTCCGTGTGCCGCCAGGGCGTGTGGACGTGTGTGTAGGGGACCCGGCGCTCAGACACGTGCACCTTCCCCTTCTGCCTCCGTCCGGTTGTGCCCGGGTCAGTGCACCTCCTGGGGGGCCCCACAGGCGCCCGCTCCTGAGAAATCAAAATACAGCGCCGAGGGGGGGAGTCCCTGGGCAGGTTTCCGAGGCTGCGAAGTACAGGCGTCAGGGAGGCGGCTGGGAGGGTTCCGACCCCCCAGGAGCCGGGCAGCCCCCAGGCCGTGTGTCAGCCCCACCCACCTCGCACCCAGAGCTTTCCCCGTCCGGACAGACCGGCAGAGATCCTGATCCCGCTGCTGGGATCTTTGCCTGCCCCGCGGGGCCCCGGGAGGTGGTGGCCTGAGGCGGAGGGGACTGGGGCCCACGCAGACCCGAGGCCCTGCCCCTCACAACCTCCTCCAGCGCGTCCCTGCTTTCTGGGCCCTGAGGACGGGCAGAGCCGGGTCCGTCCCAAAGTCGTCCAGAGGCTCAGGCTGAGCCCCCCCGTGGCCCCGCTGCCCGCCCTGGAAGGGGCCAGGCGTGCAGGCTCCCTTGAGCGTCCCCGGCTCCCCTTACTCAGGCGGCCCTGCCGGGGGCAAGCGGACGCGGGCCACCTGCTGCCTCTGGACGTGGGCGTGAGCTTCCGGCCGCCTGCTCCTTCCTTTTGAAGCGGCTGGGGACGAGCGGAGCGCGTTTGCGGGCCTGCCCTCACCACGCAGGGAGCAGACCCCTTCCGCCATCCTGGCTTACGGGGCCCCGCACCCCGTGGGCCCTGCCCTGGCACCGGGCACGGGGACAAACCCCTGCCCTCAGCGTCCTGCCTGCTGGACACAGGCCACCAGCCTCCTGAGCTCCCGGGGCAGGGCGGGAGGGCCGAGAGGGCAGCCCCATGGAGGCGACGTCAGGAGGAAGGGAAACTGGGGGGCGGCAGGGGCCTCCCGGGTGTCTTCGGCCCCGACCTGTGCCTCCACGGAGAGAGTCGCCCGGTCCCCGGGCGCAGGTCTGGGGCCAGAGCAGGTCAGCGGGAGGGGCGCCTCGGAGCTGCCGTGGCGACAGCTCTTGGCTGGAGGTGGGAGGTCGCAGGGGCTCAGAGGAGCAGGGACCCCTCACGGCCCCCGGCCTCCCCTCGGCAGGTGCTGACCTGGACCCCGCCCCCCACGCGAGGCCTCTGGACGCCGTAGCGGCCGCACGTCGCTGGGGCTCCTCCCTGTCCGAGGACACCTGGCCTCCGCTGCCCAGCGCTCGCAGCCGCAGGTTGGGACTTGGAGGCTGGCGTTATGCTTTCTTCCTCTTCCTGCACGGCAGAGAGTTGGGACAGCGGCTCCTTGGGGCGAGCTGAGAGCAGAGGGCCTGTGACGGGGCACCGTGGCCCCGGCCTCCCGGTGGCTGAGCGGGGCCGACCAGCCGGGTCCGGGCGGCGAGCAGGTGGCAGGCAGCCCCTCGTGGAGCAGGGGACTGGCCCCTGGGGCCGGTTCCTTGGCAGGTGGCTTCCTGGAAGCTTCATCCACAGGTTGGGGCCTTTGTATTGGGAGAGGGGCTGGTCCGAAGCCGGGACCCCCCTCGCTGAGGCTGGGCAGGGAGGTCCTTCCCCATCTCCGTTCTGCCGTCTGTCCCAAGACCCTGGCTTGGAGTCTGTGGTTTGACGGAGGTCAGGCATTGGGAGCAGCAACTGATGCAGTGACACCCCCCCACCCCCCGTCCGTGCACGAGCGCCGAGATGACCCCGGGAAGGAGGCGGGAGGAGGGTGGCTCCGCGGGCACCCGTGTCCCCACAAGGACTTCAGCCCCAGCGGCTCAGACCTGTTGGACCCCAAGCCGGCGGGAGGCCTGGGCCTGGCCATTCCAACCCCCAGGCCACTCCCTGAGGTGCTCTAGGATCTGGTGACATCTTGTAATTGAATACAGGTCACCTGTGATGGGGCCGAGGAGCAAGCAGGTGAGATGCAGGTGTGGGTGACTTCCGGGCCGCCCGGGGCTGGGTGCTGGCTAGGCTCCCAGCCCCACGCTGCCCCTGGTGGGCGCCGAGGCAGGGGCTTGGGTCTGGGGGGGGCGGTGGGCTCCAGCGGGCAGGCAGGCGAGTGGGGCAGGCGGCCCTCCCCTGCCCGGCAGCTGCTGGCGGGTCCATTCGCTGAGGAGAGCCGTGTCCCTCAGCTCTCCCCCCGGCCCACCAGGCCCACCCCAGGGTGGAGACAGCCAGCAGGGTCAAGCCAACCCTGGGTTTAAATCCCAGCAGCCCCTCGGCCAAGGGTCCTGGTCTCCCTGGAGGTGCTCGTGAGGGGCGAGGCTTGCAGTGCCGGTGGCCGGCGACCTCGGGCCAGCTGCTGGGCCGGGAGGCCGTCGGGTGTTGTTTGGCTGTAGCCCTGCCCGCGTCAGGCCTGGGATGCGGTCTTGCCCAACCTCCCCGCCCTCCGTGGTTCACCTCCATGTTCATAGAACAATCAGGCCTCCAGGTGCTCAGACTTAACTGGTCTCCCCTTCACCTTACGGACGAGGAGGCAGACCTCCCGGGAGGACAGTGGCCCCGGTCACTCCACGCCAAGGGTCCAGGAACTCGAGTTGGAGTGTCTGTTCTGAGTTGTCTGCGGGACAGGGAAAGGGGGGTTTGCTTTGTCTTCTTTTGTTTTTGAAGCAGGAGATGCTGGCTGTCAGGGCCCTCGGCCTCTGCCTCCGCCTCCTCATCCTCATCCATCCGTAGACCCGACCTGACTGTGACCCGGTCGTGCAGGTCCCTTCCCACCCGGCTCAGCCCGGGAGGCAGCCTGGGAGCCGTCCCCTCCTGGGCTGCAGCGAGCCTCCAGGCCCCCAGCTGGCGAGGAGCTGGACAGCGGCCCCCGGACTCAGAAAGCCCTGGAGCTCCCAGAACGGCTGCCCCGGGAAGGAGGGCCGATAACCCGGTTGTCTGGATGCGGTTTTCCCATTGCCCACGTGGCATGGTTCACGGACGAAACCTCCGCTCCTACCTGGGCCCGGTCACAGACTGCCTAGGGACCATGTCCCCTTTGACAGGCCTGGTGGGAGGGCGCGGGGCCTTGCAGCGGCCCAGCTCTGGTCTCCGCGCCGCCGGCCGGTGCCGCTGTGCGGTCAGCCGGGGCCTGGCTCAGAGAGGACGGCGAGCCGGCCCCGCCAGGAAGTGGGGGGCTGACAGGCTGCGCCAGGGGGCCGGCCGGGCAGACGGCGTCCTTTCTCCTTGGCTTTCTCCCCTGACAGGCGGTCGGGACCGTTCACGGGCTCCTGTCTGAAGGAGCCGACTTGTGGGGCCTCCAGGCTCCTGCTGTAACAATGCGCTCTAGGTAGACACTGTAATTTGAACTTGCCTGTCTTGGCTCCGCTGAATTTCAAGTGCGTTGCTCGGAACGCAGGCTGACTTGAGAGCCTCTCGAATCTGGCTGGGCGGGTGTTGCAGTGCCTCAGGATGTTGGAGGGGCCACACAGATTGCTCTGGCCCCGTCCCATCTGCCCGGACACACCTGCCTCCTGGGAGGAGGGTGAGAGCCAGGGCTCGGCTTTATCCGGAGGGCCCCCCAGCAGAGCTGCTGCTGCCCGTGTTTGCCGGGCCCTTCTGTGGAGCGGGGTGGGCTTGTGGGGGGGGTCTGGAGTTAGGTCCGGGAGCCGTGGGGATCCCAGGGCACGGCCCTCAGCACAGGGCAAGGAGAGGCTGGCGACGTCGGGATGAAAGTTGACAAAGACGGATAAAGAACCGGCCGACGGGCTTCCCTGGTGGCACAGTGGTTAAGAATCCACCTGCCAATTCAGGAGACATGGGTTCCAGCCCTGGTCCAGGAAGATCCCACATGCCACAGAGCAGCTAAGCCTGTGGGCCACAACTACTGAGTCTGTGCTCTAGAGCCCGCGAGCCACAACTACTGAGCCCGCGAGCCACAACTACTGAAGCCTGCTCGCCTAGAGCGCATGCTCTGCAACAAGAGAAGCCACCTCAATGAGAAGCCTGTGCGCCGCAACTAAAGAAAGCCCGCATGCAGCAATGAAGACCCAAAGCAGCCGAAAATAAATAAATAAATTTATCAGAAAAAAAAAAGAGTCGGCCGACTTGGCGTAGAGGGAGTGCTGTGTTCGGGCTCACTGGAGGCGGTCGGGAGGAGCCTGACCAGGGTTGGACTACATGACAGCGTCTCCCCAAGAAAATGTACCGTTTCCTTCCTGTATCCCTGGGCCCCTGGCAGTGTGAGGCAGCACAGTGCAGTGTGGAAGAGCTGGTTTCAGTTCCATCATCTCGTGCAAAGGCCCTGTGGTCCAGGAGGCCTGGGCAGCCTCAGGACTGAAGCAAGGCCATGGGACTGAACCCCAGGGGTTGCAGAGGAGCCTGGTCTAAGGGAAGGCTGGTGAGGGCCGCAGCCTGGAAGTTTCAGCAGCGTTGGCTCTTTGTCCCGAGAGCGGTGCAAACTCATTCGGGAGTTTTTAAGAATAGGGAGTCGAGGGCTTGATTTGACATTCGGAAGTGAATGTGGGGAGGTGGTGAGTGGAGCACGCAGTCCGTGAGCCTTGCCCTGGCCCTGCAGTTGCAGCGGCAAACCCTCTTCCAGCTGGTCCTAGTGGGGGCGGGGAGGGCGGTGCACGTGGGGAGGGCGTCCGGCAAGCATGAGGAGCTGTCAGACCCAGGCCCTGGTTCGGGATGCCCAAGGGCCCTGAGCAGGCCTGGGGCCCACGTTGCCTTTCTCACGGCCCCCACTTACCTGTCAACGAGACACAGGCTCACAGGTATGTGCGGCTTCCTAGTTATGAAAGCAGCTGTAGAAGATCCGTCAAACTCAAGTGTGCAGGGAACGCCGTCAGTCTCACGCGTGGGTCCTGGGCAGAGGTCACAGGCCCCTCTCCTTCTCAGAAGTGTCGTGGCCATGGGGGAGGAAGATGTGGGCTTTTCCAAGGTAAGACCACGTGATGGACACTGCTGTGTGGGTCAGCTTGGGCCGCCGTAGACCACGCCACAGACCAGTGGCTCGGACGGCAGTCTGGAGCCTGGACGTCCGAGACCAGTGCCATCAGGTCGTTCCAGGCTCGCAGATGGTCACCTTCTCTGTGTGTCCTCGTGTGGATTCCTTGTGCACGCACTGGGGGGGCGGCAGAGGTGGGGTGCAGAGAGCCCTCTGTGTCTCCTCTTCTCGTAAGGACGCCAGTCCTCTTGGATCAGGGCCCCATCCTGATGGCCTCATTTTACCTTCATTACCTCATTAAGGGTCCTGTCTCCAGATACAGTCGCTTGGCCGGGGGGGCCCTCAACACATGAATTTGAAGGAGTGTGGTCCAGCCCGCAACTGTATGCAGCACCTCCCTTGTTTCATCAGTGTGTATTCGATGGTCATACAAGTCTGTTCACGTCTATGAAGCTGGTGACTTTGATTCTCTAGGCCTGGAGAGATCAGAGCCTGAAGGGGAGACCCAGCGCCCCGTGGGGGGAGGGTAGCAAAGGTCAGCTCGGTGTTTGCTGGGCCTGGGCCCCTCATTGGGCTTTAGTGACCCCTCAAACCAGAAACCTCTCAGCAGCAGGGGGCCCCACCGAGAAACGCCCCCCAGCCCCACCCCAGAGAGCCGGTTGCCTCCTTGTCCTCGAAGATGGCCCCTAGGGGGCTTTGCCCGAATCCTTCACACGCACCAGACCCTCGGCCAGTTCCTGCGCCACCCCCCCCCCCCCCCCGCATCCCCCGCCAGCCCATCACCCCACCCATTCCCTCCAGGCACCAGGCCTCACCTCGTCCCCACCCACACCCCCGCCTCACCCAGAACTTGGCTCAAGAGACCCTCAGACCAGCTCCTTCCCCAGGCCCAGGGCAGTCATCCTTCCCTGGTCACAGGGACACCTGGCTCAGGGCCATCAGCCTGGAGAGGGCCTGCCAGCTCACAGGCACCTCTGCCAGCCTGTAAGGACCCCGGGGCTGGCGCCATCCGCTGCTGGACTGGACCCCGGTCCCGAGGCCCTACAGGGTCACTGGGTGCCATTATTCCAGCCCATGGAGCCACCAAGACCCCAGCGCAGGACCACCTGCTCTTCCCTGGGGTTGGGCCTCTGCTTCCGAGCCGAAGCCAGAGGGCCCGGGCCGGGCGCGGGCAGGAGCACCGCCGTGAGACGGCGCCTTTGCGTGTCTCGCCGTGGCCGTCCTCGGTGTGGACGCCGAGTCTCCGGGGCAGCCAGTCCTGATGCGCTGTGCGGACTTGATTAGTTCACGTCAGAGTCTGTGGAAGGCGCCCCTCCGGGAGCCCGTATGAGCAGCCCCTGGTTGCCAGGAGGACCGGCCTCCTCGGTGAGGTGGCGACGTTAACGGAACGGCCTTCTTCAGCCTCGCAGCTCCTCCTGGGCCGTACAGAGACTCCCCTTCCTGGCCGGCCCCTCCTCCGGTGCGCCACTGTTGTAAATAATGTTAAAGCACTTTTTTCCAAGGAGACCGAAGGGAGCGTGGGGCTGGAGTGGGGGATGTGTCCTGAGACCGGGCACAGCACGGCCGCTGGTACGGGCGCCGCAGAGCTGAGGGCCGGGCCGGCCTCTGCTGTCCGTCTTGGGGGCACAGCTGTGGCACAGGGGACAGGACGCTGTGCAGGGCCCGGGGGGAGCCCCCTCGGGGAGCTAGGGTCTCAGAGGGCCTCCGGGGGGGTCTGCATGTGGGCTGCCCCCGCTGGGGTCAGGAGGCACGCGTGCCAGGTCCAGGGTGGGGGCCCAGGTGGAGCGGGCCCCCCTGGCCAGCCCTGCCCCTCAGGCCCGCCCAGTCACGGCTCTCCCCTCTGGCTTCACTGAGACACGGCGACGGCTTCGTCCCCCCAGCCACGTGGAGCCTCGGCCTTGGGCCCCAGGCTGGCGGATGGAAAGTGGTCCTGCCGTCACCCGTGGGAGGAGCGGCGACAGGACTCCTGGTCTGGGCTCTAGTGGCTTCTCTTTTCCGCAAGGTCTCTCTTGTGATCGTCGGTGCGAGGCGCACAGAGCGCCCACCAAAGACGGGCGGAGACCCCCCGGCGAGTGGCCGTGGGGCTGAGCCTCGGCATGCACCTCCGTCCTGCGGACACGGCAGGGCCCCAGGGGCTCCGAGAAGGGAGGTGACCAGGTGCGGCTGGTAGCTCACCTGTGAACCGGAGCCCCGGGGTTCGGGGGGTGAGGCACCTGGACCGGGTGCTGGTCCCCCGGGCAGTGGGGCTGGCGCACACCCAGCTTCCCCAGGGCCAGGGCCGTGTTGGGGGCTGGGCTTCCCCTTACGCTGGGGGAGGGGGTTTGGTTTTAGGGTCAGAAATTCTTAGATAAAGACAGATGTTTAAAATCCCCAGGGTCGGCAGGGGTCTGGGACAGGTTTACGGCTGAGGGAAGAAGCTTTGAGGAGGGTTTGGGCAGGTGGGCGGGGGCTGATCTCCCGAGGAGAGTGTCCCAGGCCAGAGTTGACGAACTTTGTGTGTGAGGGACCAGCTTGTGAGTATTTTCAGCTTTGCAGGCCACGTCGGCTCTGTCGCAGCTGTTCCGCTCTGCCCAGGTCACGCACAAGCAGCGGGAGGCGGCGTGGACCCGAGGATCGCGACCACGTGCCTGTGATGCTTCCTTTACAGAACAGCCAGCGGGTTTGGCCTACGAACCATAGTTTCGCTGACCCTGTTCTAGGAGAGCGGGGTCTGCTTGCCAATGACCACGGCAGCTTCCCAAGTTAGGGAGTCGTTTCGCGTGTGTCTGTGACAGATTCAGGTGCACCGGGCTGAGCCGTGCGGTCCCTGCAACCCCTGCCCCTCGTCCTCAGGGGTCTGTCCTCTACTGGACGAGTGAGAAAAGCGGGTCCCCTGCTGTGGTCTGACCCTCCAGAGCCCTTCCTGGGGCCCCAGCCCCTACGTCTGGCCCGTCCCCCCTCTGCAGCAGCCACGCGGAGGCCAGGGTTGCGACTCGGCTCAGCATGGCCTCTGGCTGCCCTCACCTTTGTTGCTCCCGGTGGGCTCTGTGGACCCCTGACTGGATTTTAACCGGCTCCCCAGCCCCTCTTCCTTCTTCCCTGCTCTGCTGACACCCACCTGGCGATGGGCCAGGCTGCCGGGCTCTGGGTGCCTTAACTCCTGCCCCGCCTCCCTTTCCCCGCAGTGGGCTGGGGAGGGTGGCGCCCCTGGTCCTGCATCTGCCGGGGCTGGTGTGGCCGTGGTGTCTGACTCTGGATCCCCGCCCCTGCCTGCGGACGGGCCTCGGGCTCAGCCCACCCCAGACGTGGACGAGGGCTCGGTGTCCCTGTTTTGTCTCTGTTGAATTCATTTTCATAGTTGCTCTATTTATAGCAAGGAGTGTTTGTTTTCATGTTACGGTGGTAACATAAAGCTTCTTTTCAAGCTAAGTCTATTTAAGTTGATAAAGATGGTTGATTTAAAGAAAAACATTAAGTAAATGACAGAGCTGGCAGGCGGCATCCACAGATGCCTGCCACCTAGAAACCTGCCGTGGGCTCACTCGTTCGCTCCCCAGCAAGGCCTGCGACGTGGCACGACTCCTTTGTCACACAGACGAGGTTTCGCACGTTTGGAAAGGCGAGCCAGCTCACAGCTAGTGGCAGCCAAGCCAGCGTGGCTCCAAGGCCTGTCCCACGGCAGGTGCAGAGCCACAGCGGGCGAAACACACAGACTCTGGGGCTGGGGGCCCCACCGAACTCCCCAGGACAGTGAGGCCGGGCAGGAGCTGGGATGGAGCGGGGGAGGTGGTGGTCAGCCCGAGGCCGCCATGGCCTCTGGGACTGAAAAGAGGAAGCCCCTCTGCGTCATCTCTTTATACGCAGCGCGAAGCCTATGCTCGCTCTCGGGGCTGGGCCCGGTGGACCCTGTGGACCGGGGGCCGGGGCGAGTCCGGGCTGGTCTCGGGAGGGCCGGGCAGGACGCTCGCAAACCAGGCACCGCCCCATCCGTCTCCTGCAGCCTCAGCTCCTCCCACATGCTCCCGTCCACTCCGCTCGAGGCTCACTGGCCGCCAGGCTCCTCCTGGACTCGCCGAGTGTGCTGCCTCAGGACCCTTGTATGTGCCCTCGCCCTTCCCTGGTCCCTGAGCGCCTCGTCCAGGGCTTTGCTCAGAGGCCGCCTCGTGCACAGGCCTGTTGTGACTGTCCTGTCCAGAGGAGCCATCACTCTGTCCAGGGCCTCCCCTGCTTCGTGTTTTGGCTGTTGTATCGCGTACCTGTTTATTTTCTGTCTACGCCACTGGAATACAGACGCTCGACAAGAGCAGTAACTGTCCCATTTGTTTGCAGTTGTGTCCTCAGCACCCAGGACAGAGCAGTGCCTGGCCCATAACAGGCGCTCAGTCGGTCCTGGGTGGGTGGGTGGATGGACAGATGGACGATGCGGAAGGAAGCGATGGGCTGTCTGCAGGCCCTGGGAGGCTCACGGGAGGGGCAGACGCTGGGCGGGCCTCGAAGGCCGGGGAGGTCTCGGGGGAGGAAGGCTCCACAGGCAGCGGACCCAGCGCAGGGCGGTCTGAGCCGGGGAAGCACGACTCTCCCGGGGGCGCAGGGGGCGCAGTGGCCACAGTGCAGGCGCGGCGCTGCTGTCCGTGTCTCTGGCCTGTGTCCAAGGCAGGTGGAACTGCAGGGAGGGCGGGGGGGTGGGTCTCGCCTGCCGCGATGGACCCGCTGTCAAGTGCGTGCCTGGCTGGCCGAGCGCTAGGCTCTCTGCGTGCGTTTCTCGTCTGTCCACCCAGCAAGCTCTGAGGTGGACCGTCCCTGTTCCACACGAGGGGACAGAGACTCAGAAGCATTGGCTGCCCAAGGGGGCTTGGGGCCAGGCTGCCGGCCTTGGAGAACATGTCACCCTCCGTCCCCACTCACACGGCAGTGCCCTGATCTCGTGCATCACCTCCCAGAGGTGACACCTGGGCCAGCAGCCGTTGCCACACACTGTCCTGCATCTTCTGAATCGCAGTGCATGGGTCATGAGGAGTTTCTAGAACCTGAGAATGCTGGCGCTCAGACCCGCCCAGAGCTGCTCTAAGCCAGCAGGTGGGTGAACCCCCGCCCCCTTGAGGCTGGCGCCCGTACAGCTCCAGAGCGGCGGGGAGGGGCGTGCGGGTGTGGCCAGGGGTGTAGCCGCCCGCCCTGCTGTGCGGGCACCCGGCCTCCCGCACCCTCAGGAGCCTGGGATCTGGGAGGGAGACTGCAGAGACAGGTCCCTGTGGCCACTCCTGCCCCCTCTCCACTCAGCGTGAGATGGGGCCACGGTGCCACAGCCCCGATGCCAGCCTGCCAGCTCTGGCACCCAGGGGCCTGGTGCGTGTGCTCTGGGACCCCCGCCGTTAATGATGGGAGCTCCGGCAATGATTTCCGCAGCCCTCAGCCTAACCCCATGGTGAGGAAAATCAAGTTGAAGTTAAATTTCAAATGTTAAACCAACCAATTAAAAACAATCACATGGAAACATGCATTTTGAAAACACCGTTGTTTGTTCTGTCGTAATTAACGTAAAGCAGGGAAGGAGGTTTGGGCTGTGCCGGGCGGCCGGGTCCAGCGCCGACACTGCGCCCGTGACACGCCCCAGCCTCTGGCAGGTGCAGGGCAGGAGGAGGAGCCCAGCCCCAGAGCCTTCCTCTGAGCCCAGACCTGCAGGTCCCGGACCCCCCCTGTGTTGCTGGCCGGGAGCCTGAGAGGGTGCCGAGCTAGCACTTCTGACCGGGTGCCAGTGTCCTGGGACAGGGTGTCCCCTAACCCAACCCAGCCCCAAGATGAGGCCCAGCCTGGTTGTCCCCCTGGATGCACCCTTTCTCTCCAGCGCTTCCTTCCCACTCTTCCTCCTGGTTCGGCCTCCCTCTCCTTTCTCTCCCTGGCAGCCTGACTGGCTGCACTTTAGATCAGCGCAGGAGCCCACCTGGGGGGCCTGGGTAAGAGGCCATGTTTGTGCAGGACGGGCTGTGTCCACTGGTCAGGGGCCAGTGAGGAATAAGAGTGGATCAGCCAGTACTACCCAAAGCCATCCACAGATTCAATGAGATCCCTATCCAATTACCCATGGTATTTTTCACAGAGCTAGAACAAAAAAATCCTAAAAATTATATGGAACCATAAAAAGCCCAGAATTGCTAAAGCAATCCTGAGAAAAAAGAACAAAGCTGGAGACATAACCCTCCCAGACTTCAGACAATACTACAAAGTTACAGTAATCAAAACAGCATGGTATTGGCACAAAAACAGACATATGGATCAATGGAAAAGGAATAAACCCACTCATCTACGGTCAATCTACGACAAAGGAGGCAAGAATGTACAATGCACAAAAGACAGTTCCTTCAGCAAGTGGTGTTGGGAAAGTTGGACAGCTGAATGTAAATCAATGAAATTAGAACACACCATACAGAAAAATAAACTCAAAATGGCTTAAAGACTTAAATATAAGATACGACAACATAAAACTCCTAGAACACAGGCAAAACGTTCTGTGGCATAAATCGTAGCAATGTTTTCTTAGATCAGTTTCCCAAGGCAGTAGAAATAAAACCAGAAATAAATAAGTGGGACCTAATCAAACTTACAAGCTTTTGCACAGCAACGGAAACCATAAACAAAATGAAAAGACGACATACAGACTGGGAGAAAATATTTGCAAATGATGTGACTGACAAGGGCTTACTTTCCAAAATATACAAACAGCTCATACAACTCAATAACAAAAAAACAAACAACCCAGTCGAAAAATGGACAGAAGACCTAAATAGACATTTCTCCAAAGAAGACATACAGATGACCAACAGGTACATGAAAAGATTTTCAGCATCACTAATTATTAGAGAAATGCAAACCAAAACTACAGTGAGGTATATCATCTCACACCGGTCAGAATGGCTATCATCGAAAAGTCGACAAATAATACACGCTGAAGAGGGTGTGGAGAGAAGGGAACCCTCCTACACTGTTGGTGGGAATGTAAATTGGTGCAGCCACTATGGAGAACAGTATGGAGGTTCCTTAAAAAGCTAAAAATAGAGCTACCATATGATCCAGCAGTCCCACTACTGGGCATATATCGGGACAAAACCATAATTTGAAAAGATAACATGCACCCCAATGTTCACTGCAGCACTGTTTACAATAGCCAAGACATGGAAGCAACCTAAACGTCCATCGACAGATGAATGAATAAAGAAGGTGTGGTACATACATAGAATGGAATACTACGCAGCTGTAAAAAAAGAATGAAATAATGCCATTTGCGGCAACATGGATGGACGAGATTATCATACTAAGTGAAACAAGTTAGACAAATATCATATATCACTTATATGTGAAATCTAAAATATGATACAAATGAACTTACTTACGAAACAGAAACAGACTCACAGTGCATGGGCAAAGAAAACAAACTTAAGGTTACCAAAGGGGAAAGGGGGGTAGGTGAGGGATAAATTAGGAATTTGGGATTAGCAGATACAAACTACTGTATTTAAAATAAACAGCAAGGTCCTACTATAGAGCACAGGGAACTATATTCAGTATCCTGTGATAAACCATAATAGAAAAGAATATGAAAGAGAATATATGTAAACGTATAACTAAATTACTTTGCCGTACACCAGAAACCAACACGTTGTAAATCGACTATACTTCAATAAGAAATTTTAAAAATAAACTAAAAAAAAGTGAGTGGTTCGTCCACCTCCAGAAGCGTCGCCAGGCACTCAGGACGTGGTACCGCCTGCAAGGGCCGGGCAGTAAGCTGTCCTTCCCCCGTCACCTCGCCTGGGATGGAGACGCGGAGCCACGCAGACAGAGCCCCTGGCACAAGCTGATGCTGGAGAGGTCGTCCTTGCAGGGACCTTGTTGGGGAGAAGGGAGTCCTCAGGGCATCCTGGAGTCCGGCCGCCCCGCCCCCCTTGCCCAGACAGGCCCCCGGAGCTGTCTGCAGCGGGGGCTCCTACAGGCACTCGGGAGGTGCTTGTTGGAAACGCATGGGCCCCGTGGGGGTGACCGGCGGGTGTGAGGAGAGGCCGGAGGCAGGGGTCAGGACACCTGAGCGACTGGTCCGCTGGCTGCCCTGGGGGAGGATGCTGGGGGCGGGGCATGGCCCATGCCTGCCCAGACCGATCATCCTAGATCTCGGGCGCCAGGCCTGACGTGGCAGGAGGCACCGCATCCTCCTGCCCACGGGGTGAGGAGGTGGCCCTCAGCCCGTCAGCCAAGCCCTGAAGGTGTCCTGCAGGCGCAGGGGGAGGCTGGGTCTCCCCCTCGTCCCCCACTCTGACTGCCCCAGGCCTTCTCTGACGGTTGGCTGGCGACGCTGCTCATGGGAGGTTGATCCCCTTTGGTGAGTTCCATCCTGGTGGTGCCGATGGTCTCCTGGGAGAACGCCAGACCCTCCAGGGAGGGGCACGCGGAGAGCCGTGAGCGAGGCAGAGGGCGGGCCCCGCCGGGCAGGGTGGGACCTTGGGTGCATGACACGCAGGCCCTCGGCGGGCGCTCAGAGGAGCTCAGCGGTGTCGGGCCCGAGGACGTGGAGGCCTGGGCGGGCGCGGAGGTGCTCCGGGCGCCCGCTGGTGACGAGGGCCTCGGCAGGTCAGCAGGCGGGTGGGTGAACGTGCCCGGGCGCGGGGGCAAGCTGGCAGTCGCTTCGCGTGACAGTCACTGTGCGCGGGCGGCGCTGCAGGGCAGCCCAGGGGAGCCCGAGACGAGGGCGGTGGGCAAAGCCGTGTGTTTCCCCGATGCCTTCGGGGCGGGGGCTCGCGCAGACCTTCCTGGGGGCCGTGGCCGGGAGGCTGGCCCGAGGGCTGTGTGCAGGTCCCTGGATGGCAGGGCGCCCAGGGATTGCAGAGGGTGGCGGGGCCGGCTCTGCCCAGCCAGAAGCGGGTCTCGGGGGCCGGGAGGGACTGCGCCCCCAGACCCCCGAACCCCTGCCGCACGCCCCCTGCCAATCCTGAGGGGGCCCCCATGCCCGGAATGGAAGACCACAGTGACTGTCCAGTGGGTCCCGGCCACCGTCGGGCCCGTCACCAGGCCTCTCCCCACCCTCCGTCCCCTGAATCCAAGGGCTGCCCACGGGCGCACCCGTGAACCGTGAGGGGTCTGCCTGCCTCTGGGGGCACTACTTCCAGGCGGCTGGGACCCGCGTGCTCAGAGCCCCAGCTCCGCTCCCGCCGCCTCCGAGTCCCCCGAGGGCCTCGCGCGGGGGTCGGGCCGGGAGTGGCCCCGCCACAGACGCCGAGTGATTTAGCGACGTGATTACTTCCAAACACAGTACCTCACAGAGCTTTTTATTAGATTTTCTCTCTTTCCTTCCAAATGCTCTTTGGAAATAAACACCTGGGGCTGTTATACTTTATATTACTCAGTTTAATTAGCTTTTAAATCACATAATGTCACCGGACCGCTCTCAGATGTCGGCTGTCTGGGCCAGGCTGTGGGACCTGGGTGCCACCCCACGTGTCTGCCCCTGCGAGGCTCTCGCAGCCGTGACTGGGGGCCCGTGGGCCTGCACCTCTCAGACGGGACACGGGCTCCACGAGCAGCCTTCTCCGTGTGGCCTGAGGTCCAGGCTCTGCTGCGATGGCCACGTGCCCCGCCCCGGTGCCTGGCAGCAAGGACAGCGGCCTGGAAATCCGAGGGGTGGGTCGGAGCCCCCAGGAGCTTTGGAACCGGGCGCGAGGCCCAGGGAAGGCCACTCAGACGAGGCCAGCAGGAGTCGTGTTAAGTACAGACCCTGTGCCAGGTCGCTCGGGAAATTAGATTCCCCCGTAAGGTCACACACTCTGATGGAAAATTAAGCAGTATTTTCCTAATCGAGCGTGACTGTTCCTTCTTGGAGGGGAGGTGGCCTCCTGTCCAGTGTTTCGTGGTTCATCGTGAAGTCAGCCGCTCCCCATGTGCGCCTCGTAGGAAGCCCTGTGCATCCGGGGGTGGCCCAGGTCGCCCTCCCCACCAGGTGGGAGGCGGGAGCCCCCCGACCTACCCGTCTCTCACGTCTGTCCTCGGTCCCCCTTTAGGCCCAGGTCGGGGGTCTTCTCAGGGTCCTGCCCGAGAAGCTGCCCCCAGTTCTCAGCTGTGGGACCAGCTCAGCACGGCCCACGCAGCCCCTCCCCTGGTGGCCGCCAGGGCCCAGATGCACTTAGACGCGTAAATACGCGAGTTGGCGCGGCTTCCCCTCCTGTGCGGGGTCACGCCGCCAACTGCAGGGGCATCCGAGCGGGGCAGACGCGGCCCTGCGTGGGGTGTGAGCCTGCGTGTGTGCACGGGCACACAGGCGTGGGTCTACCGCACACGCTCACACACAGTTGTGACAGGATGGAGGAAACGGCGTGTTGACGTAATTGTGAGTGTTGGATGTTTCCGTCGTCGCGTTTTCCTAGGGTGACACGTCGTTCGTACAGAGTGAGGATTCTTTTGTATACCACAGCCAGTGTGAGCTGTTGGCTGTCCCCCTGAGGCCTGGGCCAGTGTCCTGCGGGTGGCCCGACTTGCGCCACGGGGACGTGGGCAGCAAGGTCACCACCAAGGCTCTGGCCTTGTCCTCGCTTGAGCCAGAATCACGTGAAATCCCGACCGTCTCCCCAAGTGGGCCCAGCCCTCGTGCTGTCCTGCTCCCAGAGCTCCGGCCCAGCCTGTGACGCATGGGAGGGCTGGCGACACCTCATGAGCCTTCCCTCGCCTGGTCTCCCAGCCCCGGTGGGCCCGAGCTCAAGGAGACCTCTCTCCGCCGTGAGACGGGCCACGGTGCAAGTGCGGCGTGGGTGGTGACCCTCGGCCTCGCAGGAGCAGCTGGCAGCGTGGGTCTGGGGCCTCGGGGCGCGTGTCCTGCCGGTGGCCGTGGGCCCAGGGTTTCCAGGGTTCAAAGGAGCTGGAAACAACCAGTATTTATGCTAAATTCCCTGAGTTTGAAACAGTGGCTCACACTTGTAAACAACACTCTGCATCAAGCAAAACACACGGGGTGAGGTTCAGCCCACGAGCCACGTGCGGGCGTGCAGACCACCCAGGGCGCCTCCACCGCTGGCGGGCGGGGCTGACGGTCAGGCGCCGACCACCCGCTCTCTGCACCAGGCTGGGCCAGACCCTGACCCCTGACACGCACTCGGCCGCAGCCGGCGTGAGAAAGGTGAGGGCGGAGGGCACGACGGTAACGTTCACCTGCTCACGCGGGCAAGGTGGCGGGTTGTGTGTGGAGCATCCGGCAAAGGGCCCCTCCATCAGAGGGTCCCTCCAGCCCCACCCCAGCACTTCCTGACCCCTCCCTGCTCACGATGAGTAGCTGCCCCCGGGGGTCCCCGCGGTTGACTGAAAACCCAGCGTTGTCCCTGGCGTGCTCAGAAAGGGCCGGTCGGTGTCTGGTTAAACTGTTACTCCCGGTGAGGCCGATCGGCCCGGCGGTTGGGAGACGCACAGCTACATGCGGGACGGAAGGCGAGAGTCCCGGGGACCTCAGCCTGCCCCAGCGGGGACCCAGAGCCTGGCGCTGACCCGAGGCGAGGGGCGGGAGCTGAGGATTCGTGCGTCTGAATGTTTATTGAGGACGCGTCACGTCAGGCCCCGGGCCCACAGCAGGGGTCCCGTGTGGCCCCCGTCTCCGTCGCTGTCACACGAGGTTCCCGGGGGTCTGTCCTGGGAGCAGATTCTGAGGCTGCGCCGTCCTGCCCTTGGGCGGGGCCGGGCTCCACGCAGCCCAGGACTCGGCGTCGGAGCCCGGATGCCTCCGGTGTGCTTTGCCCGGGGCGGCCACTCGCCGCGTTGGGTCAGGGAGGCCGATGCCCGGGGCCCTCCGCACCTTCCTCAAGGACCAGCTCTGCAGGGTCCCCTGAACCGCCGCGCCCTCTGGTCGCCACCGCGCAGTCTCTGCTGTTGCCGCCCACCGACACCAGCACGTGAGGACGTGTCCTGTGTCCTGAGAGGGAGCTGGTGCTTACTCGACAGAAAAGGCCGGCGAAGTTGGGAAGGATACGTGGTCTTCACACACCCCAAAGAGAGAGCAATTTCCCTTTCCCAGGTCAGATACGAATGTTAGAGTCCTTTAAAAAATCATTTCCGAGATTAAATCACAGGAAGATACCTGCAAGAAGTGAGGAGATTATTTGTATTCCGTTCTTGGGTCCAGGGAGCAAATCAACTGCAGAATATGTTTTGAAATTTCTTTTTTTAAATGAATGTGGTCAATGAAAATGCAGAGCTCTCAGCAGGACGTGAACTCTCCTATTGCAAGATGAAGAAAGTCCCGTAATACAATTCAAGCCCCATGAAACAGGTCTGAAAGCAGAGAGCACCCTCGTGCAGGGTGAGGTGCTGATGGAGCGGAAGATGCGCTTCACACGTTCTGCACACGCACACGGCATCAGCTGGAGCATTTCGTGCAGAGAATGAAGCGCTTCCTCCCTTTTGCTCTCATTGTCTGCAGTGGGGGCGGGGCAGAGGGTCCCCGGGTGAATGCGGGTGCACACACAGCATCTCCTGCCTGAGGCCTGAGGCCGGACGGGGCCTGGGGGAGCGCGAACCCTTTGCTTCCAGCTGCTTCTTTGAGGGGAGCCCTCGGTTCAGGCGACCCCCCAGATCCTGGCGGTCGCTTGCTGGTACTCGTCCTGTGCCCGACACCCTGTGGGTCCCAGCCGTGGGTGGACGCCTGGGTGCCAGTGACGCGTCCGATGGGCGCCCTCGGGGGTGGGCCTCCCTTGGTGGCTTTGGCGTCGTCCATCCTGGCAGTGAGAGGCCGTCCAGCCGGGGCAGAGGGTGCCCCCGCCCCATCTGTGCTCTGACCTGCCTGGGAGTCGCGAGCCTCGTGGAGCTGGAGGGCAGGGCAGTGTGAGAAGCTGTCACCTGGTGACTGCACGTGCCGCCTGGCACGAGCACGGAGCCCCTGGGAGAGAACCCGCCTGACGTGACAGGGCGGGGTGCCTGGACCGGGTGCAGGCACGGAGGTGGAGGGAGGTCTCGGGCCTTGGCGTGTGCTGGGGGGGAGACGGCTCAGCACCCACGTGGCTCGCCAGGGCGGCGGCCTTGTCTCCAAGGAGGCCAGCCCTGACCAAACCCGCTGCCCCAGAAACGAGTCTGCGGCCCGAGTCTCCACACCCACCTTTGGTTTTGACTCCGTATTAGCAAAAGAGCCCAGTAGGAACCATGCACTTCAGCAATGAGATGTTTTAACTGCATCTTAAAATAGAATTGCAATAAAGAACATAAAACTGAGACTAACCATTTGTATTTAAGGGAGCCCCCAGCACGGTCAGAGGCGGGCAGGCTAGTGAAGTCTGCCCACTCACCGAGCCACAGCCCTCAGAAGGGCACCGGGGACCTCGGCCCGCCCGGCTGCCCTGGACCCTTTCCCACGTCCAGCCGTGCCGTGCAGGGCGGGCGCTGCCAGGGTCCTGAAGACAAGAGAGGAGGGCGGGATCCGGCGGGGCTGATGATCGTCCGTCAAAGAATCTCTGGGTTCTACCAGGAAGAGAGAGGAGACCACGTTCTTGTCGGGCTGGCTGTCCAGGGGTGGGGGCGGCTAGCGGGCAGCCGGGCCCGGGCTGCAGTGGATCTCGAGCTGTTACTGGAGGTTCCTGCACCGTCCTGACGGGACGACCAGGTCCACCCTTCCAGCCGCCCTGCCTCCTGGGGGCTCCTGGGAGCCTGCGTTCGCTCCAGGAGCGCAGCGACTGCAAGCCCGGTACCATCCGCCCACCCCTGCAGACCTGAGCCCAGCCTCCAGCTTAGGGTCCAAACAAACTCATCCTGGCACTCAAGTCAGCTTCCATACTGAGGGGGGGACAGAGGTGGCCACGGCCCTTTAACCCGCACACACCGTGCCCTGCCCTCCAGGCTCCTGGCTCTGCTCCTCTGCACGGCGAGCAGGGGACGACGGGGGGTCAGAGGTCTGCGGCTGCGGCGGCCGATGCCCAGTAAGTGTCTGAGGACTGGCCGAGGGAGCCCCGAGGAGGGGGGGCAGGGGCTGGGCACCCCACGAGTGCGGAGCCTCAGGATCCTTGGGCGGAACGTCTACCTCTGGTTCCCGTCCTGCTTCGAGCACCAGTGTGGTTTAGCTCCAGAGTGGAGAGCAGAGCCAGGCCCTGAGCGGGGAAGGCTGGGGCTGGAATCCCGGACGAATCCACCTCCAGCCTCCCGGGCTCAGGGCCGCGGGGCCGCAGCTACACGGAAGCCCAGGGCTCAGGTGGGAAGGGCTGAAATCTGTTGCCGCTTCCTCTTATTTAATTACCAGCGTGGCAGTTGCAGAGTTGAAATGGAGCTTAAAAAGCCTTTGTGAGTAATTAGTGTCAAAAATACAAGATCTACAAAGCCGTAAACTCACAGCTTGGTGATGTTACCAAGTAGTAATTAAAAAGGAAAAAAGAAAATTCCGGTCCAAGATCAGATCTTCAGCCAAAGGTGAAAAACAAGGCAGCGTGCACATGATCCGGTGCTGGAGGTGAGGGGTGGTCAGCACAGGCTAGCGGCACACGGGCGCGGGCTGGGGCCCCTCGACGTCACCGGGCGCACCTGCGGTCCCCAGCAGGGACGGCGGGCCCAACGCGGACCGAGCAGGCTCCCGCAGGCCGTCACCTGCCCGGAACGAGGGGCCGCAGCGGGTGAGCCCGAGACTGTCGCCCCTCCCTGTCAGGCCTGGGTCCCGCCGTCCGTGTACCCGTGTCCAGCAGTAGCAGCAAAAGGAGGCAACTTGGGTAAAAGAGGAGAGAACCCCACTCCCGCCCAAGCCGCTCCATCGATGGAGGGAGACCCGCGGCTGCTGGGTCATCGTATTGGACGTTTGTGCTGCAGGCGCTTATGCAGCCCAGCGTGAAGACTGGAGAGCGTCGCCCAAGTGTCACGGTCGTGCAGAGGTGTCGGGGAGGCTCGAGCCGGGCTCGTGGGGGCAGCACGGGTTCGTGGCTGGGAGAGGGGAGGCCGCGTCCAGCAGCAGGACTGGAGGGGGGTGTCGGCAGAGGCCGGGTGGCGGGCATCTGTGTGCCCCCCTCCCTGCACTGCCATCTTGAAGTCACAGTCTTGGCCTCCAGTTTTGTTCTTCTTCAACGTTTGGGGAGCTCTAGGTTCTCGGCACTTCCATATTAATTTTAGACCCAGCTTGTCAAGTCCTACACGGAAAGCCTGCTAAGGTTTGATTAGGGTTACATCGAAGCTGTAGGTCACGTGGGGAGAATTGCCCTCCTGACAATACTGAGTCTTCCAACCTGTGAACAGTTTCTCTCTCCATGCTGCCTTCTCGTTTCCAGGGCACAGGTGTCTCACGTCTTTTGTCCAATTTATCCCTAAGTTTTTCATGTTTTTGATGCAATCATGAATTGTTTTTTACTTTTAATTTCTCTTTGTCGCTAGTATATAAAGACAGTTCTTTTTTGTAAAATTGACCTTTTATTTTACAACTTTGCTGACCTCACATATTAGTTCTAGTAGCTTTTTCATGTATTCTATTGTATTTTCTACAGAGACAGTGATGTTATCTGTAACAACAGTTGTGCTTCTACCGCTCCAAACTTGGAGGGTTTTATTTATTTTTCTTGCCTTATTTCCCTGGCTAGAACCTCCAGAACAGTGTTGAGTAGAAGTGGTGAGAGTGAACATTCTTGTCCCAAGTTCAACCTGAAGGGACTCATTCAATCTGAAGCCACTGAGTGTGCTGTCAGCTGTGGGTCGGTCGGAGATGTCCTTTATCAGGCTGAGGAAGTTCTGGTCTAATCCTTGTCTGCTGAGGAATTTTTTGAGGAGTGCATGTTGGGTTTGGTCAAGTCCTTGCTCTGCATCTATTGAGATATTGTGGTTTTTCTTCTTTACTTTGTTCATATGTTGAATTACTTTTTCTAATGGTAAACCAGCCTAGCATTCCTGGGATAGAACCCACTTGTATTACCTTTTTTGTATGTTGTTGGACATGCATTTGCTTACTGTTTTGTTTAGAATTTTTGCATCTCTACTCCTGAGGATTATTGGACTGTATTTGTTTTCCTTGTACTGTTACTGTCTGATCGTGGCATCATGGTGATGCTTGTCTCACAGAATGAGTTGGAGAGCGTTCCTCCTCTTCCATTTTCCTAAACAATTTATGTAGAGTTGGTATTTATTTCTTCCTTAAACGTTTGATAGAATTCACCAGGAAAGCCATCCAGCCTCGGAGATTTCTCTGTGAGAAGGTTTTCACTACAAACTCAATCCCTTTAATAGACGTAGGACTGTTCAGGTTATCTCTTTCCTTTGTAGTGAACTTTGGTAGTTTTGGTGTCTTTCAAAGAATTTTTCCATTTTATTTTAAGTTGTCAAGTTTATTGGCAAGAAGTTGTTTATAATGTTCCCTTACTATCCTTTTAACATCCATAGAATTAGTAGTGCTGTCACCGCTCTCATTCATGATGCTAGTAATTTGTGTCTTCTTTTATTCCTGATTAATCTGACCAGTTTATCAATTTTATTAATCTTCTGAAAAAAATCACTTTTGGTTTCATGTTTTTCTAATGCTTTTCTATTTTCTATTTCAGTGATTTCTGCTTTGATCTTTATTTCCTTTCTTCTGCTTCCTTTGGGTCTGCTTTGCCCTTTTTATTTTAGTTTCTTATTTATGTATTTATTTATTTAATTTCGGCCGCGGCACGTGGGATCTTAGTTCCCTGACCAAGGATTGAACCCTGCAGTAGAAGCGCGGAGCCCTAACCACTGGACCGCCTGGGAAGTCCTCAAGGTCGAAGCTAAAGTCTTGATTTGACTCTTGTCTTCTCTTCTAATGTAGACCCTTAGTGCTATAAATTTTCCCCCAAGCTCTGTTTTACCAGCATTCCACAAATTCTGATATTTTATTTTTATCGTCATTCTGTTTAAAAGTGCTAGTTTCCCTTTTGATTTTTTCCTTGGCCCATAGGTTACTTAGAAGTATATTACTAAGTTTCCATATATTTTGAAAATTTCCAGATAGCTTTCTGTTATTACTTTATGATTTAATTTCATTGTGGTCAGAGAACATAGTTTGTTTGAAATGAATCCTTTTAAATTTATTGAAATTTGTTTTAAGGTCCAGAATGTTGTCTATCTAAGTAAATATACTCGAAAATAATTTGTATTCTCCTGGAGTATGCTATAAATGTGAGGTCAAGTTTTTTTTATAGTATTGTCAAATCTTCTATATCTTTGCTCGTTTTCTATCTTCCTTTTCTATCAGTAGACAGGTATTGAAATCTCTGACTATAATTATAGATTTGTCTATTCCTTCTTGCATTTCTGTTGGTCTTTATTTTGCGTATAAATTAATCCCTTTATTGTTTTGAAATGACCTTTTTCCTTGATGATATTCTTTGCTCTGAAATCTAATTTGTTTGGTATTAACATGGTCACTGCAGCTTTTGGCTTCTGTTAGTGTGGTATATCTTCTTCCTATTTTTACTTTTTTATGAGCCTTATATAGTTGAGCCTTGCAAGTCTATCCAGTCTGACAATCTCTGCCTTTTTACTGGGGTCTTTAGACTATTTACATTTAAGTTGATTACTGCTCTGATTAAGTTTATGTCCACATCTCATTATTTGTTTTCAGTTGGTCCTATGCTTTGTTCCTCTTTTTCTGCCTTCTCCTAGATTAATTGAATAACTTGTACAACTTCATATATCTCCTTTTTTGACTTGTTAACTATAACTTTATCTTGCTGTTTTACATATTGCTCTAGGACTTACAGTGTACATCTTACCACAGTCAACTTCAAGTGACATAATATCGCTTCACGTAGACTCTAAGAACCTTGGCGTTCTCATGCTACATGCATAAACCTTCCAGTTTTCTCCTTCCTGCCTTATTCAACTCCTTGAAATACATTTTACTTATACACATATTGTAAACCTCACAATAAACTGCTACTATTTTTGTTTAAAAAGTCAATTACCTTTTTTTTTTTTTAAAGATCCTTACTTCACTATCTTTTTTTTCTTTTTGATTGGAGTTTATTTATTCATTTATTTATTTATTTTTAGCTGTGTTGGGTCTTTGTTTCTGTGCGAGGGCTTTCTCTAGTCGTGGCGAGTGGGGGCCACTCTTCATCGCGGTGCGCGGGCCTCTCACTATCGCAGCCTCTCTTGTTGCGGAGTGCAGGCTCAGTAGTTGTGGCTCATGGGCCTAGTTGCTCCGCGGCATGTGGGATCTTCCCAGACCAGGGCTCAAACCCGTGTCCCCTGCATTGGCAGGCAGATTCTCAACCACTGCGCCACCAGGGAAGCCCTCAATTACCTTTTAAAGATATTTAAATAATACTTTGTTTTTTCATGTATTTCATATGCAGCTTCCACTTCCTTGTTCGTTGAAGGAATGAGGTGTTCTTCATTCTTCTTGTGTACGCCCATATTTCCATCTTTATCTTCCTTCTCTGTGAAGGGCTTCCTTCAACATTTCTTGTGGTATCAGTCAGCTGGCGATAATAAGTTTTTTCAGGTCCTACATGTCATTTTCACCGGGTGTACAATTCTAGGTTGACTTGGTTTTGTTTTGTTGTTCTTTCTGTGCTTTACAGATACTGTTCCACTGCCACCTGGCTTCCACGTTTCCCGTGAGAAATCTGCTTTCAGCCCTCTTTGTTCCTCTGGTCATGTGTTTGTTTTTCTCTGGCTGCTTTAAAAATGTTCATTATTGATTTTGAGTGGTTTCATTACCATGTACTTTGGTGTCATTTTCTTCATTTATTTTTTTGTGCTTGGGGTTCATTGAACTTGTTGGATCTGCCAGTTTACAGTTTTCATCACATTCAAATGTTTTGGGCTATTATTTTTTCCAAGTATTTTTTTCTGTTCTCCTGTATTGGTAAAAATCCATCACTGAATAACAGGTTATCCCCAAACTTAGTCGCTCAGTTTCCAAAGGCCAGCAGTTGAGTGCACTTAGCCCGGCCCCCTCCTCAGAGTCTCTCGCAGGCTGCGGTCACCTCACATCCCCACCAGGAGAGGATCAGCCCCTGAGTTCACTCACGTGGGTGTGGGCAGCACTCAGCCAATTCCTCGTCATGTGGACGGTTCATGGCTTCTCTGGTTCTTGCTTCGTCAGAGGCCAGAACCAGAGAGTGAGAGCAGGTCAGAGCTACGGTCCACTGTGACACCACCTCACAAGCGACGCCCCGTCATTTGTGCCGTGTTTTTTACGCAGAGTCCATCAAACTCTAGGATAGCGGGTTGCGCGGGATGCCAGTGCCAGGAGGCGGGGTCGCTGGGAGCCGTCTCAGAAGCCGCCTGCACACGCATCATCTCGGCCTCTCCAGGGGCTCAGGTGCCCATGTGGTGTGTCCCTCGAGGGCCCCACGGCTCGCTCTCGCGTGCACGGTTCTTTCTCTTTCATTCTTTTCTCCTCTCTCTTTCATTGTGAATGGTTTCTGTTTCTGTTTTCAGGTTCACTAAGCTTTTTTCCCCAGCACCCGATCTGCCGTTAATCCCACCCAGGACACTTAGTCTTCACCTTTAGAAGTTCAATTTAGCTTTTTCTGTACCTTGTACGTCTTCAACTTTCTGAACACCTGGAATAAAGTTATAATGACTGATTTAATGTCATCTGCTGATGCTAGCATCACTATCAGTTCTGGGTCCGTTTCAGCCATTGCTTGTTCTCTTCACTGGGAATCACATGCTCCTGACTTTTGCATGCTTGTCATCGTTGATGGGTGCCAGGCGTGGTGAATTTCTTCCCGTTGGGGGCTGGGTGTTTTTGTCTTCCTGTGACCGCTCCCAAACTTTGTTCAGGGGTGTTACTTACTTGGAAGCAGATTCTTTCAGGTCTCAGTTTAAGAGTTGTGAGCCAGGGACTTCCCTGGCGGTCCAGTGGTTAAGACTGCGCTTCCACTGCAGGGGGCGCAGATTCGATCCCTGGCTGGGGAATTAAGATCCCACATGCCGCCAGGTGTGGCCAAAAAAAAAAAAAAAAAAAAAAATTGTGAGCGGGACCAGAGCAGCATGTAGTCGAGGGTGACTGTGCTCTTCCGAGGGGAGGCCCTCCTGTGCCCTGTGACGGTGGGGTTCTCTGGGGTGGCCGCTGAGGACGGGCCCTGCTCCAGCTGCGGGAGCTTCTCCTGCGCTGGTGCTGTTTGCTCTGATCCTCGTGGGTGTTTTTTCCTGGCCTCAGGTGGTTTGTTACCTGTGTGCTGATCAGTACCCTGCTGAGTGCTCGGGCACCCTCCGCTCAGTCCTGCCTCCAGGCGTGGCTCTCCTCTCGGGCGCTCTGTCCTGCACCCTCTGGCCGCCTGGGTCTCCCCAGACTCTCAGCCCAGAGAGTCCACCGGCTCTGCCCGGGCCTCTCCCTCACTGTGCCCAGAAAGTCTCTCGAGGGGTGAACGGGGCCGTCACAGGGCTTGCTTCCCGTCTCCCGGGACCGTGCCCCTCCTTCCCACGTGTCCCAGGACTTGAAAGCACTGTTGCGTGTTTGTGTCTCATTTTTCCGGTTGTTTCAGGCAGGTGGGTAAATGTCCCCGCTTCTCCCGGAGCCTGCTGAGCGTTTTGACAGGTGTTACCATCTGAGCCCACCAGCAGCCCTCTGGGGTGGGAACACAGGCACGCGCCCCCCTTAAATTGAGGCAAGTCCAGCTCAGAGAGGTGAAGCGATGGGCCCACGGCCACACAGCAGACAGGAGCGCAGCCAGCGGTTCTTCTGACTCCGTCGCTGCCGTTCATCCAGCCACATGGCTCTTCAGATGGCTCCGCGGCCCCCGCGGGCTCCACACAGAATTACTCCGAGGCTGTGTGACTTGTCTCGATGGGGAGCGAGGAGGGGGAGGCTTCCTGCATGAGGGCTGGAGGGGACGCGTGGCCCAGCCCACTTGACGGAGGAGGCGGGGGCCCGGGGGGGCGGCGGGCCCAGGGCCGGGGGAGCCGGGCCTTCGGGTCCTCTCTGGCCCCTGCCCCCTGAGAACGTGGAAGGAGGCGGTTGGCTCTGTGGTGCCCACCCCCACTCGCACCTCCCCTGTCCACGGGCCTCTGCCCCCAGGAACCTCCTGGAAGGAGGCCTCGGGCGCCCACCTGTGAGGGGCAGGGCTCCTGGAAGTGACCGCTCGGGGCCTCGATGCCCCGCGTGCGCCCTCCCCCCTCGTGAGGCTGCAGGAGCAGCTGCGTGTGGATCTAAAGCGGAGCATCTAGGAAGATGGAGGGCGGTATAAATAGAATAATAATAATAATAATTGTGGGTTTGAGACGGATCTGCAACTGTTGGGGTGCCCGGCCTTGCCCCCCACAATCACTCTTGGGAAAGGTCACCCCTAGCTGGGGACGGTGAATTCCAATAACGCTGGTATAATTAGAACATGCAGTATTTAGATGTTTTTTCAGTACAATTAAGCGGGGATAATTGGGTGAGCTATTTTGCTGGACATGCTTTTTTGCCAGCTTCCGTTCCCTGGAACTTCGTGCCGGGACAGCGCTCTCAGCTTCTGGCCAAGTCGTCCTGACCCACTTGCCGCCGTGTCCCTTGCTTGTTCGCACGCATCAGCGTCTGCCTGGGCCTCCCGTGGCCACCTGCCCTGGGCTCTGGGGACCCAGATCGCAGCGGCCGCCCCCAGTCGCCCCTGGTCTGGGAGCCACGCCCAGCTGGCCTCATGGGGTGCGGAGGCATCTGCCCTCGGAGAGGGAGGCTGGCTGGGCTTTGGAGGCGGCAGGGATGCACCGGTGGGCCCACAGTGGGCTGGGACAGGGCCCTCGAGGCTCCAGGCGAGGGAGGGAGCAGCCGGAGTGGGCCGGGAGAGTTCGTCCTCGTGGCCAGCGAGGAGGGCTCCACGGGGCCAGGCTCTCAGGGAGCCAGAGGCGGCTGTGCGTGCATCTCTCCGAAGAACACAGGTGGGCAGGCGGCGCAGAGACTTCCACAGCGTCTGCAGGCCGCCGGCCGCCACGCTGGGTGTCACCCGTGGCCCAGGACACCGGGGGCGGGCGGGCGGGGTCACCCCCGGAGGTGCCCTCCCACGGGCGGGGAGGATCTGGGAGGAAGCCAGCCAGGTGTTCCCCCCCTCAACCCCCGCGAAGCTCACCCCAGCCCTGGAGGCCGACAGGTGGTGACGGCACCGTGGCAGGGCGTGCCACGAGCCCCAGTCCCAGACACCGTGTGTCCCCACCGCGGGCCCCGCTCAGCCCCCGGCCTGGGAGCCGGTGAAGCCACACGTCAGCACGTGCCTGTAGCAGGGACGCTGTGTGTATTTGCCCATTCTCAAAGCTGTTCATGCCTTGCGGATGTAATTTAGATATTGTTTTTACTGATTACAAATATGTGCAGTCATAGTAAAAACCCTGGAGAATTCAGAAAACCATAATGAACCACCTTTCATCTTAGCCCTGTGAGCTCCCCAACCGGCGTTCCTGTTCCGATGCCCTCGCCAGCAGCCTCGTCCTCGCTGTCGGGGGCTGTGCTGCGCGGGGGGCGGCAGGCGCCCGAGGGGGCACCCCCAGTGCCGGCTCCAGGGCCTTCTCCAGCGCAGAAGTTTCAAGAGGACGCTGGCCGGCCGGGACAAGCCGCCCTCCCCAGGTCAGCCCGTGAGCGCATGAAAGCACTTGGAATGTGTTAGATTCCGGCTTGAGAAGCCCTGACTCTGCTCTGAAGACGGGGGTGCTTTGATTTCCTCACAGCTAATCCAGGCAGAGAGCAGTGTCTGCTGCATCCCGTCACCTTGGAGGGCAGGCAGCGGGCTGGGCCTGAGGCCGGGCCACCCCCTGGACTGGGCCGACCTGGTCCCACGTGTCCCTCAAGCCGGGCGCTTTTATTACACGCCTGACCCCTCCCGTCCAGCATGGTCAGCACATCTTACTGGGCAGTTTGCTTTTTTAAAAACTGCGCCCTGGTTTTAAGTGAACAGCCCCTAATTAGAGTGCCGTACGAGGTACCCGGGGACCAGGTAGCGTTGAACGCAGGAGGCTGATGGGCACGTCCTGGGAACACGGCAGCTCCGTGGAACCGGGACACGGGCCCCAGGCACCACGTCAGGGGAGGAGCCGGGAGCCGTGGGGTTTGCCTGGACGCGGGTCGAGATGAGAGAGAAGCACTGGGCCCCTCCTTCCCGCACCTCCACCCCTGCCACAGCTTCCGGGTCTTGAGGGCAGCCGGGGGGTCCCGGAACTGCCCGGGGGCGGAGCGAGCCCCGGGCGATGCCCGAGGGTGGACAGGGGCCCCCAGGCGGCTCCCTGTTGGTCGGGGTTGAGCCGGCCCTGCTCGTCGGGAGTGGCAGCCCCAGTGCAGACACCGCGAGGCGCGTCTGACCCGCACGCAGAGCCTGCAGGGGCCTGGGGAGGCGCCCAGAGGACCCCCAGTTTAAGTCGGAGCGGAAGGCCACCTCTCGGGGGAGCAGGGGCTGGGGGAGGGCCAGGTTGGGGGGAGGGGGACGGGCCGGGGTTGCCCCTAACCCTAACCCGCACGGCCAGGGGACTCGGCTGCCCTTTCGGGCCCCCGACTCCCTCCTCCCCCTAACCCCCCACCCAGCCTGTGCTGAGCCAACAGCTGCAGGAGAACCGGCCCCTCTGACATTTAGGGGGAAAAACTCAGAATCAAGAGCAGGAGGCAGAAATTAAAGGATTTTCCTGGTAAAGGTCAGAGTGGTTCCTCTTATTTTTGTTGGAAAATGGTCTGTGTTGAACCATTATGACAAGGCTAAATGTGTTCACGGGCAACGGAGCAGGGCCGGCCGCCCGCGGGGGCCGGGGCCGAGTGAGACGGCACACAGCCAAGACGGCCTCAGCTCCGCGAGCTCCGAGGCCGCTCGGCTGGGTCGTGGGTCGGAGGGCAGGGGGCAGGCCGATGCAGAGCTGGAGCAGCTCCTTCCCTGGGGTCTCGGAGGGCCCCCTCCGCGGCACATCCAGGCCTGCACCTCGTCGGGCCTCCTTGTGCCCTGCTGGGCCCGCCGGGGGGGGCACCCTCGGGCTGCTGGGCAGAAGGGAGCCTCTTGTTGCAGACGGCCCTGCTGAGCTGTAATCCACACCTGACGCTGGAAGGTTTTCATCCCCCACAGAGAAGGCCCATGCCCACCGGCAGTCGCTCCCCTTTCTCCCTCCCCGACCCCGTCCCAGCCCCCGTCTCGGCGGCTTTGCCTGCTCTGGCACTCGCCAGAGCGAGTGGGGTCACACCGGCGGGGCCGTCCGTGGCGGCCTGGCGTGGGCTCTCGAGGGCCGTCCGTGGCGTCGTGGGTACAGAGCAGCGTTCCTTCCGTGGCGGCCTGGCGTGGGCTCTCGAGGGCCGTCCGTGGCGGCCTGGCGTGGGCTCTCGAGGGCCGTCCGTGGCGGCCTGGCGTGGGCTCTCGAGGGCCGTCCGTGGCGGCCTGGCGTGGGCTCTCGAGGGCCGTCCGTGGCGTCGTGGGTACAGAGCAGCGTTCCTTCCGTGGCGGCCTGGCGTGGGCTCTCGAGGGCCGTCCGTGGCGGCCTGGCGTGGGCTCTCGAGGGCCGTCCGTGGCGGCCTGGCGTGGGCTCTCGAGGGCCGTCCGTGGCGGCCTGGCGTGGGCTCTCGAGGGCCGTCCGTGGCGTCGTGGGTACAGAGCAGCGGTCCTTCCGTGGCGGCCTGGCGTGGGCTCTCGAGGGCCGTCCGTGGCGGCCTGGCGTGGGCTCTCGAGGGCCGTCCGTGGCGGCCTGGCGTGGGCTCTCGAGGGCCGTCCGTGGCGTCGTGGGTACAGAGCAGCGGTCCTTCCGTGGCTGCGCTGCACTTACCTGTTCGCCTGTCGGTGGTGGTTTCTGCGTTTTGACTTACGTTGAATGTTGCTGCCGTGAACGTTCCTGTGCCGGTTCCTGTGTGGATGTGTGTTTTCACTTCTCCTCGGCACGTACCCAGGAGTGGAATTGCCGGGCCACGTGGCTCACTCGTGAGGAACCGCCAGACTGTTTGCGCAGCGCCCGCCGTGCCCACCTTCCTACTTCCCCGCGGCCTTACCAGCACCGCGTCGCCTGGGTTACAGCTGTCCTCGCGGGCCTGAGGCGGGTCTCACCGTGGGCTCCATTTGCGCTTCCCTGAAGACAGGTGGTGGTGTGGCCACTTGCCTGTATCCTTTGGGAAAAGGTCCATTCGGACTGTTCGCCCACTTTTTAACCGGGTCATTTGTCTTTCTACTGTTGAGCTGTAAGAGCTGCAGGTGGGCCCTGCACACGAGTCCTTTTTCAGACGTGTGTCTTGGCGGGGGCCGTTTCTCAGGGTCCCCGTGGGCTGGGAGGAACGTGTCCACCTTCCCCTGAGCCTGGGCCGCCGCGTGGGTGGGCCGCAGGCGGCGCTGCTCCGCTGTCTGGTGGCCGTTAACAGGCATCTTGGTGAAGCGGGCGCCCGCCAAGGCGGAGCCAGGGTTCCGGCTGGCGGGCGAGTTTGGGGGTCGGCGGGAAGAAGCCTTTCCTGGTCGGCTGCCTGGGAAGGAGGGGGCTCTCCCATGGGGGTGTGTGCGTCCCCGGGTGTGTCCCTTCCAGCCTGGGATTCCCCAAGCGGAGTGGTGGCCTTCATCCTCCGAGCAGGGGTGGAGCTGACCGGGCAGGGGGGGCAGGTGGTCATTCCATGAGTGGGGGGCTGGCCCACGGTGGCCGCCACCCCACTCGCCTCCTGACTCCCCTGAGCTGCCCCACCAGCACCACTGCCTTGCTGAGCAGGGTCTCAGGCCACAGGCTTCTGTCTGGTGTACGACGGCCTCTCCCCAGGCCTGTGCCCCCAGCAGGCAGGCCCCGGGGGTCCTAACTCACCTGGGATGGGCTTGCTGGCAGGTGAGGCCCACGTCGGGGCGCCATCTGGGGTCTTGGAGCTGCTGTACGCCTGCCCGAGGGAGGGAGGGAGCTTCCCTGTGAGCCCTGCCCGAGGGTTTGGGCACCTTCGGGTCTCTGTCCACCCCCCAGCTGCCCTTCACCCCCGGGAGCACCTGCCCTGGGCTCGGTCCTGCTCACACCTGCCTTGTGACCCAGGCCAGCCCCGAGCCATCTGGGCCTCGGTCTCCCCACTTGCACGTGAGGGCTTGACCAGCTAGTTTTGGGGGTCCCACCGTGTGGCACACACGGTGTTTAGAGGCTGGTCTTCCGAATCACTGGGGGACAGGCCTGGCCCGTCTTCCTTCGTGGCACCTCCCCAATCAACAGGTGACGCGTTTGCATAAAGAAGCAGTGAAAGGAATTGGCCCCTCTTGGGTTCTCCAGGACTGCCTGGCCCCCACCTGCCGCCCTTCAGCAAGCCCACCGAGTGGGCTAGCTCCCAGCAGTGCCCTCAGCTGGGAGCCCCTCCGTTCTGTGCCCGAGGCCTCACAGCCGGAAGGGGCGGGATTTGAACTCGGATTAGCGGACTCGAGAGGCAGCCCCGCCGCCGTGACAGAGAGCCCGCCCCTGACGTGCAGCAGTGCCCAAGGGCAGTGGGCGAGAGGCCCGGACACAGCGGCCCCTCGGCCATCCCCCCGGCACACAGGGCTGCGTGAGACCCGCCTCGGAACGCCTGCAGCCTCGTGGCTGTCACAGGGCCCTCACGCCGGGCACGGAGCGCCTGCGGCCTCGTGGCTGTCACAGGGCCCTCACGCCGGGCACGGAGCGCCTGCGGCCTCGTGGCTGTCACAGGGCCCTCACGCCGGGCACGGGGCGTCCTCACAAGGGCTGGGGTCTCAGGGTGGACACACCCGGAGGGGCTGGTGAGCTGGAGCGCACGCCCCCGTCCTGGCTTCTAGGTTCCAGAAGCGTGGGTGACACCCCCCACCCAGGAGGCCCGAGAAACAGCCTCGCCTGGGGGGACGTGCCTGGACTTGGGCAGATGGCCCGTCCGCGTCTGGAGCCTGGGGCAACAGGGGATTGAGTGGGGCGACCCGCCCAGGGCCCACCTGCTAACGGCATCTCCCGTGTCTCCCGCCCACCCTGCAGGCCGCGGGGCCCTCGGGCACCAAGATGCAGCTGCTGGAGACGGAGTTCTCTCGGACGGCGACGGTGCAGGAGCTCATCGGGCTGCACCTGCTGCGGCAGGCCAGCATCCCCGCCTTCCTCGGCGCCCTCACCCTTGACCTCTTCAGCCGCCAGACCGTGGCCTAGCCTGCGGCCCCCAGCCCCGCGCCTTCTGAAGGCGGAAGCGGGCAGCCGGCGGGAGCCCGCTCAGGCCCGTCCCTTGGGGTCCCAGCCCCACCATGCCAGCTACCCCATCCACAGGGCCCGGCCTCCTGCCCAGACGGCCGTGAGCGTCAGGGCCTGATGGGGACTCCTGCGTGCCCCCCAGCCACCCCGCCCAGGCGGCCTGCACCTGCACCTGTGCACAGGACCCCTGTGGGCAGGGTTAAGCGGCTCAGGGGTGCCCCTCCCCGACCCCTGGGCTCACGGCCGCTCTGCAGGGACAGGCCACCACCTCCTCACCCTCCGTCCTGGAGAGCAGGTAGGAGGCAGCGGTGGGGGACCTCGGGGGCAGCGCTCTGGGCCGGCTTCCTGTCCCCTCCCCCGGGCGCCCCTGCTGCGCCTGCTCAAGCCCGGCCGCGCCTGGACCTTGTGGGTGAACCTGGGCTGCCGGCGAAGTTCCCGGCGCTTGTGAAATAAAGGCTCCCCTCAGCCCCCACCCGGCTCACTGTGTGTGCGTCGGAGCCCCTGGGCCGACGGGCCCCTCCACGCACACGGCTCGGCACCCCGCCGCCCCGCCGTCCCCGCCCTGTGGGCCTGTTGCAGGCGCGCGCGCGGTGGAGCCCGGCAGAGGTGGGCGGGAGCGGCCTCGGGGCGCAGCCTCACCTGCGGCGCTGCCCCACGGCAGGTCTCGAGGCCATTGTCAGGGGAGGTGGGCGGGGAGGGCCGGCCCCGGGTCCCTCTGCGGAGCCCAGAGCCCTGGGAGGTGTGGCCTGTGCGTCCGGGGCTGCCCCGACCCCGCCCTTCACACCCCACCCCCATCACAGTCGCTCTGGAGCTCGGTCTGTGAACGGGAGCCCGGACAGACACGCCCCAGCCAGGCCCGGGGTCACAGCAAGGTCAGCACAGGCCCGGAACCCGGAGCCCCCGGCTGGTTCGACCGCCAATACGGCCCTGGAGGAAAGTGCTGTTCCCGCTTCACAGATGAGAAGACTGAGGCTCGGCATGCGGACTGGCTTCCCAGGGCCACAGGCTGCTCGGAACTGGACTCTGGTCCGGCTGGGGGCGTCCTGCTCTCCCCACCCCCTCAGACGCTCCGGGCGCCCTCCGCGCCATCTCGCGGGGGAGGAGCGAGGCTCCATGTTTCTTTGTCGTCACCAACCGGGGGGCGGCAGCGATGCTCGCGGGAAACTCTGCCGAGCCAGGCGGAGGGCGGTCCCGGGGGCCCTGCGCTTAGTGAAGACCCCCAGTTGGGGATTTTCCGGCAGACGTCAGAGTGCACCTTCCTTCACCCCTCACTCCACACTGGAGCGGCCCCCTTCCCGGTGCCGCGGACACACCGGCACAGGGTGAAGTCGCGTCTCGGGCTCTGAGCCCCTCCGTGCGAGGCGGGTGGGGAGGGACCTCGTCCGTCTCCCTCCCTCTGTCGGGACCCCCAAGCCCGCAGTGGCGCTTCCCTGCTGCTCTGCGGGAGGAAAGGTCCCACAGATGCTGTTGGGCCCCAGGCTGGGAGCGGGGGACCAGGCCCTTGTCTCCACTCTGCCCCCGTCCCCGGCGCCGTGGAGGGCTGGGGCCGGCCTCCCGTATGGCGGAGGCTGTGTCCCCGTCACCCCAGGCCTGGCCCCGGCCTGCCTCCCGTGTGAAATTGCTGAATTCAGAGGCCGCTGACAGTGATAAAAGGCTCAAGTCAAAACTTGACGCAAAATCATTAGCCCACACAAATACCCTGCGAGGCCCTTGTGGGCGTCCCGGCATGCAGACGGCACCTGCTAGATGGCGGCTCCCAGACGGCGCAGACGTGGCCAGTCCCCCCTCAGGGCAGGCGGGAGCGGCCAGCTGCTGCTGAGATGGCCCGGCTGGTGGGGTCACACTGGCCAGAAGGCCAGGCCGGAAGCTGGTGATCTCTACCCAGGGGTCACCACGGGGCCTATGAGGGGGCACGCGGGCCGGGCAGGCACCCCCGCACGTGGTGCTCTCGGTTGCAGGGCCAGTACTGAACTCCGGGAGCCCCGGCGGGAGAGGCACATGCCGGAGGGTTGGGGGCTGAGGGGTTGCGCTCATGCCACGGCCCTGACTCCCGCTGGCGACGCGTGGCCCCAAGGCCAGGTCAGCCCTCCCCGCTGCCCCTCTCGTGCCGTGGGTCCCTCAGGGCCACCTGTCCCCGGCCTCGTGTCACCTCCTGAGACTTAGTCCCTGCCCGGGTCCTGCAGCAGCGGAGCTGGGCCCCCGCCCCACACCTGGCTCCCCGTCTGTGGGAGGACAGCGTGGGCGCCCGGCAGCCGAGCCTCCCCGGGCCCAGCCTCCCGTGAGCACCCGGGCCTGGTCTCGCCCCTGCCCCGGGCTCCTCACCCTTCTCCTTCCTTGGCAAGGGGGTCCCTGAGGCGGCCTCCAGGTGAAAAGCCCACCCCCGGCCCGGACCGCCCACCCAGCCCCAGGCTGACAGCGCTTGCGCCGAGTTGGGATTTCCTTCCCTGAAGAGGCGCAGGAGGGGCCGTCCCCAGCCCCCAGGGACGTGCCTAGGTGGGACGGGGCGCGGAGGCCCCCTAACGTTCTCCCAGCTCCTCTCGGTCACCTGCTGCTGAGTTTGCCAGCCCCTCGCCCCGCCACTGCCGGGGGCTCTGGGTGCCCTCGGGTGGGGAGCCAGGCCCCGGAAGCTTCCGGCTCTGGCAGAGACCCCACCGCCGCCAGCTCGTCAGTGGGCACCAGCGCTACGTGGTTGTTAAGCCGCTAATGACTAATTTTAAGGGATTAGTGCTGCGGCGATAAACGGTAATTGCCAGGATGGAGCGGGATTTGGCGTGCGACAGGCTCCTTCCGGCGTCCCCAAGGCTCCCAGGGAGGACAGTGCCGCCTGCCGGGGCCCCCGTGGGACCCCCGCCTCCCGCAGGCCCGGCCCGCCTCTGCATCCAGAGGCGCCAGCTCAAGGATGCGAGCTATTCATCCTCTCTTTCCCCTCCCTGTGCGCCTGGTTTGTGTTCTGGAAATCAGTATACCTCCGGGCTTTCTTTAGCTCCTCATGACTCAGGTGTGGACCACGACCCGCGGTGTCACCCAGGAGCCACCTAGAAATGCTGGGACCTACTGGATCAGAATGTGCACTTGATGTGACCCCACGCGGTTCACAAGCCCCGTTCCAGTTTGCGAGGCTCCCCCACCCACCCGCCCCGGATTGAAACATCCCAGCTTACAAAGCTCCTTCCCATCCCGTGATGATCCCGCAAGCTGCGTCTTGTCCGAGAGGAGGCCAGGGTTCGGAAAGGGCAGGACCTGCCTCAGGCCGCAGGCAAGTCCGTCAGGCCCGGACCTCCTGGCCGGGGTCAGCAGCCCTCAGGACCCAGCTTCTGGGTCAGACCTGCCTGTTTTCCTCGTGGTTCAGTATCGCCAGGATGCCAGGACCACGGAAGGGGCCGGGCCTCTGTCCCCAGGCAGCCTCGGAGGGGCGACCTAGAGGTCCAGGGCGTGGAGTCTAGGGCAGGACAGGAAAGGGTGTGTGCTGTGTGTGCGTGCATGGCTGTGTCACATGTGTACATGTGTGTGCGCACGGTGAGGACCGGTGGCTTTACCAAACTGCTTAAATTCCTGCTTCGGCCAAGAGAGGGGCAGGGCCTTGCCCAGAGTCATACAGCACAGGGGACCAACGACGGCGCGCGTTCTGGCCTGCCCTGCTGCCTGTCTCCTTGTGGTTTCCATTTTCTTCTCATTCTTCTCTGTTTCTTCAACTGCGCAATCCTGATGCACTTTCAGTGTAAAAGGAAAAACCCTCAGCAGCAGAAATGTCAAGTGAAGGAAAAGCCCCCTTGGCCCTGCCCCAGCTCGTCCTCTGTGATGGCCGTGTGCACCTGACACACGGGCAGACAGCGCAAGGTTTGGCCTCACTGGGCTCCTGTGTGGTTTGAAAATAACTGGCTTGTTCCGCAGCTTGGTGTTTTTCCTCACTTAACAGTTGTCTTGGAAAATTTCCATAAAAGCATCTACTGATGTATTTCATTGGGGTTTTGTTGTTATTTCCAGAACACTTAAGAAGTTTTATTGAAAACAATAACCTACAGAAACACCAGATTCTCAGTTTAAAGTAAAATGGACAGCATCTCTCAGAACTTCATACTTCTGAACCATTTTGGTCATTACTTTAAAAAAAAAAAGAAGAACCAAAACAAAAACTAATTTCCAGGTTCCAATTAACAAGTCTTGCCTGCAAACCTTTCTCTGGTGGGTCTAGTTCCCACCCTCCTCGTGGCTCTGGATTTTCCAGGGTGAGCAGGTTTGGGGTGATTCCCAGTTGGTTAATATTTCTGGGAACCGGCCTCCATGGCGAGCCTCAGACACGCCAGCCCTTGTCTACCAACCACAGGGACCTTCTCCCCAGAGCCCCGCCGCCTTGCCCTCCCTTGTGGGCAGAGCTGTGTCCCCACATTCATGTGTTGAATTCCTGTGCCTCAGAGGTGATTAAGTTAAAATGAGGCCGTTAGGCTGGTCCCTAATCCCGAAGGACTGGTGTCCTTGTAAGAGGAGGAGATCGGGACACAGACACAGGGGGGCCGACCGTGTGAGGACGCAGGGAGGAGACTGCCCTCTGCATGCCCAGGAGGGAGGCCTCGGGAGGAACCTGAGAAAGTCACTGTCTGTTGTTTAAGCCGCCCCGGCTGTGGTTGCTTGTTATGGGGGCCGGTGGGAGGGGGGAGGCCCAAGCTGACGCACACCTGGGCCTGCGTATCCTTCCACCTGGCATTTCTTTATGCATATTTTACTTATAATATACCTGTGTTACATATAGTATATATAAAATACACATTTTTCATCAGCTTTAGCATCTTCTCAAGAAGCCGTAGAACCGCCCTGGTGACAGAAATAGCATGCAAGCCGCATATGTAATTTGAAATTTTTTAGCAGCCACATTTAAAAAGCGGGTGAAATTAACTTTAATGAATATATTTAACCTAATATATCCAACATTTTATTTCAACATGTAATCCATATAAAAATTAGTTTTGCAATATATACAAATATTGAATCATCGTGTTGTATACCTGAAACTAATACGTCAATTATATCTTAATTTTTAAAAATGAGTTCTCTAAATTACATATATATAAATTAGCGAGACATTCATTTACCATCTCTCAGCGCTGAGTCTTAAAAACCCAGCATCTTGGTTTGCACCTGCTGCCCATCTGGATTCAGACCAGCCACATTTCAGGCGCTCAGTGGTGAGTGGGCCCAGGACACCGTGTGGGACTGGACAGCCCTCGAGCGCCAGCACCACGGACGGGGGGACCTTGTGCCGAGGGTCCTGGGCACCTGGCGGTGCCGGCTCACGGTTGCTTGAGTATTGCTGGGAAGCCATCGTGCATGTTAAACGTGCCGTCAGACTGTCTCCCTGTTTGACTGACGGAGAAGTGTCTGTCCTAGCAGGTCACCCGGGAGTTCGTGGAGGTGCTGGCAGAGCCGGGAAGTGCGGACGGAGGGGACACGTGGGCCCAGGCTCTCTTCTGGGCTCCCTGCCCGGTGCCCCCACCTCCCCGATGAGTCAGGGGGCCCAGGCAGCCCAGGCTGCCCACACGCAACGACCTGCGAGGGGCTCCTGGGGAAGCCTCCTCCCCTACTTGAGCCTCAGTCTCCACATCTGGAAAACAATCTGACAGCAGGACTGGCTGTGGGCCCCTGGGAGCCGCCCCCAGGCCCTGCCCAGGGCCCCTCCGCCTGTGGGCTCTGCGTGTGGCCTCCGTAATGTGACACTATAATTAGCTCAATTAGCAACAGCCTTCATGCCGGTTTTTCTCTTTTTTTTCAAACTTAAAATGGAAATTAAATTTTGCACCAGGTTTACAGGCTGTTAACGGAATTCACTTAATCAAACCCCAACACCTAGTCCTTGAAAATGAGAATTAAAAAAGGTCTGCATTTGCATATTCATGTTTTTAATAGGGTTCAGAAGGTATATTTGCAACTGATGAAAAGGATTAATTAAATCTAATTTGCATTGGTGGAGCATCTTAACCCCTTCTGAGCTGGCCCAAGGCTGGGATGGCCCAGACGGCCAGAGCGGCCAAACCCAGCCCGGACAGGTGGCCAGAGACACGCCGGCTCCTGAGCCGCGTCCCGCTGGCCACACGTCCCTGAGACCCCACGGTCCCCGCAGCAGCCGAGCCAGGCCTGGGCTCACAGCAGCTCCTGGGCAACCACGACGGGGGCAGCATGGTGGTTTTCACTTAGAAACAAATATGTCTGGGGATTTTCTTTTTCTTGTAACATTCATGCCGTCGTTGTAAAGTATTTGGAAAATGTGGGAAAGTCTCAGGAAGAAAATGAAAAGTCACTTATTACCCGTCACCCAGAGATGATCGCTGTATATGCTGGACGCCTGTCTTCTGGGCTTGCCCCCAAGAGCGTGTGTGTATGTGTGTGCGGTGTGTTGCGTGTGTCAGTGCGTGTGCACGACTGCCTCCTCACCAGGGCCAGCAGCTCGCACACATCTGTCTTGGAGCCAGCATCCTCATGTGCTGTTTTGTGGTATTTCTGTTTCCGCCAAGGATCCCAGCCTCTCTGTGACCTTACGTCTCCTGCACAGGAACCGACGGTGCCAGAGACAAGCAGAAGCCCGGCTCCGCGAGCAGCAGGGGGTTATTGTCAGCGACCCCTCGGAGGGGGAGCCCTTAGTCACCCGGTGACTCCATTCCCCGTGGGGCTCACAGGCCCAAGCGGGTGATTGCAGGCCGATGGGTCCTGGGCTGGGAGGACGCGGCTGCCCGCGGGAGGAGTGGGCCTGAGAGAATCCAGGCCTGCGGGGGAGGCCATCGGAGGGTGCGTCCCTCTCTTTTGTCCGCAGCGACCACGGGAAGGACTCGGGACACGGTGACAGTAACAGATAAGGAAGGACCACGTACAGAGCCGTGGAATTGCCTCGGCACCAGCTTCCGTGTAAGCAAACTGTAAGGTTTTTCTTTCTTTCTCATCGGGGCGCATTTCACCTTTCAGCCCAGTTCTGCACATGTGGACAAAGGCAGACAATCGTGTGCTCACCACCACGTCTCCTCCGGCTCCCAAATCCCCCCATTTTTAAGTCCTTATGATAATTTGTGTGCTGTCTTAGCTCAGCTGCTAAAACAAAATACCACAGACGGAGAAGCTCAAACGACAGACATTTCTTTCTCTCGGATCTGGTGCCAGCAGGCTTGGTTTCCGGCAAGGGCTGCCCAGCTCCTGTGTCCTCATCCGGCAGAGAGAGCTCCAGTGTCCCTTCCCCTTCTCACGAGGCCACCGTCCTGTTGGACCAAGCGCCACCCTCGTGACCTGTTTCACCTTAACCACCCCTAAAGGCCAGTCTCCAAAGACAGTCATGGGGTGGGGCGGGGGATGAGGACTTTGGCATATGGGGGTGTCCTTCAGCCACGGCAGTAGGTCTTGCCTAGTTATAAAGGCGTTTGAAGCAATTTAAGCAAATCTGATATATTTAGCTTGTGGTTTTAATTAAACGTTTAGAAGCATTTGATTAAGGTTTGTAATCAATATCTAAATATCTGGGAAGTTTTATTGGTTGATTTTTTTTAGTTGACATTCATGAAGTGAGCGAGTGTTTAAGCATTAGGGAAATATGCTCAAGAGACGCGTAAGATTAGTGAATGGATCGCTAGATAATGCACGCGCAAGGGCAGCGAGATTCCGCTCCACACGTCGAGCCCTCGGAGACGGGAGACGCCCAGCCAGACGGAGGGGGCCCGGGTTCACCCGACAGCGTGTCTGCCGGGGCCGCGGCCCAGATGTCAGGGAGGAGTGAAGGTCCTCACCCCGAGGGCAGAGGGAGGGGATGCCGACGCCCAAACGGGCCCCCGGATGGGTGACTCTCCGAGCTTGCCCACCACCACCCTCTCCTCCTCGGCCCAGCAAGGGGCTCCCGGGGGCGCCTTTCTGGATTCACAACTCGCGGTCCGGGAAAAACTCCAGGTCACGGGCAGCTCGCCATTCAAAGGGGAGAAGGATGGGTGGAGAAGGGGCGGATGAGGGAGGGCTTTCAGGACCTGGAAGGGCAGGAACACAGCAGAGGCTGTGGGGCGTCAGGTCAGAGACCCAGAGCGGGCAGCCGCTGTCCCGACAGGGCTGGTGAGGGGCCGCACAGTGGTGGGTGTGACCAAGGAGAGGACGGAGCGTGGGCAGTGCCCCCGGGGGGGGAGGGCACGTCCCCAACTAAAGGAGACGGAGTTTCCAAAGGGCCGGCTCCCGGGAAGGACCCAAGCCCACGACTTCCTGGAGCATCGGGGCCGGGAAGTGGACCCCGCGGGGGAAAACGCGATGCCGGGGGGGCAGCAGACCAAACCCAGCTTTTGATGGAAGGATGGTTCCGAGCTAGGATTTGACATTCAAGGAAGTTGCATTTCGTGGGTTAAAGCCAAGCAAACACACCCGCAGGTACCGGGCGCTCAGAAAGCATGCCCCCCCTGTAGAGACCTCCTCAGAGGCCTGTCGCAGCGGACCTAACAGTGGGACGAGCGTCCACGGGGGAGGGGGCTCCGGTGGTACGCACCCAAGTCGGCTTAAATAGAACCACGTCTATTTCTGTTAAGTCTGTTAAGCCGGGTGAAACATTAATCATTACTCCTCGAGAGCCTACGCACCAGGCATGAGTTGTTCGTGATGCTCGGGCGTGTGAAAGGTTCCACTTCTGTTTGTAATTAATTTAGCCACGTAGCACGGGACACAGCCAGGGAAAAGGTCACGGGTGTGAGCGCCTCGGGGACCCCGCCCCTCCCCCATATTGGCATAGAGCTGCTGGGAAGCGCCCCGGCCCTGCTCCCCTGCACCCCGAGTTCCAAGCTCATGAATCCGCTCACTCTGTCCTCAGCTGTCACACACGTCACGCCACGCGACGTGTGGTTTAGTGCCGCTTGCCTTCGTGCTTACTCTGTAATCAACGCAACTTATCCCCACTCAACGCAGTGTTTCTAAGGTTCATCTGCGTTGTCTGTGTAAAATTCCATCGCATAAATATACCCCAAAAATGTATTTTTCCACTCCCCCATCAAACAGACGTTTGGGCCGTTTCCAGTGTTTTGCTTCGAAAAGCAACATGCTGTGAACATCACGGCGCGTCTCATTGGGCTCAGGAGCAAACGTTTCTTTAGAATTTAACGAGAAGTGGAGCTGCAGGACCGTGGTGTCTGGAAACTCTCAGCGTTACAGGACGAAGCCTAATTATTTTCCAAAGTGCCTGGAGCCGTTGGCATTTCCACCAGCAGGAAACCCGCGTCCCCAGCGATGCTCGCTCGGGCCCAGCCAATCCGTGGGTACAGTGCAGCGACTCTGGGGTCTTCACGTGCATTTCCTCCGGTTACCAAAGGAGTGAGCATCTTTGCACGTGTTTGTTTGTGAGAAGCTTGTTTGCATCTTCTACCCATTTTTCTGTGGGTTGTGGGTCTTTTTCTTCCTGAGTTTTACACTCTGATACTATCCCTTTGCTGGTTTCTGTGTGGAATCATCTCCTCCCACTTTGTGACCTGCTTTTACACCCTCTCTGTGTTATTTTTTGATAAACAAAGTTCTCAGTGTCAACCCATTTTTCAATCTCTTTGACGCCCAGAACATTTGTGTCTTGTTTATTAAGCAGCCTTCCCACCATGGTGAGGTCATAAAGATAATCCCCACATTGTCGTCCACAAGTGATTTTTATTTATGGTGTGAGACAAATCCAATTTCATTTTTTCCACATGAATAACTAATTGTCTGAGTAGCATTTGTTAAATGGTCCCCTCTCTCCCGAGCGGTCTTCCCCAGCCTGCGCTGTCATAAATCAGGTTCCGTGAACCAGTAGGTCCGCTTCTGGGCTTTCACTCTTTTCCTTGGTCACTAAGTCTATCCGAGGATTAATGCCAAACTATCTTAATTACTGAACTGCTTACACTGGAAGGACAGGGCCTGGAAGGGGCCGTGGGGGGGCTTCTCCGTTCTTGCAATGAGCTTTTTTGCTATTTTCTAAAAGAGAATACTTCTAACGTCTCACGGTCATAGGTTGTAGGTGGATTATAGGTGGAACCTTTCTTCAGGGTAAGAAAGTTCCAGTCTATCCCTGTTTCCCTAAGAGTTTTTGTAATGTACATTTTTATTGAAGCATATCAAATATGAATAAAGATGCACAAATCATAAGGCACAGCTCAGTGGATTTTCTCGTTTTCCGGCACCCAACGCGCAACGTTCCCAGGACATCAGAAACCATCACGTGCTCCCTTCCCGTGTGACCTGCCCCCTGCCGCCCGAAGGTGACCTTCACACCTGGAGCAGGTTTACCCGTTCCTGAACTTGACAGAAATGAAATCAGACAGTAGGTGTTCTTCTGTGTCTGACTTCTGCTCGACGTTCTGTTTGTGACAGATCGGACCGCACCGCTGCCAGTGGTTCTTTTTTTTCCCAGCTTCTTCTTAAGGAAAAACATTTAGCGGAGATGAAAGAATTTTACAGTAAACACCGTCCCCGCCTCGATTCTGCCATTAATATTTTACTACGTTTGGTCTAGTACATCTCTCTCCAGCTATCATTCCATCCATCCTTATTTCTTAATGCATTTCACAGTAAATTACAGACATCAATACCCTTCTCACTGGATAGTTCAGCCTCTGTAAGGTTAACTAGAGTTCACTCTATGTTTACAGTTTCTTTCTTTTGAAGTCAAATTTACCAATGAAACATAAAATCCTGAGGTGACAAATGCACACACATGTGAAACACAAGCCCCCAGCAGCACACACAACATCGGCATCGTTCCAGAAAGTTCCCTCGTTCCCCTGCCAGGTCAGCCTTCGGCTCGTCCCCCGAGAGGCAGCCGCTCTCTGGTTCCGCCCCGCTTTGTGGAGATACACTTGACACCCCCAGGTCAAGGGCACCCAGCCTCGGCTTTGGTGGAGCTCCCAGCGCCCCCCTGGACGGCGAGGGCTCTGGTTATTCCACGTGCCGCCGACACGGGGCGTCCCACCTCCTCTCACGCTTCCACCCTGACGAGCGCCGTCTGACCGTGGTTCCCACGTGCGTCTTCCTGGTAAGCCATGCAGCCGACGTCTCTCGGATGTGTGTTGGCCCTTCGGGCGTTGTGCTCTTTTATTCCTTTGTACCTCTTTAAATCTTCTGCCCGTTTCTCCCAGCACCAGCTGGCTCTGGTGGCCCCACGCGGGTTAGCCGCAGGTTAACTAGTTTCCCCTGCGCCAGCGCCTTGTTAAGGACTCTGGATGGTTCCCTTCCCGCCCCTGCAGGAGGCAGGAGGGGCTCTAGCAGGCATTCACTCTGAGAAGCTGGCGGGGTTTGTGCAGGTAAAGCTCACACAGGCGTGGGGACCCTGGACGGAGTCCCCTGGAGTCACCACTGCACAGAAGGGCCCACGTGCGCCCCCGGCACTGAGTCAGTTACGGCACAGGCCTCCCTGCCCGGTGCTGGCGTCCTGGAGCTTTCTCTCCGGTAAGTCGTGATTCTCTGTGTGGACGGCCCGTCTCCAGCTCGGGGTCAGCGTCTGTCCTGTGGCCTCCCCCCGCTGGGACGGGTCTAAGAAGAGGTGTTGGTTTCAGGTTGTTCAGCCTTTTACCTGTCGTAGGACGGGGTGATGACTCCAAGCTCCTTCCAGGAAGGACCAGAAATCGAGAGTCATCTTTCTGCTTGTTTTTTGTTTGTTTGTTTTTTTTACATCGTTATTGGAGTATAATTGCTTTACAATGGTGTGTTAGTTTCTGCTTTATAACAAAGTGAATCAGTTATACATATACATATATCCCCAATATCTCTTGCGTCTCCCTCCCTCCCACCCTCCCTATCCCACCCCTCTAGATGGTCACAAAGCACCGAGCTGATCTCCCTGTGCTATGCAGCTGCTTCCCATTAGCTATCTATTTTACGTTTGGTAGTGTATATATGTCCATGCCACTCTCTCACTTTGTCACAGCTTACCCTTCCCCCTCCCCATATCCTCAAGTCCATTCTCTAGTAGGTCTGTGTCTTTATTCGCGTCTTACCCCTAGGTTCTTCATGACCTTTTTTTTTTTTTTTTAGATTCCATATATATGTGTTAGCATACGGTATTTTTCTCTTTCTGACTTACTTCACTCTGTATGACAGACTCTAGGTCCATCCACCTCACTACAAATAACTCAATTTCGTTTCTTTTTATGGTTGAGTAATATTCCATTGTATATATGTGCCACATCTTCTTTACCCATTTATCTGTTGATGGACACTTAGGTTGCTTCCATGTCCTGGCTATTGTAAATAGAGCTGCAATGAACATTTTGGTACAAGACTCTTTTTGAATTATGGTTTTCTCAGGGTTTTCTGCTTGTTTTTGAATCAGGTTGTTTTCCTTTTTCTTACTTGTTTTTGGGATATTCTGGGTATAAATTCTTTGTCAGACATATGCATTACAAATAACGTCTCCCAGATTGTGGGCTTGCCTGTTTATTTTCTTAATAATGTCTCCTGACAAACAAAAGTTTGCAGTTTTAATTATCTCATTTATCACTTTTTAATGGTTAGCGCCCTCTGCATTTTATTTAAGACAGCTTTGTCTAGCCCAAGGGTACGAGGATGTTCTTATATGTTCTAGAAACTTTATGGTTGAACTTTTATGTTTAGATATACGAGCCACCTCAAATTAGTTTTATGTATGGTGTGAGGGCAAGGTTCATTTCTTCTTACGAATATCCAGTTACTGTAGAACCCTTGATTGAAAAGTGCATTCTTCCCTTCTGAATTATAGTTGTTCCTGTGTCATAAATCAGGGGCTGTGTATATGCTGGTCTATTTCTAAGCTCTACGTTCTGTTCCATTGATCACTAATTCCACACTCTCTGTATGACTGTAGCTTTCTATTAAGTCTTGAAATAAGGTATCTAGTGAATTTTGCTAAATTTGCTATTAATTCTAATAGTTGGTAGATTATTTTGGATTTACTCTTCTCACAATCACGTGACAGTTCACTTCATCACATCTGATTTTTATCATTTTTTTTCTATCCCTTGCCTCATTGCATTAGCCAGGATCTACTACACCGTGTTATGTAGAAATGCTTGTCATGGGTGATCTTACTTTGTTTACAAAGGGGGCAACGGTTTACCATTGATATGATGTTACCTGGAAGTTATTTTGATATCCTGTTTGACTTAAGAAAGTAGTACACTGTGCTGTTCATAATTTTCAGAGTTTTTGTTATGAAAAGCTGTGGTGGTTTAGCATATGCTTTTTCTGTATCTACTGAGGTAACCACATGGCTTTTCTCCTCTCCTCTGTTGATATAGTAAGTTATGTTGATTTTTTAAAGTGTTGAACCGACCTTTGATTCCTGGGATAAACCCCACTTGGTCATGATATACTATGCTTGTTAGACATTGCTGCATTCAATTTGCCAGTTAAAGAGGATTTTGGGGTCTACGTTAATGAGGCATATTCTGAAGTTTTCTTGGCGTGTCTTTGTCTGGTTTTCTTATCAGAGTAATGACGGCCTCATAATATAGGTGTGAAGTGATTCCTTCTCCTTCTGCTTCTGAAAATGTGCAGAGTTGGGTTCTTTCTCCCTTAAATATTTGGTGGAATTTACCAGGGAAGCCATCTAAGCTTGGAGTTTTATTTCTGCACTGTTTTAAAGTTATGAATTTCATTTCTTTAATAGATATAGGACTATCCAGTTTACTTTTCCCTTGAATGAGCTTTGGTGGTTTGTATCTTTCAAGGAATGTGGTCTTCTAAGTTACAGAATTTATGAGGACAAAGCTGTGTGTAATATTCCCTTAGAAGTCTGTAGGGGCTGTAACGATGTCCCTTTTTTCATCTGTGATATTGGCAACTTATTATTTCTCCTGCTCCTGTTCCTCTTCTTCCTTAGGCTAAAGATTCGTTAATTTTATTGACCTTTTCAAAGAACCAGGTTTTGGTTTCATTGATTTTTCTCCGTTGTTTTTCTCTTTTCACTTTCACTCATTTTGGCTCTTGTTTTTTAATATTTCCTTCCTGCTGCTTGCTTTGGGGTTAATTCGCTCTTATTTTTCAAGTTTTGATGTGGCTCCAATCAGACAGAAACCACACCGTAATTTAAGCAGGGGAAGTTCAATATAAAGAAAGTAAAGCTTATCAGCTAGTGCAGGGGACACCCTATAAAAATGGAAAGAGAACTCTAGGGGCCCCTAGGGCTCAGGAGAGCAGGACAGACCTGGGCGAGGGGGAGGTGGTCAGACCTCCCTGAGCAAGGTGGGGTTCCCCACTGGGTGGCGGAGAAGTTTGCTGGTTCTCTGGGCAAGAGCTGGTCCACGGCCCCTGGGAAAGCAGGGCTGAAGCTGGGCAGGCCTAGGACACGCGGCCTCTGCGCGGGGAGGGTGTGGGGAAGGTCAGGGACGTGCAGCAGGGAGTCGGGGGGTGGGGGGGGCGGAGTCCAGGCGGCCGCGCGGGCTCCGGGGGAACCGGGAGCAGCCTGGCGCGCTTCTGCGTCCGACTTTCCCCGCCCTGACCTCCCGGCAGCCTCAGAGTCGGCCACCCTGCCTGCTTCACGGGCTGGACCCTCCCTCGAGGCAGAAGGCTGGGGCCTCAGGACACTCGAGGGGGCAGAAAGAAAAGAGGAAATCTGAGCACTGTGATGATTACGATTTACTGAGCGGGCAAATAAGTTCTAATGACTTTTATTCAGGCAGAGAATATGCCTCTTTTTTTCTTTTTTAAATTTATTTATGTATTTTGGCTGCATTGGGTCTTCGTTGCTGCGCACGGGCTTTCTCTAGTTGCGGAGAGCGGGGGCTACTCTTCGTTGCGGTGCACGGGCTTCTCATTGCGGTGGCTTCTCTTGTGGAGCACGGGCTCTAGGCGCGCGGGCTTCAGTAGTTGTGGCACACGGGCTCAGTAGTTGTGGCTCGCGGGCTCTAGAGCACAGGCTCAGTAGTCGTGGTGCACGGGCTTAGTTGCTCTGCGGCATGTGGGATCTTCCCAGACCAGGGCTCGAACCCGTGTCCCCTGCATTGGCAGGCAGATTCTTAACCACTGCGCCACCAGGGAAGTCCCGAGAATGTACCTCTTGAGTCCTATGTAACATTTAGAAAGACTGACAATCTATTGAAACACAACAAAAAATATCAGTATTTATATTTGGACTATATTCTCAAACTGCAATGTGATATAACTTCTAATTAATAGGCATTTTATAATTAGACTTTTGAAATATTCTCTTAAGTCTTGAGTCAAAGAGGAAATAAAAATACTGCATTTAAATTGTAAAATGATGAAGGGAATGTCATATGTTTAATTATGGGATTCAGCTAAGACTTTGAGAAAAAAAACTGCAGGATTAAATGTTTCCATAATTGAACAAAAAATAATAAAAACCAAGAATTTAGGAAGACATGAAAACACAGCTAAAAGGAAAACAGGAAGAAGGAATAAATGAAAAACAATTTACATTTTAAAAAAAAGATTATTAGTGACATGTGTAAACCCTAAAGCTGATTCTTGGAAACCATATTAACACACAAAGGCAGGTATAGTGTGTGTTTTAATCAGGCATCCAGGTGGTTCTAATCGTGCCCAAGTTTGTAAATCACTGTGATAGTGTCTTTAAGGCAGGCACATTAGCCTGATTGAAAACCACTGATGAGTGACCTCACCGTTCCTGAAAAGTACGTGCTGTGTCCTTCAGGTGTTTGGGGACAGCAGAAGGTAAATGCCCTCCAGGTGTGGTCCATTCAGCAGCAGCGCTGGCATCACCTAAGATCTTGTCGGGAATGCAGGTTCCCTCCCCGCCCTGCAGGTGCTCTGAGTCAGAGGCTCTGGAGGTGGCGCCCAAGCCTCTCCTTTAACAGGCTCCCCAGGAGATTCTGATTGAGATCCTGAGATTACTCCCTGCAAAGTACAGTAAGAGGCCAGGGCAAACCTGCAAATAAGGAGGGGAATTCTGGAAGCCTGCAGACAACACAGGGGCCTGTGTCTGAGAGGATGCAGGTTCCCTGGGGCCGAACATGGCTCTGATACAGGTATTCTGTGCCCAGAGGGACAGGGCACCATGCCCAGGACACAGAGGGAAGTGGATCAGAGACCCCAGCCTAAGGCCAGGACACAGCAAGGGCTACAACCTCCGCGAACCTCAGCCAGGGAGGAAATCGTCTCAGCCTTAGTCCTGGGAAAGTTGGGGTTTTTTTAAGTCCCCTGGGAATCTGTGGCACTGGCCAGCCATGCTGTGGGTTTGGAACATGAATTTTATACTCTGCATGTTCCCCAAATGGCAAAGTAACGATTACCATTTGAAGTGCACCTGTAGTGCCCCAGGCATCTGCCTGAAGCAAACACAAATCTCCAAAGGAACACACCCCAAGCCAGGCCTCAGAGAATTTCCATGGTCAAGGTCAAACATGTTTTTATTTATATATTTATATAAAATACAAATATGATAATATAGTTCTGTAAAATCACAAAACATACAAGAAAGAGATCACCCCAAATAAGAAACAGAACTAGGTCCATAAAGACTCAGCAAAAGCAGGAGATAAAAGAGACATGTTTAGTATGTTTAAAGACACAAAATAGGAAAATGAAAACATAATAAAGAATATAAAAATTAAGAAAAGAACTATAAAATAGAACAAATATAATCATGAAAAAATTTTAGTCGTTGGAAAGATTAAACAGATAAACACAGGTGAACAGAGAATTAGAAAATGATGAACTAAAAATAGACCCAAAGAACAACACACTGAACGCAGAGCAGTGGGAGGGCTGAACATAGGTAAACACAGCTTGAGAGAGAATCAGGGGACTGGAAAGTGAGTCAGGGAAGTCCCAGGGATGTCACACAGAGAAAGGGGTGAAGAAACAGCTCAGGAGACGCGGACGGTCAAGTGAGAAGGTCAATCTGTCTAATTGTTGCTGCTAAAAGAAACACTGGGAAGAATGGGGAAGAGATGGCTGAGAATTTCCCAGAACTGATAGAAGACACCAATTCCAGAACAAGGAAGCACAAGTGAACCCAGCGCAGGGCAAGGAGAAATCCACTCCTAGATCCATCGCAGTGAAACTGCAGTAAACACCAAGACAGACCTTAAAAGAAGGCCACCTACACACTCCAGTGAACAGACTGAAGTCTGACTTCCTAACAGAAAATAAAGGAGGAACAAAGAAAAGTAAAAGGAAACCAGCTTCCAAGTTTACAGGGAAAATAACTGTTGCAGAAAAGGTGTGTAACGGTGTATCCAACAAAACTATCTTTCAAAAATGAGGAAGAAAAATGGTTCCAAGAGGAGGTATGAGGTGCTAGGAGGAATGTTAAGAAATCTGTAGATCTATAGATACCTCTGTAAACAAATACAGATACATCTAAATTATAGATATAGAGACACAGCTAAACCAGCCATAATGACCACGTCTGCTTTGTAGGGTGAAAAAACCACAACGACCTGACAGACAGACAGCATGTGAGCTGGTGGGGCAGTCGTTCCTGTCAAAGCAGTCGGGTTCTCAAGTAGCTTCTGAAGAAGGGTAAAAATGTTGATTAATTTTCTGTTTGGTTAAATTAGGTGTGCATTTTCAAGAATAACCACCGAAAGAACACATATTAATAGGCAAACCAGTAGAGTTTTTCAGAAAAGGAAAGAAGAGATGGGGAAACCTCTTAATTCAAAGAATGAAAAGAAAAGAAAACCAACTACAGAAAAGAGTGACAAAGAGAAAGGATGAAATGAAATAAAATGGAAAAAATCAATCAGAATATTCACGATAAATGTAATCTTCCAATTAGAAGACCTTTTGGACTAGACACACACACATACAATCTAGTTAAAAGAGACACACCTAAGGGGGGGTGGGGGAGGGACAGACTGGGAGTTTGGGATTAGCAGGTGCACACTCTTGTGTAGAGAATGGACCAACAAAAAGGTCCTACTGTAGAGCACAGGGAACTATATTCAATATCCTGTGATAGACCATCATGGAAAAGAATATGAAAAAGAATGCATATATATGTATAACTGAATCACTTTGTTGTACAGCAGAAATCAACAACATTGTAAATCAACTATACCTCAATAAAAATAAATAAAAGACACACCTAAAACTTCACTGCAAAAGTAGGTTGAAAGTAAAAGGGAGGAAATGAAGATTCTAATCAAAATGCAGAAAGCATTACCAGGGGTAGAGAGTCACTGTATAACGACAAAGGTTCCGTGGAACAGACGTGTAACCGTACGAGGCGAGTACCGAACCCAAGCTCGGGGGCTCGCTGCTTGAGAGGCTGAAGCTCGAGAGACACACGTTGGTGGAAAAGACACACGTTGGTTGCTTTATTTGGGAGGCCAGCAGCCTGGGACGACGGTGGCTGGCGTCCCGAGAGCATCTCCCAGCTGCTGGGTGGGGGCGGGGCCTCAGGGCGCACGAGCAGCTCGCGCAGCTTTCTCCGACTGCTTGGCGGCCGGGTGAAGTTTTGAGAGTCGCCCACCTTCTGGTTTCAAGTGGTCTGGGGTCTCCATGCTTGTGGTCAGCAGCTTTCACGTGGTGGGGTCTGCTTTCTGTAAAAACAACTTAGGGGGGCTTCCTGGGGGTGCAGCGGTTAGGAGCCTGCCTGCCAGTGCAGGGGACACGGGTTCGAGCCCTGTCCGGGAAGATCCCACGTGCCGCGGAGCAACTAAGCCCACGAGCCACAGCTACTGAGCCTGCGCTCTAGACCCCGCGTGCCACAACTACTGAGCCCGCGTGCCACAACTACTGAAGCCCGTGCGCCTAGAGCCCGTGCTCCGCAACTAGAGAAGCCACCGCAATGAGAAGCCACTGCAATGAGAAGCCCGCGCACTGCAACGAAGACCCAACGCAGCCAAAAATAAATAAATAAATAACTTAATATAAAAAATAAAATAGAAGCAACTTAGGGATGCATGTCAGACCTTTATATATACCTTTCAGGGAACTGGGAGCTCAGTGACCCTATGTCACTGGTTTATAGTCTAGACTGTTGCCAGATTCCCGGCGCAGCAGCTAGTCTTTGTTTTTACATCTTCATGTTTCCTAATCATTACCTGTCGGGCCAGCCTTTTGAGACTCCGGGAGGCCTGGGAGAGGAAAGCTTTTCTACAAACAAGAGGCAGGCAGAGGACATAGTGGGGGGTCTCTCCCGGGAAGGCCGCATAGGGTCCTGCTTGGTTTCAATCGCCCCTTTTTTTCTGATCCTCCTCAGTGCTGAGGGGAACAGGTACACAACAAGAAAGGGAGTCGTTTTGGATGCAGAGGTTAATCATCAACTCAGCAGAGGAACTCAGTTTCAGGGGACTCGGTTTTAGAAGAACACAGTAGTTCTGAACTTGAATATACCTATTAGCATGACTTGTATTTTAGAAAGAAGACAAGTTACAGAACTACAAGAGGTAATTGACAAACCCACCAGCACGTTGGGAGATTTTAATGTGCCTCTTAGTAACGGACAGAACAAGCAGATAAAAATCAGTAAGGATTTAGAAGATTGGAACAACAAAAGTAACAAATTTGACCTACAAGATTTTTATAGAATTCTGCATGCAATAATTGGAGAATATACTATCTTTTTAAGTGTACACGGAACATTATAAAATTGACTATGTTAGGTCATAAATCGAATCTCAGCAGACAGAAGGATTGAAGCACAGAAAGAACATTCTCTGATCATAGCATAAGCAGACTGGAAATCAAAAATGAGGGAAACTCTCATTCCTGACAATCTTCATCTGGAAATTTAAAAACGTATTTCTAATTACTCATGGGTAAAAAAAAGTCTCATAATGGAAATTTAAAAATACTTAGGACTAAATAATAATGAAAATTATCAAAAGACAATAATGAATTTAATACCGTCTCTAATACTGTACTCTAATGTGGTACTTAGAGGGTGATTTATAATCATAAGTGCACATATTGGAAGAAAAAAACCCTAAAAATTAATGAATTAAGTATCTAAAAGTTAGCAATGTGAATTCCCTGGTGGTCCAGTGGTTAGGACTCCACGCTTTCACTGCCCCGGGCCGGGTTCAATCGCTGGTTGGGGAACTAAGATCCCACAACTAAGTTGCATGGCACAAAAAAACAGAAAGTTCCAAAGAGAATGGAAAAGAAATTTAAGAAAAAAAAAAAAAACAATTTAGTAAACTAGAAAATAAAGATGGAAAAGGGAGAAATGACAAAGATAAAGTTGTTTTTTTTAAAGACTAATACAGCTGATAACGGTGTACAAGACTGATCAACTTTTAAAAAGATGAAAAACACCAATAAAACTATTAGGATTGGGAAACGGATATTACTGCAGATGACAGGAGAGATTTAAAAGTTAATAGGGGAATATTAGGAACATCTTTTTGCCAATAAATTTTAAAATATAGATGAAATAGACAAGTTTCGAGGAAAATACAAATTACCAAAACAGATTAAAAAGCTTCCACCTGAACTGTGCTATAATAACAACAAAAATTGAATCAGTATTTCAGAAATCTTTCCATAATATAAAAACTAGGCTCAGCCTGTTTTATGGGCAAGTTCTAGCAAAACATTCAAGGCACAAATGATTCCAGTCTTTGATTCAAAGTGTTCTGGAAAAGAGAGCAAAAGTGATCACTCCCTGGCTAGTTCTATGAGGATTAGAAAATCTTTTTGCCCAAATAGATAAGACAATAAGAAAAAGGAAACTTGATGACAGTCTCTAATAAACATATATGCAAGATTCTAAAAAGAATTTTAGCAAACCATCTAGTAGCATTAAAAAATATATCACATTTTATCGCCAAATTTGGTTTTTCCCTGTAATGAAAGGGAGCTTTAACTTTGGCAGATGTATTTATGCCTTCCTCCATGGTGATAAAATAAAAGAGAAAAATCTTTGCCCATCTCAGTAGGTGAAGGAAAAGCATTTAAAAGAGAAAGTAACATCCATCCCTGACTAAAATCCCTGGAAACATGAAACATATGATTTCCTTCACCCAAAACCTCAGCAGCACTAATAGCGGCAAATCATTGGAAGCACACACAGGATTTTCATGGAACTTGAGAAACTGATTCTAGAATTTGTGCGAAAGAGCAAAGGGTCAAGAACAGCCAAATGGTCTTGAAGGAGAAGTGGGCGGTGGGAGTTGGGACAGCGCTGTGAATCAGTAGTGAAGTTCTGCTGTGGGTTAGATGGCGTTCCAGGGCCCAGGCAGTGAGGGCAGTAGACTCATGCCTGTGCAGACCTGACATGGGGCAAAGGTGGCTCTACAAATCAGCCGGAGAAATGGACTATTCAGCTGGTGGTGCTGGGACAACTGGTTATCCCTATGGGGTGGGGGGGCGGGAATGGGAGAGTCCTTAAACAGAGAGCAAGGCACAACACGACACAAAGGGCACGTGTCCCAGGGAAGCAAATTAGTCCATCCAACTATAACAGCAGTAAGAATGCCTGATCATCCAAAAACAGCACAGAGAAAGTGAACACAGAGGTCACACTTAAAGACATTGGCAACACACATAACCAACGAAGGGTGAGGATCCAGAGTGAAGAATTCCTAAAGTCCAAAAAAAACGACAACCCAATGGAGAAGTGGGCAAAAGGCATGAATAGACTTTCACGGGAAAGAAAACATGAGTGGCCCGTGCTGCTCTATCCCATTAGCATTCAGGAGATGCAAAACCCTCCGTGGGTACCATTTGTACACAGTAGATTGACAAAAGTGATGGAGCCTGACACGACCAAGTGTTGGCAGGGATGCAGGCCTGCAGAAACTTGTGCACTTAAAGGAATATAGATTGGCATGGCTGTTCTGAAAAATAATTTCAAATTCTCTAGCCATGTTGATGATGTGATACCTCTGGCCCAGCAATCCCACTCCTCGGTGCAAACCTGAAAGAAACTCTTGCACCTGCTCCAGGAAACATGGACTGGGGTGGGGTAGGGGTGCAGTATCACCGTCCACAAGAGCAAGGCACTAGAAATACCTCAATTTCCATTAACAGAACAATGAATAAGCATGCTGATGTGTGTTCATACAGTGGAGCACAACACAGAAGCCAAGATAAATGAAATACAGCCACATATGTCAATACATCACAGAAGCCAAGATAAATGAAATACAGCCACATGTGTCAATACATCACAGAAGCCAAGATAAATGAAATACAGCCACATGTGTCAATACGTGAATCTTTTTTTTAAAGTTTGTCTGTTTTATCTCCAGTCCAGTACCACACACACGCACACGCACACACATACTGCATCCACTTGAACTTGCCCGACACACCGCTTCCTTTTGAATGGCAGGGACAGAGCCATACTCGGCAGTCCCCAAGCTGCTGGTTACATTAGTTAGATTTGGTCTTTCAGGAAGAAGACAGCTGAACTTCTAAGAAGCTGAGCCCTTAGCCAGAGAAGTAAGAGCCCTAGACCTAATAGCCATGAAAACCTGAAATACATGCGGACGCCCCACCCCCTTTCCAGGGACCACTCTTGAGACCCTCTCCCTCTGGGAGTTGAATTCCAAGAAATGATGAAGGAGCTGGTGGAGTTTCCCAGGACACTCCCCATCCAATGAGAGAACGCTTTCCTGCCCTTTCTAGAAGCTGGGACACACCCACTTGCTCTCCTCCCTTAAGGAGGTTTCCTGCAGTCCTGTGAAGTGTGTAACCCGCTGAAGTAAGCCTGGTTGGTTCTGTCCTCCTGTCCGAGGTACAGATACCCTGTGTGATGGGTGGTCACGGAAGGCATTACCTTGCTCAGAGGTCTCAGCCCGTCCCAGAGAGGAGAGGCAGCGGCTCATTTCAGGATCTCAGGGGAAAAAACAAAAAAGCAGGGGAGGGAGTGGGGGTGAGATTTTACATTTACAGGGTGGAATGTTTTGCTGGGGTTTAAACTTCAACTAGGCTTATGCATCTGAAGTACCTTCTTGGGCTGAAGATCAGCCACTCGTGGCCAAATAGTCTTGTTCCTGAACTGGTCGAGACCAGTGGGTTGAGCCACGCTGGCCGTTTCCCCAACCCCTACCTGCTCACTCCTTCCAGCTGCTGTGAAGTCAGCTCCTTGGCCTTGATTACAGGTCAGAGGAGCCACAGGGAGCTCCCACGGCTCCAGCGCCCCCACAGCTCCCCCCTTCAGGTTTGCGAAGGCTTCTCCAAGACCCTTGCCCAGGGCTGGGCCCAGCTAGGCCCCCAGGATTGCCCTGTGGTCACCTCGTATCGTCCTCTCTCCCAACATTCATCGCCCGGGTCTGACTTCCCCACTAGACTCTAAATTCCATGAGTCTGTCCATTTCACTACTGGGTTCTTAGCTCTTGGCCCATAACAGGTGGTTAACAAAACATGTTCAGTGGATGAGTGCATCTAAGTCCTGAGTGGGCAGGGGGAGGGACACCAGAATACAGATGGGGTCAAGGCTGGGGTCCCTGCTGACGCTGCCTCAGTGGCACTGGGAAGGGTGAATCCTGGCCCAGGGCCTTGCCCAAGGGTTGACCTAAGAGACTGCCCCTCTCCGCCCCTTCCTTTGTTTTCATCACTGACTGAGGCAGCCCAGAGCAGAGATGAGGCATGGGCAGGGCATCTGAACACCTGGGCCCCGGTCCGGATCTTCCATCTCCAGATGGACCCCTGCCCTTGGGCAAGGCACTTAATCCCTGTGGGTCACCATAGTTTTCTCACCTGTGAACTGAGAGGCCTGGCCCAGCTAACCTACAGGGTGGATCAGGGCTCTAAAACCCTCATCCATAATAAAAACCACAGGTGACCCCAATCTAATCCCCAAGCTCAAGGTTTTGAGTGATTTGGAAACAGAATGATGAATTAGAGAGACATTGGACATGGCATATGTCAGGACAAAGTGGGGGGCCTTAAAGCTTATAATAGGTTGTCAATAAATACCTGTTGAATGACGGAGTGAATGAATGAATGAATGAATGAATGGCGTAAGGAAGGTGTGAAGGCGAATGGGGAAGCAGAGTCAGGTTTCAAGCAGATGGGGATCAGAGAGGCGACCTGTTTCTCAGCTCCTGGCTTAGCAGTGGTGCTGCCTCTTCGCCATGAGCACTTAGGTCCTCATCCTCCTATCCTGTTGCCCTCAACACCCTCCCTGAAAGGCGGGACTAGACTGAGCTGAACCCCTCCCCCAAGGCCCCTGGGTCCCCTCTGCCTCTGAAGCCCCAGCAAGGGTCAGGGGGAGCTGCACCCTTCCTCTGAGCTGCCTGTAAAGGTGTGGCCAGGGGGCAAGGCTAGAGGATTCCTCTGGAAGCTTCTTGAAGGGCTCAAATTCCCAAGTCCCTCTCCTTCTCTCCTTCTGTCACCTCACTGAGAGAGGACCACCTGGGGAGGTGGGACGCTGTGTGGCCACATCCTGGCCCACCCAAGAGCACTGGAACCACAGAGCTGTCCGAGGATGCCCTAACGAGGCCCTGCAGCTTCGTCCCGACTCCAGGGTCTTCTGAAAGGGGCTGAGGGCCTCACCAGGTCTGGGCCAGGGTCCCAGGACTTAGCTCAGTGACCTGGAAGGACAAACAGTGCCAGCTTCAAGTGCGGGAATCACAGGCTTCTGGTCTCCCTGTCCTGGCCCTGCTCCCTCTGGTTTTTGGTTTAATGTCAGCCCTTCTGCACAGGGAGGGGAGACGCAGGGAAAAAGAGCAGGAGGAGATCTGGACTCCCCAACCCGGAGCCCCTTTAAGGCAGATAACTTGTGCTATACAAAGAGATCACTGACTCTGCTGATGAAAAAACAAATGCACAATGACCAAACAAAACAAATAAGACACATCGCAATGAGTCAGGAAGGGCAGTGAGATCAGGAGGGAGGAAGAGGAGTGGGGAGGGCGGGGCAGGTCCAGGCGGGGGTCCTCAGGGCAAGCTGGCAATGCTTCTGTCTTGAGGCGGGCCAGCTGGCTTGGGGCTGCTCTCGTTGGCTTTTCCTTCAAACATCATGACTAGCTCGAGGACCGCCGACCGTTTCCCCAGCATCACGTTCACAAAGTGTCAGTAAGAGATGGTGTCGCTGACACTGCCCGCCACCTCCGAGATCATCTTCTTCATCTCCAGGTGGGTCTTGGGGACCCCAAGCTTCTCCATCGTCCTCTTGAAAGACATCAGATCAATCTCGCCCTCACTGTTCAGGTCAAACTCCAGATACTTCTCTATAAAGGCTGCAAGTTTTTCCGGCAGGTTCTCTTCATAACTGTATTTCTGGTCACAGAGGAACTCCTGGTTGATCTCGGCCGGCCTCCTCTCCTGCCGGGCTTTGAGCAAACCGAGCGCTTTCCCTCCTTGGAACCTGTTGCTGAGCGCGACCGACATGGTGAGCACCGGACTTCCGCCGCTCGGGGCTTCGCGACCGCGGCAAGGGATGCAGAGGAGGGGTGGGCGCCTGGTCCAAGCTGCGTGGCGTGTGGCGGCGGGATCCGTACATGAATCTCAAAACTGGGATTAAAACATCAAGTTGCAGGGCTTCCCTGGGGGCTCAGTGGTTAAGAATCCGCCTGCCAGTGCAGGGGACACGGGTTCGAGCCCTGGTCTGGGAAGATCCCACATGCCGCGGAGCGACTAAGCCTGTGCGCCACAACTACTGAGCCTGAGCTCTAGAACCCGTGAGCCACAACTACTGAGCCCGCGTGCCGCAACTACTGAAGCCCGTGCTCTGCAACAAGAGAAGCCACTGCAATGAGAAGCCCGCGCACCGCAACGAAGACCCAACGCAGCCAAAAGTAAACAAATAATTAATTTTAAAAAAAATTAAGTTGTAAAAGTATAGAGGTACTGTGACATCATTTTTATGTCTAAAAATAATTTTAAAATAACTACTGTATTTATGGATACACACATAAGTAGCACAACCATAAGGAGAGACAGTTGTAATGATAGTAAAGATTAATTCAGACTCTAGTCACCTCTGGTGGCCAGAGGATGGGAGGAGGGAACGGTTGCAGGAGCGTCCTAGATTCTCAGGTGTTTGTTCTGTTATTAAACGTCATGGTTTACATATAATTTTTATGTTATTGTGTGTGTATCAAATACTTTTCATTGAAAACGGAAAAAGATAGTGGCACTCATAAGAGCCCAATGAGGTGGCCGATTAAAAAATGTGTATCCTAATTCTGGTTCCGGAATTCCAACCGTGGAGTAAATAGTCACAGTAACTGTTTATCCAACTATGGTTTATCTCTCACATTGATTACAATGAAACATTCCAGAGAGAATATCAAATGCAACCCTCTGAGGTCGGTGTCGAGTAGCAGGGCAGGCTGATTAAGATCTGAAGTCAAACTTGAGTAACGACCTGAAACAAGGGCAAGTCGGGGGCTGACTTTTCCTCCTTTGATTCCCATTTTGACCCCCGGGTGGGCCCATCCCTGCACTTCGTGGCAGCACTGACAGTAAACTCCAGGGGAGATAGAGAGATAGAGCCTGAAGACAAGGGGAAGGGGCCCCACAGAGCTGGAGGGGGTGGGAGAAATCCCAGAGGAGAGCGGGCTTCAGGAGGACACACCCAACGCCGTGTGTGACCAAGCCTCCCACAGAAGCGCATCAAAGACTTCAAGACCTGAACCACGTCCCCAGTCCCAGCCCATGTGCCGGATGGGGCCCAGCGATATGGGAAAGGCGTTGGAGGGGAACCCGTAACGGACCACTGTCTGCAGGAGAGCTGGACCGCGCCGTCTGGGCCTAACCAGGTCGGTCTGCTGGAGCCACAGAAGCAATGACAAGGCAACACCCTCTGGAGCGTTAGCCAGGACCCAGGGTCTCGCAGCGCAGTATGCAAGCGTCCAGCACACAATCCCAAATTCCTCGACTCACAGAAGAAACAGGACAAAGAAAGAGACAACCAACAGATGCCAATCCCAAGACGACCCCGAAGCGGTAAGGATCAGTTAAAGATTTTAAAGCAGCTCTTCTAACCATCCATCATGAGGATAAGGTGAATAATCTTGAGATGCCTGGAGAGGTAGAAGTTCTCTGCAGAGAAATAGAAACTAGAAAATATAACCAGAGGGAACGTTTACAACTGAAAGAATGCAATATCTGAAATAAAAAAAAAAAGCATTGGATGGGCTCGGTAGCAGAATGGAGATGAAGGGGGAAGGGTTCAGGAAACCTGAGGTGGGTCAACAGAAATCATCGCTGTGCAGAACAGAAAACAGAAGTTTGGGGAGAATGAGCATGATCTCGAGGACAAATGGGCAACACCACAGGGTCCAACGTTCCTCTCACGGAAGTCCCAAGAGGAGAGAGAAATTGGCATAGAAAATAATATTTGAGGAAATGATGGCCCAAACTTCCTAAATTTGGTGAAAAACTTACATTTAAAGAGCCTTGATCTATTCTTCCATTCTCTACAAAAATTAAATTGAAATGGATAATAGACCCAAATGTCAAGCCTAAAACTATAAAACCTTTAGAAGAAAAGATAAGCGAGAATCTTTGTGACCTCAGAGTTAGGCAGAGTTTTTTGAAAAATTGATGAATTGGACTGAATCAAAGTTAAAAACATTTGCTCTGTGAAACTGTTCAGAGAATGAAAAGATAACTCACAGAAGGGGAGAAAACATTTGGAAATCACATCTCTTAACAAACAGCTTGTGTCCAGAATATATAAAGAACTCTCGAAACTCAACAATAAGAAAATAAACCAAATTTTAAAATGGGTAAAATATCACAACATACATATTTCCAAACAGGATATGTGGACAGCAGATAAAATGCGTGAGAACTGAGCAAGTTAGCCCTTAGGGAGATGCAGGTTAAAATGACAGTGAGATGGCCCTGCATGTTTATCAAATGGTGACAATAAAACTGGCAGAACCAGGTGCCAGTGGGTGTTTAGAGCCGGGCAGCTCTTTGTTGCCAGAGGGAATGCAAAATGGCACCACCAAGCGTTCTTAAACAGTTTCTTAAGCATACGATGGCCTTAAAAGCTAGTCATCCCATCAGAAATATCTACCCTAGAAAACCGAAAAATGGTGGTCACACAATAATATGTACCTGAAATGTTAGGCTTCATTTTTAATTTTAATTTATCAAAGCGTAGTTGATTTACAATGTTGTGTTACTTCCTGCTATACAGCCAAGCAATTCAGTTATACACACACACACATACATATATATGTTTTCTTTTTCATATGCTTTTCCATTACGGTTTATCCCAGGGCATTGAATACAGTTTCCTGTGCTATACAGTAGGACCTTGTTGTTTATTCATTCTATATATAATGGTTTGCATCTGCTAATCCCAAACTCCCACTCCATCCCTCCCCCTTGGCAGCCACAAGTCTGTTCTCTGTGTCTGTGAGTCTTTTTGTTTCATAGATAAGTTCATTTGTGTCATATTTTAGAGCCCACTTATAAGTGATATCGTGGTATTTGTCTTTCTATGTCTGGCTTACTTCACTTAGGTATGGTAATCTCTAGGTCCATCCATGTTGCTGCAAGTGGCCTTGTTTCGTTCTTGTTTATGGCTAACATTCCATTGTGTATGTATGTGCCACATCTTCTTTATCCGTTCCTCTGTGGAGAGGCTTCATTCTTAACTGCCCAAACCAGAAGACCACCCACGTGTCTGTCCTTCAGCTGGTGAACAGGTGAGCGAGCCGGGGCACGTCCACACAGGCGACTAACGTCCTCAGCACCAGAGAGGACACGCCGACACCACGGGTCCGTCCCAGGGGCCTCGTGCTCCCTGGGGGAAGCCTCCCCTCCCCGCCCCCAGCCTCTCTGGGCAGCGGTCGGCCCTCCTGGGGACACTGGCTGCTCCGGGCGTCCATCCTCGTGCTGGGAAGTGCGGCGCCAGGTGCAGCATGGGTTGGGGGAGGGGAGGCGTGCTCTGTAGAGGATTTAAAATCAATAACAAAGCTGATTAGGGTCCATCTGCCTTATCACTAGGCGCTGGCGATTCCAGCAGCACCCCTGACACCCACTCCTTCCCGGGAGAAGTCTTCTCGTTGGTCTAAGTTCTCAACAATTCTGCCATCGCGGCTGAATTTCTTTCTTTCTTTTTTTTTTTTTTAATTTATTTATTTATGGCTGCATTGGGTCTTTGTTGCTGCGTGCGGGCTTTCTCTAGTTGCAGTGAGCGGGGGCTACTCTTCGTTGCGGTGCACGGACTTCTCATTGCAGTGGCTTCTCTTGTTGCGGAACACGGGCTCTAGGCACGCAGGCTTCAGTAGTTGTGGCATGCAGGCTCAATAGTTGTGGCTCGTGGGCTCTAGAGCGCAGGCTCAGTAGCTATGGCACAGGGGCTTAGTTGCTCCGCGGCATGTGGGATCTTCCCGGACCAGGGCTTGAACCCATGTCCCCTGCATTGGCAGGCGGATTCTTAACCACTGCGCCACCAGGGAAGCCCACGGCTGAATTTCAATACTTATGTGTATGTTATGGGTTGAGTTGCTTCCCCCAGAAGATGTCGAAGTCCCACCCCACCACCTGTGAACGTGCCGCATTGAGAAGTAGCATCTTTGTAGATGTCACAAGTTAGGCTGAGATCATTGGGGTGGCCCTAATCCTGTACGACCAGTGTCCTTATAAGAAGGGGACATTGACGGGGGAAGAAAGCCGTGGGCAGATGGTGGCAGAGACGGGGTGATGCACCTACCAGCCCAGGAGCCCCAGGGTCGCCAGCAAACCACCAGCAGCACGGGGAGAGGCCCAGAGCAGACCCTCCCTCACGGCCTGGGGGGAACCAACCCTGCCGACACCTCCATCTCAGACATGACGCCTCCAGGAGAGAACAAGGATGCGTTTCTGCTGCTTCAGCCCCCGGCGTGAGGTCCCCTGTTGCAGCAAACTCGCAGTCGGCACGGCCTCCTTCCTTAGTCTTTAATAGAAGCCGTCTTCTGCCTGGAGTCGATTCGGAAACGAGCTCCCTGGTCGCCCTTGGCCCCAGCACCCCAAAGGCCGAAGTCACGGTGAGGTCACGCTGTTCACGTCCTCCCCTGCGGGGTTATCTTTTCTCTGTTTAAACAGCAGGGTTGAGATAAACTCTAGAAGCACAGAGGCTGCTTTTCCATTGCCGCCGTAACCAATTACCACAGAACTAGTGGCTCAAAATAACAAATTTATCACAGGTCCCATGGGAAGTCCGGACTGCGTCTCGCTGGGCTGAGATCAAGGGGTCGGCCGGGCTGTGCTTCCCACCACCGGGGGCTGCAGGAGAGAACCCGTTTCCCGGCCTTTCTGGCTTCTAGAGGCGCCCACGTTCTTGGCTGGTGGCCCCGGCCTCCACCTTGACGGCCAGCAGCGCGGCTGGGAGGGGCATGGGTGTGGAACAGACCTCGGCGGGGTCTTCACAGGCCAGCCAGCATCCCCTTCCCCCAAAGGCAGGGGACGCCCCAGAGTGTCCCAATAGTGACAAGGGACAGTTCCCCCACCCTGCCCCCCACGATGAGGACAGCTGTCCTCCCAGCCGGGCAGGGGCTCGGGTTCATCACCCCTGTGTACCCTGCCGCCCCTCCGGCCGGTCCGCCTTAAGGCCTGTCCTTTGTGATGCCCGACTCCCAGACTGCTTTTCACATGTAGGAGGAAACCCTGGTCCCGCCGCCGACCAGCTGTGGCAGCGCCGTGTGCGCGTGTAGGGAAGGGCGTGCTGATTCCTGCCTCCTGAGCTGAGGCCGGCTGGGGCGCGCCAGTGGGGAGGCCCGTTTTGACCGGTCAGCGCCGGGGTCCTACTGGTTATTAAATGCTTTGGATTTCTCCTCTGTCCATCGCACAGGTTCTCGTGGAGTTTACATGAGCCAATTCTTGTCAGACTTGGAGAACAGTGCCTGGCACATGGAAAGTGCTCAGTAAATGTTAGCTGTTTTGTTGTCGGGTTTCTCGTGCAGGCAGCTGTCCCCAGACCCAATTCATCCTCACAGCTGGTGATTCCAGAGACATGGAAACCCTTTTCCCAGCATCCAGATGTCAAATCTCGTGGAGGGACCAACAGGTCTTCCTTGTGCTGTGAACCCACCACTGTGGCCGGGAGCTGGGGGCTTCCAACTGGCTGGTATTAGTTCCCATCGTCCACGCCTTTGGTGGGGACACTACCCCCAGAATCTCTCTCCCAGGAAAGGGGGCTCTCAGACCAGAGGGAGGGCATGGAAATGATTGCTGGGCAGACCTCCCTCCCTCCCTCCCTCTCTCTCTCTCTCTCTCTCTCTCTCTCTCTCTCTCTCTCTCACACACACACACACACACACACACACAAAGGTCTTTGACACCAGGGCATATAAAAAAGACTCTGCATAAAAGGAGAACGTTATGATGTTGCCGCATCAGAAGACCTAATATTGTAAAGATGTAATTTTCCTCCAAGTTAGTCTATAAATTTAAAGCAATCCCATACAAAAGCCCAGCATGACTTCTGGAATACGATATAGCAATTCTAACGTTCATCTGGAAGAGTGTATATGTGAGAACAGCCAAGAAAAACGTGAAAACATGAAGGAATAATGAGGGGGCCTGCCCTATGTGATATGACCGTGCACCCCCCGCTAACTAAAACAGCATGAGTCTGGAGAGGAATAGACAGACTGATCTATGGGGAGCTTAGGATCCAGGAACAGATGCAAGGGCAGGCGAGCATTTAGTGTTTGGTATGGGCGGCGTTTCTAGTCAGTGGCTCCAGGATGGATTCTTCAATAATATTGTTGAACATCTGGTCAACCACTTGGAAGGAATTTTCTGAGATCCTGCTTCATATGCCAGACCAAAATAAACTCCAGAGTATTAAAGATAAAAAGATATATTAAAAGCTAAAAGAAAGTATGGGATTGTATTATATCAGGAGTGGGCTAGAAAGTATGGGATTGTATTATGTCAGGAGTGGGCTAGGATTCATGGCATCGTAGATACAGCAGCCGCCTTTTGTGCAGCGCGGTGGTTCCAGGTTCGTTCACGCTGTCCTGTGACCGACCCCGTTACCCTGTTCCTCTTTGTGCGAACAGCGTTTGGGTCTCTGGTGACATCACAGTTTGTCCCTTCATCTACTCATGGATGTTTGGGGTGTTTCCACTTTGGGCTGCTATGAATATTCTTGTAAAAGTAATGGAATCTGTAAAGAAAAAAAAAAAGGTTGATGTATTTTGCTAAGTGAGCATTCAAAACTTAAGTCAAAATAAACCTACACACATGGTCATGTAAGTTGGTGCAGCTTTCGGGTGGGTGGGTAGGGCTGATGCTGTAGGTGCCCTACCCGGATCCCCTGGTCCCTCCTGTCGACCTGTCTGCGTGCTGTGTCACAGCCACTGCGGGCGGTGACGCTCAATCCCACACCTGTGACCTTCTCTGGAGGGTTGCCCTGGGGACCCTGGGGCTGCTGGGACTTACACCCCCCACCCCCTGCAGTGGCTTGTGGCCAGTTCCTAAGAGATCCAGGGCCCAAACTCCCTGCTCTGTGTCACGAGGCGGGACAGATCCTCCGATACCATTTATGCTTCCGGGCTCCCACGGGTCAGGCTGGGCTGCATTCTGGGTGAAACCACATCCCCATCTAACGGCCTCCACCGCCCCGCCTGCTGCCCTCAGATTTCTCCTGGGAACATCCTTTATTACTTGCCAAGAATTCCTACTTCTGGCTCTGCTTCTAGAAACCGACCTAAAACTGTTAGTCCCAGGCATGGCCCTGCAGGCTTGAAGGACGAGGTGCTGAAGTTGGATCACCCACGGGGCAGGTGACAAGGAGGCCTCCCTCCCTGGCTGCAGGCGGAGGGTTGGTCTCCAGGACACTTCAGCCACGCAGCTACCAAGGCCTCTCTCTGCAGGGGCACAGCACGGGGCACACGGGGAGATGGGCGATGTCACTGGGTGTGGGAAGTTCAGGGGTCATCGTAAGTATCAGGTCTGTGGACGGAAGCCAGAGGGCCAGCGTTGGCGAGGAGTGGGCAGTGGGCTTCGGTGCAAGAATAGAGGAGCTCCTATGTGCAGCCTCGTCTAGCGTCCTAGTTGCGGCCGCCGTGCGGTGCTGTTTTCCCAGCAAGTAGAAGCAGGTTTGGACACGCAGTGGAGCGAGTAGGAGGGCCCCCACTCACATCTCGGGACCCTTGTGGGTGATGTGTGCTTTCCCTCCCACGACTCTTGGCTCTGTGGGTCAACAGACCCCGGTTCCCAGGGGCAAGATGCTTCCACTGGGGGACACGACAGGAGTCCAACCAAACGTAAGCTGTGGCCGCTGCCCCACTTCAAAAGGACGCCTTTCGGTAGGACGGGAGCAGGTGAAGAAAGCGGTCAGCACGCTGGGAAGAGGGATCGAGCACAGTCAGCCTGAGAACGTAAGGCCGCCGCTGTGTGACGGAGACGGGCAGGTGTCTGATGCTCAGGTGGTCTCTGGGGTGTGTCTTCACCTCTCACATCACGAAGTCCAGCTTTAATGTAAATGAGAAGATTAAGCAACATCGGCCTGATAACATATCGTGACCAGAGACTCAGACCACTCGGTGGTGAGGGTCTGAATTACGCACAAGTGCTGGATGAGGCCACGGGGGATCCAGAACAGGTGGTAGGCGAAGAAGAGGGTGAGGGTCCCTTACAGGCCTGGGAACACCTGCACCAGTGGGGACTAAAGTTCACCTTGAGTCAGTGCTCCAGCCATCAGAACCCCTCAAATCCGGGAGAGGCCATGATGAGACAGAATAACTCGAACGCGAGAGGCAAACGCGTGTGGATGGTGCAAGGGGCGATCTGTGCCAGATGCCGCTGGTCCCGCCCGGCTGCTGCGGGCCCGCTCTTGCCCACCTGTCGCGCCCGCACCCCAGCTGCTCACACCCGCAGGCTTCCCTGCAGGCTCGCCCTGGGGCGCGCGGCACCGCCTCGCTTGGGGGTGCCTGGGAGGGTGCCCGTCCCTCTGGGGCAGCTGGTGACCAGTGACCGACTGACGTGGGTGAAAAAGCCTCACTCCTTTGCCTCAAGACAGAACGAACTCCTTGGCAGCCATTCTCAACTAAAATCCTGGGCAAGAAGGAAGTCCAGCAAAAAATGACTTGAGTGACTTCTTCCTCAAGTTTCTCAAGGACGGTTGATGGATAGTACCATTCTAGATGCCTGGGGGAGAAGATAATTCATTACATGGTGCACGTCTTGGGCTAAAGGCCAGAAAGATTCACTGATTATATTAGTTTAAGAAGCAAAGCTAGGGCTTCCCTGGTGGCACAGTGGTTAGGAATCTGCCTGCCAATGCAGGGGACACAGGTTCGAGCCCTGGTCCGGGAAGATCCCACATGCCGCGGAGCAACTAAGCCCGTGCGCCACAACTACCAAAGCCCACGCGCCTAGAGCCCGAGAGCCACAGCTACTGAGCCCGCATGCCACAACTACTGAAGCCCACACACCTAGAGCCCATGCTCTGCAACAAGAGAAGCCACCGCAATGAGAAGCCCGCGCACCGCAACGAAGAGTAGCCCCTGCTCACTGCAACTAGAGAAAGCCCGCGCGCAGCAACAAAGACCCAACACAGCCCAATAAATTAAATAAATAAATAAATAAATTTAGTTTTTAAAAAAAGAAGCAAAGCTACTGGGAGACTGTCCTTCATGTTTGGAAGTTTAGTCCTGGGAGAGGACGAACCCCAAAGACTTTGGGTTTAGGGACACCAGGCACAGCTGAAGGTAAGGACATTATATTAAAAACAGATTTAAAAACACAAAACAGATTAAGTGAAAGTTCCCATAAAAAGCAGTCAGACTCCTGGCGCCCTTCTCTCACTGTCTCCCAGATGTGGGCACTCAGGAGATTAGAGGGAAATGTTTTGGAGAAACTGGCCCAAGATAAAAGATTTATGTACAGGCAGTTGGTGTCTTCCAACAAAAATGTCCTGCCAGGTCATCCTCTGGGGCCCCCAAATTGGCAAACCCTGCCTAGGCACAACAGATCCCAATGAGTTTGTTGAGGTGTCACTCTTAAACATAAATAGCTAAGACCCACCATGTGTAGGAGGAATTATGTAATGGCAAAAACTAAAGCAAACAGCAAAAGGACCCATTTAAAATTAAAATCATAGTTCATATTTTCAGAAAGTTCAGAAAGATATTTTTTCAGTGCAGCTAGTTCAGCTGTAGCAACTGTTCTGGGCAGCCTGTTTCAATTATTTAGAGTCAGCATCTATGCGTCTATGAGTGGGCTGTAAGTTTTCTGATTGGCCAATTGCATACTACTCTAGTCATTAAGGATTCTGAATATCACTGCTTTTGTATGCTAAAAAACAAAAACAAAAACTTTCAAAGAAGAAAAATGCTACACACCATAAAAAAGTTATTTGTCATCCCAAGAACCAGAACAATCACAACTTGATGAGAAAAGACAACCAACAGACACCAACGCCAAGGTGACTCAGATGTTCGAATCACCTGATGGATTTCAAAGCAGCAATCATAAGGCATGCTTCAACAAACAATTATGAATATGTACCCTTGAAGCAAGTGAGAAAGAAAATCTCAGCTAAGAAATAGAAGATATAAAAAAGAATCAAGTGGAAATTATAGAACTGAAAAATACAAGAACAAAAACTAAAATTCACTGGACAAGCTGAAGAGTAGATTGGAGACAACAGAAAAATGAATCAGTAAACTTAAAGACGTATCGTGAAATTATCCAATCTGAACAACAGAGAGAAAATAAGCTGGAAATAAATGAACATACTCTTAGGAATCTGTGGAACAATAACAAAAAAACTAATATTTGTGTCATCAGAGTCCCAGAAAAAGAGGAGAGAGAGTGTGGGGGCAGAAAAAAAAATTTTTTATTAAAATATAATTGGCATTATATTAGTTTCAGGTGTACAACATGATTCAATATATATATAACAAAGTGATCACCACAAGTCTAGTTAACGTCCAACACCATACATAGTTACAAGCTTTTTTTTTTCTTGTGAGGAGAACTTTTAAGATTACTCTCTAAGCAAATTCAAATATATAATACAGTATTATTAACTGTAGTCACCATGCTGTACATTACATCCCCAGGACTTATTTATTTTATAACTGGAAGTTTGTATCTTTTACCCTCTTCACCCATTTCCCCAATCCCCTCCCAGCCTCCGTCAATTTGTTCTCTGTATCTGTGAGCTCATTTTTGCTTGTTGTTTATGTTATTTTTTAGATTCCACATATAAGAGATCATGAGGTATTTGTCTTTCTCTGTCTGACTCATTTCACTTAGCATAATGACCTCAAGATCCATCCATTTTGCTGCAAATGGCAAGATTTCCTTCTTTGTAATGGCTGAATAATATTCCATTATGTATATAATATTCCATTATATATATACCCACACACATATACACGTAGTCCTTGCTTTATCCGTTCATCTGTCAATGGACACTTAGGTTGCTTCCACCTCTTGACTACTGTAAATAATGCTGAAATGAACATGGTGGATATATCTTTCTGAGTTTTCATTTTATTTGGATATGTATCCAGAAGTGGGATTGCTGGATCATATGGTAGTCTTATTTTCAGTTTTTTGAGGAATCTCCATACTGTTTTCCATAATAGCTGCACCAATTTACATTCCCACCGATAGTGTGCAAGGGTTCCATTTTCTCCACATCCTCACCAAAACTTATTTCTTGTCTTTTTGATAATAGCCATTCTGACAGGTGTGAGGTGATATCTCGTGGTTTTGTTTTGCATTTCCCTGATGATTAGTAATGTGAAAACCTTTTCATGTATTTGTTGGACATCTGTGTCTTATTTGGGAAAAAATATCTATTCACAGCCCCTGCCCATTTTGAAATCAGGTGTTTGGTTTTTGGGGTTTTTTTTTTTTTTGCTACTGAGTTGTATGAGTCCTTTATTTATTTTGGATATTAACTGCTTATCGGATATATGATTTGCACTATTTTCTCCCATTTGGTAGGTTGTCTTTTCATTTTGTTGATGATTTCCTTAGCTGTGCAGAAGCTTTTTAGTTTGATGTAGTCATACTTGTTCATTTTTGCTTTTATTGCCTTTGCTTTTGGTGTCAAATACAAAAAATCTTCATCAAGACCTATGTCAAGAAACTTAATACATTTTCTTCTAGGAGTTTTATGTCTTCAGGTCCTACATTCAAGTCTTTAATCCATTTTGAGTTGGCTTTTGTGTATGGTGTAAGATCGTGGTTCAGTTTCTTTTTCTTTTCTTTTTCTTTTCTTTCTTTTTTTGCATGAGGTGACACAGTTTTTCCAGCGCCATTTATTGAGGAGACTGTCCTTTCCCCATTGTATATTCTTGGCTCCTTTATCATAAATTGACCATATATGTGTGGGTTTATTTCCTGGCTCTCTATTCTGTTCTATTGATCTAGGTATCTGTTTTTATGTCAGTACCATGATGTTTTGATTAATATAGCTTTGTATATAGTTTGAAATCAGGAAATCTGATGCCTACAGCTTTGCTCTTGTTATTCAAGATTGTTTGGGCTATTTGGGGGTCTACTATGGTTCCATAAAAATTTAGGATTTTTTTGTTCTATTTCTGTGAAAAATACCATTGAAGTTTCGATAGGGACTGCATTGAACTTGTAGATCACTTCGGGTAGTATGGACATTTTAATAATATTAATTCTTCCAATCCATGAGCATGGAATATTTTTCTGTTTATTTGTCTTGAATTTATTTTATCAGTGTCTTAAAGCTTTCAGTATACAGGTCTTTCACCCCCTTGGTTAAGTTTATTCCTGGGTATTCTATTCTTTTTGATGCAATTGTAAATGGAATTGGTTTCCATTATTAGTGTATACAAACACAACAGATTTCTGTATCTTGCAACTTTACCTAATTTGTGTATTAGATCTAAGAGTTTTCCTTGGAGTCTTTAGGATTTTGTACATATAATATGTCATCTGCAAATAGTGACAGTTTTACTTCTTCCTTTCCAAGTTGTATGCCTTTTCTTTTTCTTGCCTAATTGCTCTGTCTAGGACTCCTAATGCTATGTTGAATAAAAGTAGCAGGAGTGGGCATCCTTGTCTTCTTCCTGATCTCAGAGGAAATCTTTCAGCTTCTCAACATTGAATATGATGTTAGCTGTGGGCTTGTCATATATGGCCTTTATTATGTGGGGGTCTGTTCCCTCTATACCCACTTTGTTGAGAGTTTTGATCATAAATTGATGTTGAATTTTGTCAAATGTGTTTTCTGCATCTATTGAGATGATCATATGACTTTTATTTTTTATTTTGGTAATGTGGTGTATTATGCTGATTGATTTGCAAATGTTGAACCATCCTTGCATCCCTGCCTGGAATAAATCCCACTTTATCATAGTATATGATCCTTTTAATGCATTGTTGAATTCAGCTTGCTAATATTTTGTTGAGGATTTTTGCATCTATTACATCAAAAATATTGGCCTGTAGTTTTCTTGTGGCATTCTTGTCTGGTTTTGTTATCAGAGTAATGCTGGTCTTATAAAATGAGTTTGGAAGTGTTTCCTCCTCTTCAATTTTCTGAAAGAGTTTGAGAAGGATAGATATTAAATCTCTTGGAATGTTTGGTAAAATTCACCAGTGAAGTCATCTGGTGCTGGATTTTTGTTTGTTGGGAGGTTTTTGATTACTGATCCAATCTCTAGTAGTGATTAGTTTGTTCAGATTTTCTATTTCTTCATGATTCAGTCTTGGTAGGGTATATGTTTCTAGGAATTTATCCATTTCTTTTAGGTTGTCCAACTTGTTGGAGTATAATTGTTCATAGTAGTCTTTTATGATCCTTTGTATTTCTGTGATATCACTTGTAACATCTCTTTTTAATTTTTGATTTTATTTATTTGAGTCCTCTCTTTTTCTTGGTGAGTCTAGCTAATGGTTGGCCAATTTTGTATATCTTTTTAAAAATCCAGCTTTTAGTTTCATTGATCTTTTCTATTGTCTTTTTTGTCTCTGCTTTATTTATTTCTGCTCTGATCTTTGTTATTTCCTTACTACTACTAACTTTGGGCTTTGTTATTCTTTTCTAGTTCTTTGAGGTGTAAAGTTAGGTGGTATATTTGAGATTTTTCTTGTTTCTTGATGTAAGCATTTATCACTATGACCTTCCTTCTTAGAACTGCTTTTGCTATATCCCATAAGTTTTGGTATGTTGTATTTCCATTTTCATTTGTCTCAAGGTATTTAAATTTTTTCTTTTTATTTCTTCTTTGACTCATTTGTTGTTTAATCTCCACATATTTGTGATTTTTACAGTTTTCTTCTTGTAACCGATCTCTCAGTTTTATATCATTGTGGTAGGAAAAGATACTTGATCTGATTTCAATTTATTGTCTTAAATTTATTAAGACTTGTTTTGTGGCTTAACATATGATCTATCCAGGAAAATGTTCCATGCATACCTGAGGAGACTGTATATTCTATTGCTTTTGGATGGAATTTTCTGTATACGTATAAGTCCATCTGGTCTAACGTGTTATTTAAGGCCAATGTTTCTTTATTGATTTTCTGTCTGGATGATCTCTCCCTGGGTGGAAGTGAATTGTTAACATTCTGTACTATTCTTGTTGTCTACTTCTCCCTCTAGATTTCTTAATATTCGCTTTATATATTTAGGTGCTCCTATACTGGGTGCATAAATATTTACAAATAAATTCTTTTGTTGAAGTGACCCCTTTATTGTCATGTAATAATTTTTTTTGTCTCTCATATACAACCTTTGTCTTAAAGTTTATTTTGCCTAACTATCCCAGATTTCTTTTGGTTTCCATTTGCATAGAATATCATTTTCCACCCCTTCACTTTAAGTCTGTGTATATACTTACATCTGAAGTGAGTATCTTGTAGGTAGCATACCGATGTGTCTTATTTTTCTATCCATTCAGCCACTCTGTTTTTTGATTGGTCTATTTACATTTAAAGTAATTATTGATAGGTATGTACTTATATCATTTTTGTTAATTGTTTTCTGGCTGTTTTCTAGTTACTCTGTTCCTTTCTTCTTCTCTTGCTCTCTTGTGTATCTACCATAGGTTTTTGCTTGTGGTCACCATGGGGCTTACATAAAACAACTTATACTTATAACGGTCTATTTTAAGTTGATAACAACTTAAGTTTGAATGCATTCTAAAGCTATGCATTTTTACTTCCCCTCACCACTATGCTTTATATTTTTGATGTCACAATTTACATCTTTTTTTTTTTTAATTTTATTTATTTATGACTGTGTTGGGTCTTCGTTTCTGTGCGAGGGCTTTCTCTAGTTGCGGCAAGCAGGGGCCACTCTTCATCGTGGTGCGTGGGCCTCTCACTATTGCGGCCTCTCTTGTTGCGGAGCACAGGCTCCAGATCCGCAGGCTCAGTAGTTGTGGCTCACAGGCCTAGTTGCTCTGCGGCATGTGGGATCTTCCCAGACCAGGGCTCGAATCCGTGTCCCCTGCATTGGCAGGCAGATTCTCAACCACTGCGCCACCAGGGAAGCCCACAATGTACATCTTTTAATCTTGTGTATCCTTTAACAAATTATTGTGGTTATAGTTATTTTTACTTCTTTTGTATTTTTGCCTTCATACTAGCTTTAGAAGTGATTAACCCACCACATTTACAACATTAGATTATTCTGAATTTTACTGTATATTTACCTTTACCTTTACCAGTGAGATTTGTGCTTTCATATGTTTCCTGTTACTAATTACTGCCCTTTTGTTTCTGCTTAAAGACATCCTTTTAACATTTCTCTTAAGACTGGTCTAGTGGTGGTGATATTTTTTAGCTTTTTTCTCTATCTCTTCTTCAATTTTGAATGACAGCTTTTCCAGGTAGAGTATTCTTAGTTGGAGAGTTTTTTCTTTCAGTACTTTGAATATATCATGCCACTCCCTTCTGGCCTGCAAAGTTTCTGTCAAGAAATCTGCTTATGGGCTTGTGACTGTCAACATAACAAGTTGTTTTTCTCGTGCTGTTTTTAAGATTCTCTTTGTCTTTAACTTTTGACATTTTAATTATAACGTGTCTTGGTGTGGATCTCTTTGGGTTCATCTTATTTGGAACTTTTTGGGATTCCTGAATCTGGATGTCTCTTTCCTTCCCCAGGTTAGGAAATTTATAGCGCTTGTTTCTTCGAATAAGTTTTCTGCCTCTTCCTCTCCCTTCTCCTTCTGGGACCCCAATAGTTGAGTGTTGGTCTGGTGGATGTTGTCCCATTAGTCCCTTAAGCTATCTTTACTCTTCTTTATTCTTTTTTTCTTTTTGCTGCTGTGATTGGGTGAGTTTCACTGCTCTGTCTTCAAGTTCACTGATCCTTTCTTCTGCTTCATCTAGTCTTCTGTTGAACTCCTGTACTGTATTTTTCAGTTCAATTATTGTATTCTTCAGTTCTGTGACTTCTGTTTGGTACTTTCTTATCTTTCCTATCTCTTTGTTGAGGTTCTCACTTTGTTCATCCATTCTTCTCCCGAGTTTGACGAGCATCTTTATGACCGTTATTTTGAAGTCTTTTTAGGTAAGTCACTTACCTCTGTTTTATTAAGGTCTTTTTCTGAGGTTTTATCTTGTTCTTTCATCTGGAACATATTTTTCTGTTTCTTCATTTTACTTGACTCTTTGTGTTGATTTCCATGCATTAGCTACAGACTGGGAGAAAATGTTTGCCAACCACATATCTGATAAAGGTCTTGTACCTAGAAAATGTAAAGAGCTCTCAAAACTCAACAGTAAAAACAAAACATTCAGAACATAGGTAAAAGACGAGGACATATCAAAGAAGAGACACTGATGGCAAGTCAGCACACAAAAAAGATGTTCAACAACATTAGACATTAGGGAAATGTAAATTAAAACCATAATGAGGTATCAATACACACCATTACAACAACCAGAATAAAAACTAGCAATAACACCAAATGTTACTGAGGGTGTGGAGAAATTACATCTCACATCCATCGCTGGAGGGAATGTGAAAAGGTGCAGTCGCTCTGAAAAAAACAGTTGAGCAGTTCCTTACAATACTTAACATGCACTTATCATACAACCCAGCAATTGTACTCCTGAGCATTTATCCCAGAGAAATGAGAAACTAAGTTCACACCAAAACCTATATGAGGATTTTCATAGTAGCTTTATTTGTAATAGCCCCAAACTGGAAACAGCCTAGATGTCCTTCAACAAGTGAGTGGCAAACAAACTCTGGTGCATCATCTCTACAATGGAATACACCCAGCAATGCAAAGAAACAAGCAATTGACACAGTAACAACTTGGTCGGATCTCAAGGAAGTTATTCTGAGTGAAAAAAGCCAATATCAAAAGGTTACATAGTATATGATTTCATTTATACAATATTCTCAAAAGGACAGGGCTGGAGAACAATTAGTGGTGCCAGGGGACAGGGATGGTGTTGGGTGTGGGGTGACTTACAGGGCAGCGCAAGGGTGGTCTTTGTAGTGGTGGGTCAGCTCTGTATCTTGGTTGTGGTGGTGGTTACCCAAATCTATACGCACGGGGTAAATCTGCAAAGACCTCACACGTACATAAATGAGTGCATGTGAAAGCTGGTGGAAACCCAGTACGATCTGTAGTGCAGTTAACATACTTGTACCAACAGACAAAACAGTTTCCTGGTTTTGATGCTGTGCTACAGGTGTATGAGATGTCACCATTGCAAGAGGATGGGTGACTCTATGAACTGGTTTGTTTTGTTTTTTGACTTCCTGTGACTCTATAATTATTTCAAATTAGACAAAACCCAAAAAATCTCCCAGAAAGTAGAACCAAAAGGCAATGCAGTGGATTGAGAAAAGATGCCAAGGTTGCAGTGGTCAAAGGAGGAAACCCCTCAAGGTCCCCCATGAGCCCCAGCACTTGCATCAGTTCCATATACTGTCCTCTCTCCCTCACAGTGGACGGACCGTCCATGGTGCTAGCCAAGACCATCCCTTCCATTAAGCAGTAAACCTCACCCATTTTTTAAATATACTTAAAAAAATTTTTTATTGAAGTATAGTTGATTTACATTGTTGTGTTAATTTCTGCTGTACAGCAAAGTGAGTCAGTTATACATATATATATTCTTTTTCATATTCTTTTCCATTGTAGTTTATCCCAGGATACTGAATATAGTTCCCTTTGCTCTACAGTAGGACCTTGTTTATTCATTCTATATATAATAGTTTGCATCTGCTAATCCCAAACTCCCAATCCCTCCCTCCCCCACCTCCCTTCCCCCTTGGCAACCACAAGGCTGTTCTCTGTGTCTGTGAGTCTGTTTCTGTTCTGTAGATAAGTTCGTTTGTGTCATATTTTAGATTCCACATATAAGTGAAATGATACGATATTTGTCTTTCTGTTTCTGACTTATTTGCTTAGTATGATAATCTCTAGGTCCATCCATGTTGCTGCAAAAGGCAGTATTTTGTTCTTTTTAATAGCTGAGGAATATTCCATTGTATTTATGTACCTCATCTTCTTTATCCATTCATTCATCTGTCAGTAGACATTTAGGTTGTTTCCGTGTCTTGGCTATTGTGAATAGTGCTGCTATGAACATAGGGGTGCATGTATCTTTTTGAATTAGACTTTCGTCTGGATATATTCCCAGGAGTGGGATTGCTGGATCATACGGTAGCTCTATTTTTAGTTTTCTGAGGAACCTCCATATTGTTCTCCATAGTGGCCGCAGATTTACATTCCCACCCACAGTGTAGGAGGGTTCCCTGTTCTCCACACCCTCCCCAGCGTGTATTATTTATGGACTTTTTAACGACGGCCATTCTGACCCATGAACCTCACCCCTTCTTATTCGGACATGTTCTAGTCACTTCCTCTCTCCAGTGCATCATCAGTGCCTTCTTCCCTGCTGGATCCTACAGACAAGCTGTCATGTCTCCCATCTCTTTGCACCGTACCCGCCACCCCTCCATCGCATAGAGGCTCCACAGTAAGATCTGCTGTTACAGAAAGGAGAGAGATGCTTCTTTGCACACCTGGTTATTGCATGTAAATTTCCATCCTGCTGCACTTACATAGAGAGAGGCCTGGAAGTACAGACACCGTGATTATCTGGGGGTGGTGAGATCGAGTGACCTCTCTTTTCTTCTTTATGTTTAGCTGTTTTCTAAAGTTTATGTCGTAAAAGTGCTGTTTTTGAGATAAGGGAAAGTTATTATTCTATAAAACTCCATCATTGCCCCCACGACCCACCACCCAACTCTAATTCCTTTACGCTTGCAAGGCGGGCACCCGAGCCTGACTCAACCGACCCCCTGGGCCTGCAGCCCCGCCACGGCCCCAGCTCTGACCGCCGGGGGGCGCCTACCTGCCCCTCGGGCGGGGGCTAGGGTGGGCAGCCTTGGTCCCTGCGGGTCCCTCGGGAGGAAGCCCCTGGCCTGCTCCCCCCTCACCCAACGTGCCGACTCCTACTTGTCCGTCAGGGTCTTGAGCACTGGCCTCCCCAGGAGACTCCTGCTTCACGAGGGATGTCACAGCCCTGCCTCTGCTCCCCGGCGCTTGGTCAGTGCGCGGTGGATTATAAGGTTAGTGGCTGCGTCTGCCAGCAGCCCTCAGGCCGGGCCTCCCCCACTGGCCCCTCCATGCCTTTCCTGCCCCCTTTTCACCCCCTCTCTCCCTTTGTTCTGACGTGTATGGACTTCATCACCGGCCTCTCTGCCTCCTGGTTTTCTGGCCATTCAGCCCAGGGGGAGCCCCGCGGGAGACGGCAGGGGGGACAGTGGGGTTGGGCCCGCGTCCCCAGCGCCCTCTGTGGGGTCGCCTCGGGCTGGCAGTCCCCCACTGGAGGCCCGTTGTCAGGGCCCTGGCGGGCTCTCTGCACAACCACTCCTCCCAGCGCCTCCCCTCGTCCCAGGGGGCCGAGATGCGCTGCCAGCTGGGCTGCTGCTGACCCCCGGGGTCCCCTACACCCTCTCTCAGGAAACGGTCCTTTTAGGCAAACCCCCTCGAATTACTGTATTTGGGGCGTCACCTCTTTCCTGTTGGGACTGTGGCTCTCCGGGGGGGGGGGCAGGTTTGTCGATGTCTCCAGGATGTACACAGGAGGTGCTCTGTAGCTGTGTGTTGATTGATGCATGAATGAATGGAACCTCAGGACCATGGTCTTGGGTTTTCTGCCCTTTGTGCTCTGTGGTCCCCTCCAGAGGGAGGACATGTGAGGCTCGGCCACGCATTTGGCCTCTGTTCTCAGATGGTCCTGATTCTTCTCCCCACCCTGTGTCCCCGCCCTTTGCCCCTGTGGATGGAGTGACCTGTCTACATCTTGCCTTTGAGCTCAGCCATGTGACTTCCTCTGACCGTGGGGGGCTTGCTCTCTTGGCCACCCCCTGGGCCGGTGTGTGGAGCAGAGCTCGGTCCTCCCAGCACGCCCCAGATGCATGGATGGGCTGACTGCCCCAGTCACGTGAGCAGTAACGTGTGTACGGTTGTGGTTTGTTACACGGCATTGTCGGACCCACAGAGGTGACAGATACAACCCCACGTGCCATTCGGGGACCCAGTGCAGGACAGGGGGTGGGTGCAGCATCCCCACTGAGATGCAGAGAGGTCAGCGGCCTTCTGGGGTCACAAGTGGCAGAGCCTGCTTTGAGCCCATGCTTTCGGCTTCCAAATGCCACATCTCACAGACCTACAAGAGCTGCCCGTGGGGAAGCCGGGCCCCGGTCCCAGCCCAGGGCATGACTCGCTCTGGCAGACCTTCATTCTGGGCTCTGAGCTCACTTCTGAGCCCACAAGGCTGCTGACCTCTCTCCACTTTGTCGTGTCCACCCTCTTTCCTCACCATGGCTTCCTTTTTCCAGACCGAACATCACCCCTTCTAGGAAGCCTTCCAGGCTCTTCCCAGGCAGGAGTCCCCATCCTTCCCTGGGCCTCCTGGGCCCTCTGCCTCCCAGAGCTGGGTCACCTGCCTCTGCTTCCAGTGCCCTTCTGGCCTGTGAGCCTCTCCAGGGTGGGGGCAGGGTCGACCCCTCCCTGGGCTTCAGTGGGGCTTCGCACAGAGCCCTGCACACAGTAGGGGATCAATAAGCGTGTACGTCCTGTGCGTCTACTCTTGCCAACTCCACTGTGACCACCTTCGAGCAAGGGCACGGTGACATACAGGTCTGTGTCCTGGGACTGGCCCGGTGTCCAGCAGTGGGGGCCACGTCTGTCCAACCTGGGGTGTCCCTGGGAGGGTCTGAGCTTCTGGAACCGGTGTTCTTGGCTGCTCAGGGCCCACACCCTCACCCTCTTCCTCCGTGTCCCTCTCCAGGTCCTCGCCCCTGGGACCCCTGCTCGGGGCAGGGCTCTCGGTGGTGACGTGTCCCTCTCCCATGCCTGGCCAGCTGGCACTTCCGTCCTGTGGCCGTCGTTCTCTGGTCCCCTATAAATAGCCAATGTTATCTCCTCAGTGACAGGGGACAGCAGGCTGAGTAGGCCTGACCCCCCTTTTGTCCCATGGCCAGGACGGTCACCACTTACTGTGTGACCTTGGGCGAGGCAGGCCCCTCTCTGGGCCTCCACCCAGCCTCCAGCCCCGGGGCCTGCCCCCGCTGCCCTGGGCACGGCCTCGTGGTCTCCCGCCCCCTCACGTGTAACGGTCCCCCTGCGCTGTCACCCCCATGGCTGAGGGCGAGGAGAGCTGTCCGGAGCTGGGGGAGCCTGGCGCCCGTTGGGGTGGGGGCCAGCGTCCACAGAAGTGGCCCACTCTGGAGGGGCTCAGTGCAGAGGCCCCACATGCAGGACCTTGACGGGGCCACCTGGGTGCAGAGGCCAGGGCGGCGGCCAGCCTGCAAGAGACAGACCCGCCGTGTCCTGGCACCGCGTGGTCGCTGGGAAGCCGCCGGGTCCTGCACAGGCTCTAAAGGTGCCTAACGTGAAATCGCTGTGGAGGAAACGGGGGAGCAGTCTGTCACCGGGGGTATGCAAGGAGGGCTGCTGACCCCCGCTGCTTCCAGCCCCGACCCGTTCTTCCCTCTCTGCCCCCATGCCTGAAACCCGCTTCCATCCTCTCCTGGTCTGGCCGCTCTCCGGCTCCCCATCGCTTCCGGGCTCAGTCCCAGCTCCCACTCCTGTCTGACTGGGTCTTTGTCGGAAACTTAGACTGCGCGTGGGTTTGCTCTGGATGGGGGGCCGGGGGGGGGGGCGGCTTAGGAAGGAGGGGAGAGCCCCTACCCCTGTGAGGTAGAGAGCTCGGATGTAAGAGCTGACGCGTCCAGTGGGAGGGTCAGTGGCGGGGAGGGGTCAGGGCGGGTCACCTGTCGCAGGACTGGGGTGGGTGCAGGGCTCCCATTGTGCTGACAGGTGGCCACAAAGCCCAGAAATGGCTTCTCGCCCTAAAAGCCTTGCTCTGGCTCCTGAGGGCACCTGTGGTAGCACTGCTCTGGACGTAGCCACCGAGGGGGTCTCTCCGTGAGCTCGGGGTCGGGGTCTAAGCTTCTCGGGAGATTCTGAACAACCTGGCGCTGCTCATACCTGCGCTTAAACCCCTCCCTCCGAATTCGGGGCCCCATCAGGGTGGCAGGGGGACGGGCACGATGCCCGTGGAGGGCCTGCAGCGTCGGGATCTCAGGGCACTTTCCCCGTAGGGGGGGCTCCAGCCACGGGAGGGGCCCCTCCAACCCGCTCGGGCTCGCCCCACTCACACGCAAACCCCACCATCCATACACACCGGTCACTTCCCGGGGTTGTGCACAGACAACGGTCACACGCATTGTCAGACACACTCACTTAGCCCCCCCGTGCCCACCTCCCTCCCCTGCCCCTTCCACACCGCCCCTCAGAGCCACTGCCATCACTCCCATTCCCTGAGGAAGAGCTCCTGGGGACCCGCCTGTGACCCCGGCCCCACCCCCAAACCAGACATCTAAAACCCCAAATCTTTCCCTAAATCCCACAGTAAAAACCTGCTACAGACAAGTATTGGGATTTTTTTCCTTTGCAGAATTTTTTTTTTAGTAGACACATAGTCTTTTTTTTCTTTCTTGTTTTACAGCAAACAAACATTGCAAATATAGAAATATTTTTCTATACAACAAACAGGACGACAGGAGCACACACTCAGAGCCCCCGGCCACCCCCGAGCCGTCCCCAGGCACGGCCCTCCTCCTCGAGTCCCGCAGGGCTCTGGGACCTTCCCGGAGGCCACTCGGCCGCCTGCATTCGCTCTGCCCCTCTTTGGTGGCCTCCGGAGGTGGCAATGAAGAGACGGACTAAACAGTCCACAGAAAACCACGGACGGAGATCATGCGAGGAGCCAGGTGGCCGTGCCGGCCACGCCCCCCAGGTCTAGTGTTTTATGTCTTTTTAAGAGAACTTTACTTTTAATATATTTTTTAAAAAAAGGAAGAAAATAACGAGAGAAGAGAGGGAAAGAAAGAAGAATAGAAAGAGAAAAGACAATGAAAAAAATCCCCCCCCACCCCCCCATCCCTAAGACACAGTTTTCCGAAGTCCCTTGTGTGTGTGTGTGTGTGTGTGTGTGTGTGTGTGTGTCTGTGCGTGTACGGGCCGCTCACACCGGTGAGAATGCCTCAGGGCAGGTACACGTGCTCGGCCGCGGTTCACCTCCCGTTCATACTGTCAGCGCCCCCTCCCCACTTCCTCTGCAAAGCCCAGGGCTTTAACAGCTGCTAGTGTGTGTGTGTATGTGTGTGTGTGTGTGTGTGTGTGTGTCCCGTGGGCCTCTGGGTTACAGATAGCTGCGGTGGCTCTTGTGTCCTTGTTGGTCCAGCGGGATCACGAGTTTCGGGGGGGCGCGGGCGCCAGGCGCCCGGCGGGGGCTCAGGACTTGTGCTGTGCGGACACGCCCTTCCAGTAGTCTAGGATGTCGTGCAGATCCTCGTCTTTGGCGAACTGAACCTTTTTGCGCAGGGCGTGGCCGGCCGCCATGAACTCCCCCTCGTCCTTGTGCCGCCGGCGGCTCAGTCTGAAGCGCCCCCAGATGCTCCGGGAGGCCCTGCAGGGGTACTCGGGGCTGGAAGAGTAGCTCAGGTTATGGTACTGCGGGGACAGCTGCGAGTAGGCCGGGTCGCGGGGCCGCGGCCGGGTCAGCGGCTCCAGGATGGACGCCTTGCGGCCGCCCGGGCCCTCATGGGGCGGGGGCGGCTCGGCGGGGTGGGAGCCGGGGTACGAGTGCCGGTGCTCGCCGTACTGGCGGCTCTTCTCGGCCTCGGCCCGCAGCACGGAGGCCGCGGGCGTCACAGTGAGGATGGCGTCGGCCGCGGGCGAGCTCTTCTCGATGTACTTGGCCCCGGCGGCCTCGGCGCGGTAGGGCCGCGGGCTGCGCGCGGAGCCGCTGGACGAGGTGCTGGCGCGCGGGGCCCCGGGCGCGGCCTCCGCGCTGTGATGCCGCTGCAGGCCGTGGCCGAAGGTGTCCTTGTAGGCGGGCGACAGGAAGCTGTGCTTGCCGGCCAGCGGCTCGGACAGCAGCACCAGCTGTGGCTCGGCCGCGGCCACGGCCCCCGACTTGCCGCCCTGGAAGGAGGTGGACTCGGACTTGAGGGCGTCGATGCAGTTGTTGATGATCTGGTTCACCTTGTCCACCTCCTTGGCGATGGTGGAGATCTCGGCCACCGAGCTCTGGCTGTCGGGGCCCGGCCGGCCCGGCTCCCCGTCCCTGCGCTCGGCCTGCTCCGCGGAACGCACCTCCATGTAGCTGCCCTTGCCGGCCTGCGGCGTCTCGCCGCTCTCCGCCAGCTTGTACGGCTCTACCTCGCCGGCGGCCGCCGGCAGGTACGGGATGCGGGTCACGGCCTCGGGGCCCAGCAGCGGGCCCTGGGACAGCGGGGCCAGGCCGGGCGCCTCCATCTCGGGCCCGTACTTGAGCTCGATGATGGTCTTCTTGAGGCTGCCGGCCGCGGCCGCCGAGGCCGGCGCCTTGCGCTTCTCCTCGTGGCGCCTCCGCCTCCGCAGGCAGTAGTGGACGGCGCCGAGCACCAGCACCATGCCGAGGAGGCAGCCCAGGACGGTCATGATGTAGCGGGTGGCCGTGGAGGAGCTGGGCATGGGGCCCGGCGGGCTGGGCGGCTTGGGCAGGCAGATGGTGAGGCAGGTGTGGTTGTGGTGCAGCCCCGAGCTGGTGGAGACCACGCAGTACGTGTAGTTGGTGAGCGCGTAGAGGTTGGTCAGGCGGATCTCCTCCTGGGCCCGGGTCAGCCTGGACACGGTGGACGACTTGCTGTTGTTGAAGTGCTCCAGCGTGTACATGCGGTTGAACGGGCTGGGCAGCTGGACCGTGATGGTGGCCGAGTTCTGCGTCAGCTGCTTGACCTTGATGAGTGGGCGGGCCTCGGCCTGCGGGGCCAGCGTGGGCAGGGCCACCAGCGGCGTGGTGCCGTCGCCGGAGAAGCACTCACCCTCGGTGCAGGGGGCCTCGCTGGGCGGCGCGGGCGGCGGCGGCGAGCGGCCGGGCGCCGGGCGGGCCTCGGCCGCGTAGGCGCTGTCGGTGCACACGGACTGCAGCTTGCTGAGGACGCTGTGCTGGCCGCGGCGGCCCTGGCCCAGGAGGGAGTAGCCGGAGTAGAGCGGCGGCGACTCGCACTGCACGCGGTCGTAGGTCTGCGTGGCGTTGGTGAAGGCTGCCAGCCAGCGCAGGAAGCCCAGCAGCTCGCAGGAGCAGTAGAAGGGGTTGCTGTAGAGCTCGCACACCGACAGCTTGGCCAGGCCCGCGAAGGTGGCGCTGTGCAGCCGCTGGATGCGGTTCATGGACAGGTCGACGTTGACGATGTTGGGGCACTCCCAGAAGGCGCCGGGCGCCACCACCTCGATGAGGTTGGCCTGCAGGTACAGGTACTCCAGCTTGCCCAGGCCGCGCAGCGCGCCCTCCGTCAGGTTGCGCAGCCGGTTGTAGCCCAGCTGCAGCACCTGCAGGTTGAACTGGCCCGAGAAGGCGCCGTCCTCGATGTAGCCGATCTCGTTCTTGGTGAGGTTGAGGTACGTGAGGTTGCCGAAGCGGCTCAGCGCTGCGTACTGCACGCTGCGGATGCGGTTCTCGTTCAGCCGCAGGTCCACGATGGTGCTGTTGATCTGCTGCGGGATGGCCTCGTACGGCGGCTGGTTCTGGCTGCAGATCGCCAGCCACACGAAGCCCTTGTCGCCCTCGATCAGCCAGCAGTCGCCGCGCACCAGCCCGCCCGCCAGCAGCAGGGCGGCCGCCGCCACGCACGCCCAGGCCCACGGCGCGCCCCACCGGCGCCCGGCCATCGGGACCAGCCCTGCGGGCGCGCCCGCTCAGCCTGCCCGGGGGCACGGGGTGGCGGGCTGGGCGGCAGCCCCCGGGGGGAGGGGGGGGCGGGAGGGGAGGGCGCCCGCACTCTCAGGGGCGTACCGGGCCGAGCCGCATGGCCGGGCGGCCCGAGTGCTGGGGCGGGGGGAGCGCCTCCCTCACGGCCAGCCGCCTCTCGCCGTCCGCCGGCGTCCTGCCGGAACCGGGGCCTCCTTCCCCATCGGCCCGGGCGTCCTCCAGCTCCAGCCGGTCCTGCTGCAAGACAAGAGGGGAGAGGGCAGTCAGGAGGCGGCCGGGCATCCCCGCGGGTGGCCCTGGGCCCAGCCCCGCCCAGCTGCCCCGTGTGACGCGGAGGTGCCCCGGGCAGTGAGGGACGAAACGCAAGGGGGCTCGGCGCCAGACCGCAGTGTGACCTCTGTGACCTGAAGCGGGAAGCGTGGGGTGAGCCCGAGCCCCACTGCCGCCACCTCACCAGTGACCCCATTTGTCAGACGAGCAAACCGAGGCCCAGGAACAAGACTAAAGGTGCTTGGTTGACCAGCGATGGTGGGGGAGGGGCCGTGTGACAGATGCTCTGCGCTGCCCCCTGAAGACCTGGGGGCGGCACTGCGGCCGCCTACAGAAGGCGCTCAGCCCCAGCCCAAGGGTCCTCAGCCGGCCGCGGAGGAGCCTTCCAGAGCCCCTCTCAAGCGAGGAGCCAGGACAGCGAGGTCCTGGGTCCGCGTTCTCGGGCAGTGTGACCCGGGTACACCGTGCCCCTTCTGGGCCTCCGTTTCCCCGAATGAGCCGGCTGGACGGTGTCTGTCACCACCCCACGTCGGTGGGCCCTGGCAGAAAGGCCTGGAAGGACAGTGGCTCCTCCTCCTCGCCAGGCTCCGACGAGGACACCTGGGCGCCCTGACCACGCCCCCCGCCCCAGCTCCAGGTCCGCCCTGGCTCTTGACTCTCTGACCTCTGCCCCCACCAGACGCCACGCTTCTCCTGGGCAGGCCTCCCCACCCCCGTGCCAGCACGCGTGCCGAGGCTGCGACGGGTCACACTACAGGGCAGCCCTCCGGGATGAAGCCGGTGCCTGTGGGGCGGTGCGGCTGACGCGCCGCTGGCTTCCGCTGCTCCTGGACGCGCCCCCCTCCGCCCCGCCCCCGGCCAGTGTGCGGGACTCACCCCGCTGCCCCTCGTCTTTCTCCCGCAGGACAGACAAATGGGTGTGTGTGTGTGCTTGTTACTCTTTGGATTTACAGCGGCCTCCGTAACTGCTCTGTGGCCTGGCAGGCAGCCAGCTGAGTGTATTTCACTGATATTGACGTTTGCAACTGGTCTGCACTGAGGTGGTTTAAATTAGGAGAAAAAAATAATGATGTGAAATGGATTTTTTCCCCCCCTTTGGAAACTTCATGAAGAACAGTTTTGATCTGGCTCCTGGGGCAGAGTCTTTCTGAGTTAAAGGGAGGGGAGAGCTCAGAAGGGGCTGGGGGCTGGGAGAGTTCCTGTGGGCCACAGCGGAGCCCACCCAGGGCTGGGCCCAGAGTCGCTGTGTGACACCCAGCAAAGCACAGGGCCTCTCTGGGCCCAAAGGGAAATGGCTGGGTGGGGGGGCAGGGCTGGCGGAGGGAGCAGCCTGGGGCTTGCCTGGGTCTCCCTCGCCTCAGGAGGAAGCCTTGCAGGGGGATGCTGGTGTCCCTGCGTGGCCCATCTTGTGACGTGAAATCTACAGTCCCAAGGGGGTGTACTTGGAGTTCATCGCCATCACCACCTCCCAGCACCTGCTGGCCTGTGCAGGCCCTTTCCTCCCCACTGGGCACCTGCCCCATCCGTCCAGGTGCTGGGACTTAGGTCCCCCAGGCGCCCCAGAGGCCAAGAGCGGGCAGCCGGGCAGGCTGCAAGTGCGTCCAGGCGGAGTTTGGCGGTGGGGATGGCTGGCGGGGCGAGGCGCCAATCAGAGTCTGGCTCCGGCCTCCAGGCCTCGGATGGACGGAGCAGCAAGCCCGTCGGGGCAGGGCGGCGCCTGGGCAAGGCTGATCATAATCACCTTTAATCTCTTGCTCAAAATAACTCAAAGTCAAGTTAAGGAGGATCACAGGGCCCAAAGAACCCTTATCACAGGCAGGCGTGGGTTGGGGGAGACGGGCCCCAGGGCCGGCCCAGCCTCTCGCTGCCCCACGCCCAGGGCACCTGGGCACCAGGTGGCCACAGAGCCGCTGCTGGGCTGGCCCAGGGGCTCAGGGTGGCTGGAGGGCCACGTGCACATGTGCACGCACGCACAGGGCAGAGGATGTTCCATGCTCGCTGGGACCCACGTCAGCCCGTGTGCGTGGACCCGTGTGCCTTCAGGGGGGCGCGGCTCCGCCCGAGCGCTTGAGGGTGTGCGGGCCCCCGCGGTCCAGCCAGACCTGCCGCGCCTCCTGCCCACCGCCCGCCCCGCCGGCACCACGGCCCTCCTCCCGGCGTGACAGTCTAGGAGCCGCGCTGGGGGCTGGCACCTGTGAGCGGCAGGTGCCTCTGGAGACCAGCCTTGCCTCTCCCCACACCCCCATCCGGGGGCCTCCTCCATCGGGCTGGCCCGGTCCTGGCCCTGAGAAGCGGGCAGGTCCCCGCCCGGGGCTCCTGCTTGGCCGACCCGGCGTCCCACCCTCAGCTCTGTGCCTCACACCTGGCCCTGGAGCCCGGGCCGAGCAGGAGCCAGGCCCGCGGGGACACAGCCCTCCCTACCCGCCCGGCCGCAGGCGGGAGCATCGGTAGGAGTGTGGGTGTCACCCTGGCGGCTGTCCCCCGGCCAGCGTGGCCTCCGCCCCTGCTGGAGCCCCCCGACCTCAGCCTGGCAGGGACCCCCGAGTCCTGTTGCACACCTCACACCACACAGGGGAAACTGAGGCCCAGAGGGCCCCTCACCCAAGGTCACACAGTGAGTCAGCCCGTCCTCCTGTGGAGGAGGCCCCTCAGGCCACCGCGTGCTGGTCCGCAGGGACGCCCCGGTGGGGGGCCGGGATCCCGGCCCCGGGGTCTGAGAGCCCCGTGAGGACTGGGGTCCTGGGGAAGCGGCTGCCGGGGGAACTGGCCGAGTCGCGGGGGCCGCCCTTCCTCTTGGGCTCACGACGCTCATCCCGCTCCCGCCCCGTCCATCCCTCGTTCGCCCCCACACGCCTGCCCCCTCGCACAGCAAGCCTCTCGCCGCACAGCTGTTTCCAGGACGCCTGCAGAGCGCATGCGCTGGGGGCCGGGCGCAGAGACCTGTCCGCCAACCTGCCAGCACCCCAGACTCAGGGTCCTGGTCCCTCATCCTGCCCTCGCTGGTCCCCGGGCCCCACGCTTCAGAGAGATGCAGGGGCGGAGGCCACCTTCAGGGGTCCCCGTGTCCCCGCACCCCTGCAGCCCTCGGCACCGCCGACGTGTGCTGCCCGCTCTCGCACCGTCCCCCCCGGCTCCCGCCCCCGCCCACAAACAGCACCCGCAGACTCCGCGATGGTGCACATGGTCTACGTGTGTGCTCTCCAACAGGGCGGCTACTGGGCACAAGCAGTGGAGCGAGTGGTATTGAACACACAGGTCTAGAACCTTCCATAAAGACAACAGCATGACCTGAGCACCCTCAGGCCACGCCCCTCTCCCTTCCCCTCCGCCCCGCCCCTCCAGGGCAGCACCCATCCCCCACAGCCCCAGCCGCCTCCCATCGAGGTCGCTAGTGACCTCTGTCCTGCCCGCTCCAAAGGGAACACTCCTATTTGTACCTTTCGCAGCCTCTCGGCGGCACTTGGCCCAATTAACCGGCCGCCCCTTCCTGGAGCACTTCCCGCTCTGGGTCTCTGAGCCCCACGCTCTCCCGCCCTGGGTTCCTCCGCTAGCTGCTGGCCCCTCTGCTGGCCCCCTCCCTCGCCCTGACCTCTCACTGTCTCTGTGGCCAGGCTCTGCCCTCCCTTCCCCGCGGTGCTGTCACCCCTCCCTTGGCTGCAGTGCTCTCTCCACACGCCTGCCCCACCCCGCCCGCCCATCTCGCCAGCCTTGACGCCCTGGACCCCAGACCCACAGACGCAGCCGCTTCCCCCTCGAAGTGCGCAAGCCTCCTCCGCCACCACGTTCCTCAAACCAAACACCGGCGAGTCGTCTCGAGTCCCCTCTGCCCCCACCCCAAACCCACTCCCGCAGCAATAGTGTCCACTCCACCTCCAAACCAGGACCTTCACCTCTCGCCACGCCCGCCGTGGCCACCCTGGGCCAAGCCATCCCCATCCCTCGTGGGACAAAGCCCATCGCTCCCACCTTGGGGCACCCACGATCCACTCCCCCGCACAGCCAGAGGGACCTGGAGAGCCCTCACGGGATCCCGCGGTCCCGCCCACAGCCCGGCTGACAGCCATCCTTTCCTTCCACACGGGGCGCAAAACCCAGGATCCCCACAGGGACCTGCGAGGTCCTGCCCCACCGGCCGCCGCTGCCCGTTCTCACCCCACCTGCCTGCACCCACCCGCTTCCCTGCAGCCACCGGGCCCCGGCACCCCTGTTCCCGCCTGGAGAGCTCTTCCTCCTGCTGTCCGATCAGAAGAGGCCCCTTCCTTTCCCGCAGATCCCGGAGCCAGCGGCCTCCCCATCTGGACTAGTGCTCCCGGCCCCATCACCCATTTCCCGTCTCTGCCCAGCACTGATCTCCCCGATGTTTTCCTTGTTTATTTTTTTCTTCACTTCTGGAATAAAGATCCTCTCCCCGCTGGGATGGAAACTCCAGAGCAGGAGCCGTGTCCTGTCGTCTGCTGTGATATCCCAGGCCCGGACCAGTGCCTGGCACACAGCTCAGCAGGGAACATCTGCTCCGTTTTCTAATCTGCAAAAACAGGGTAGAAGTGCCTGCATCCCGAGGGCCGGTGCTTTCTCACAAACATCAGCTTCCTTTGCATTTTGTCGGGCCAGCGGGAGCTGCCACTACCGTCTGGAGGGCCTCAGGCTGCCCGGGTTGCCTCTGGTCTGCAAATCCCAACATACCCGATAGGACCAGAAATGTGTGTCTGACGTCCTCCCTCTGCCCAACACCCACCTGAACGCACGCAGGGGCTCTGTGCCCCCTGCGCCCCTCACCCAGGTGGATGGAGCCCCGAGCACAACAAGTCACTTCCAGAGCCATCGCATCCGTACCCTCACCGCAGTCCTACAAGGTGAGGGGACAGGGACGCCCACCGCGCCCTCCGGGCCCAGGTGAGAAGCCTGAGGCCCCGCGAGTGAAGGGACCTGCAAGGTCGCAAGACTAGGCAGGTGGGAAGCCCACCGGGGCCACTCAGCCGCTGTCTCAACAGCCACCTCTGTCACCGAGAGGACGTACGACGGGGACAGCATGTGTGAGGCTGGCACCGAGTTAGTTCTGTCACATCAACTCCAGAGCCCAGGTCGCCGATAATGAAGTGAAGAAATATGGTGGTTCCAGGCTTTTAAACTCCTTATGACCAGATGTGCATAATCACCACGGCCGTGTGGGAAAGGAGCACATCCGTCTACAAAGACTGTTCCTCTCCCCGATCGCCAAGCCCAGACAAGAGGCCGGGGCGGCTCTGAGGATTTTGCTGATGGAGAGGACTTTCCGCCTCCAGAGGGACGCTCAGGCCGAGGGCCAGGGGCACGGGGGAGGCGGGGAGATTGGTGGAAAGTTATAGATGGATAACTTTTTGCCGTTCCAACGTTTTGCCAACAGATCGTGTTCACTGCTAACGTTTGCCTGACTCTACAGCCTGGCTCTGCTGCAGGGCCCACGGGTCATGATGGGCACCTCAGGCAGGCCAGGCCACGCGGCCGGCGGATGACCCCGACCAACCAGATCAGGTGTGGGGACGGGCTGCCCACCTGGAAGAGGCACAGAACCATCTCGGGCTCCAGGTTCCTGGGCCAGGACGAGAATGCTGGCTCAGCCGTGCTCTGGCTGTGTGGCCTTGGGCCACTCACTCACCCTCTCTGAGCCCGTTTCCTCCCCTGTCAGATGGTAGGTCCCCCAAGGGTTACAGTGAGGCTGACATGACCAGATTATGGAGGCTTCCAGCGTGTTGCCTGGTACGGGGTGCTCTGTAAACCCTTGTATCCTGCTGCAGCTGCCCCTGGCCTCGTGGATGGGGGAGGGATTCTAGGCAGTCGGGGGGGGGGGGGCAGCAGGCCGCTGGACGCACTCTGTGGGCTTTACTTCAGCAAACCGCCCACTCCGGGGGGCACACGGGGGCCCCATGGGGGCCGTCCCGGGCTCAGCACCCACCTAGAACCTGCCGCGCTGCCCGCTCCCTCCCTGTGTGTCCAAGGAGGCTGGCACGGGCTCGCGTGGCAGGTGGTCCAGCAGTGCTGACTCAGCGGGGCTGGATCCTCAGGACTCGGCCACGGGGTCGGGTGTGGCAAAGCCCCGACCTCAGCTGGCCCCGGCCTTGTCCTCTGGGAGGCTTGAGGTGGAGGGACCATCCCCTGCAGCCCGGCCCCCCAGCCCGCAAGGATGCGGACGGTGTCGGCAAAGGTGGAAGGACGGGGCCCAGAAAGGCGCTGAGTGCCTGACACCCCTGCCAGCTGACCTTGGGTGGTCCACGGGACCCCACTGGGCCTCAGGGCCCTCACCCTGCCCGTCCAGAGGCTGTGACGAGCAGCAGGTGTGCAAACAGAGGTGACCTCTTACTTCCTCCAGGATCCCCCATGTATTGAGCGCCTACTGTATACCGACCCGCTTCTCCCATGTCTGGGGAGGCAGGTATCAGTGTTACCCAACAAGCCGGCTGCGGAAACAGAGGCCCAGAGAGGGAAAGGCATTTGCACGGCCAGAAACACGATTTTCCCAAAGTGAGGTCAGAGGACCACAGCCTCAGCTTGTTAAAAAGGCCCCGGGAGGGGGCGGGGGCGCCTGATCCAGCAGAGGCGGCAGGAAGGGCTCTGGCGGGTGGGGCTGGGGTCTGTCTCCTGGGAAGATGCCACCCGCTCCATCCCTCCTCCCCGCAGGCCCGAGGCTCCAGGCTGCTCTGGAGTTAATTAGGGACCCAAACATTTAATGGTCTGCTATGCTTCCACTGGGCATCTTTTTAAATTAAAAAACATGATGTACAGCATCGTTGGAGAGAGAAATCACTTTGCAGCGGCTTCCTGCTCGGGCGCTCGCAGGGACACGGGGGTGAGGGTGGCTGGCTGGCCTCCGGGGAGGAGGGATGACGAGAGACCCTCTCGAGGAACATGGGTCCACCCCGCGCTGTGGACGCACGTCCCCGACGCCAGGCAAGCACTGAGGTGTCCAGGGGAGGCCTGGCGCTGTTCCCCATCACACCCTCAGAGCCCCCGCTGTTAGGAAGTTCTATCTTTAGTCTGACCTGAGCCTCTGCACTTGTTTTAGGGCCGGTTTGAGACCGAAGGCAGAGATTTGCCGGTTCTGCTCCTCCTGGCAGAACGCCGACACCCAAGAGCCCTTTCTGACCACCCCGAGCTCGGGGATCCCAGCCTGGCAGGAGGGCAGGGCGGCGGCGTAGGGCGCTGGAAGGGACCTTAGGGGACACCGAGGCACGGGTCGCTCTCTGTCCTCCACCTCTCCAGACACTCACAGGGCCCGGTGACCGTTTCCCGCCCCCGTCACGGGGTCAGGCCTCCGCACACGCGGGCCCTGCATCACATCCCGTTGCTATGGTTATTTAATCAAAGCATACTTCCTGGCCACGATTAATTGTATTAAAGATTTGGAGCACGGTTTTGGAGTGGAGGTTATAAATGAGCAATTAGCCCTCAAACGCTAAATTAATAAGGGAAATAAAACACCAAGCAAAGTCAGCCTGAGACGTCTCCGCGACGTAGTACTCAGGACACGTGGGCGGCGCCCGGGCTGGCCGCGCTGCAGGCTGTGCCTCGGTGGCCACCACGCGCGGCACACGGTGCCCTGTGGTCAGGGGGCAGCTCGGCACGGCGCCCTCAGCAACGGGGCGTCTCCACGCGGGGAACGGGGGAGCTGTCATCGCACCGGCGGTCCTGACCTCCCGGCGGCGCCTTCCCACGCCCAGGGCCCCCTCGCGCAGCCAGGCGTCGGCGTGCGCGTTGTCCCTGAGTCCACGGCTGGTGCCATCAGGTCCCAAGAGGCCCTGCCCTTCCGGGAGGCTCCCCTCCACCACCCACCCCTCACATGCCAAGCACTCGCCCCACGAAACCTGTCAGAGGCCGCTGCCTCCGGGCCCCCGTGTTCCCGGGATCAACAAGCCTTGCCGGGTCCGGCTAAGCTGTAAGAACAAAACTGTGAACGGCGTGGCCTCATCTCACACCCTCTCCTGCAGCTTCCGGAGAGGAGGCCAGCACCACGGCCAGGCCTGGGCCACAGACTCGTGTTAGTTTGTGTGTCGTCACATACAAATCACACACACACACACGGCACGGCTTCCACGGCTTTGCAGCTGGGGGATGCCGAGCTGTCCTGAGACCAGACGTCTGCCTCTATCTACGAGCATCTTTACATTTGAATCCTTACATTTAACTTGCAATCCACATGGAAAGTATTTCTCGGGTGTCAAGAAAGATAAAAATTGATCCCCCCCAAACCCCCTGGAACAGGCACCCAATCGTCCTGACATCTTCTACTGAAGAATCCACTCCCTGCACTTGACTTGGTATGCTCCGTCCCACACCCCGGCGGGAGTGTGCTTTCCACAGGGCACAGCGGGTCAAGCCTGTCCCCCTCGTCCCCCCTGCCCCCCCCCGCATGGCTCCTCAGTTCCCTCCATGAGCCCACGTCTCCAGCGGGCCACCCAGGCCCTGGCGATGGTCCCTGCCTGGCCCTCACTGTTACGCCCCTTGTCCTACAAGGCAAAGATTAACTTGCGCTTCTTACATTTTCTCTGAGACGCTGTTTCCTCCGCCTGGAACCCTAACCCCGCCCATCACCCCAACCACCCCCTGCCAAGCGTTCTCTGTTCAGACTCCAGGTTGGGGCTGGGGACTCCCCTCGGTAATCCCAAAGCTGCCTGTGCTGGCCCCACCGTGACCCCATACTGCAAAGACCAGACGCCCTGTCTCTCCCCACCAGAGTCAGATCCCAGGCAGAAAGCCCTTGGCCAGCAGGCCTGGGTCCTGTTTGCCCTTCCAGGCACAGAGTAGGAAATGTATGCTGACTGAATTTGTGAAAATATTCAATCCACAATCACCCGTAAAGGAGGACAGCCATATGTCATGATTTTCCTGGGATGCTCTCTATTTATGCCTCTTGTCCCAGAGTAATTATTAATAGATCTCCTTTCACTTGAAAATTATTCCCATTTGGGTGATAAATTGTTCCATGGTCACACTCTAAGGAGGCCTCTGTCTGGGGACTATTCTGTTCCACTGACCACCCCCCCACCCCGGACACACCGAAGCAGCCCCGGCCAGAATGCCCGTCATTAAAAGGTCTACAAATAACCAACGCTGGAGAGTGTGGAGAAAAGGGAACCCTCCTACACTGTGGGTGGGAATGTAAGTTGGTGCAGCCACTATGGAGAACAGTATGGAGGTCCCTTAAAAAACTAAAAATAAAGCTACCATATGATCCAGCAATCCCACTCCTGGGCATATATCCAGAAAAGACGAAAACTTGAATTCGAAAAGATACACTCACCCCTATATTCATAGCAGCACCACTGACAATAGCCAAGACATGGAAGCAACCTAAATGCCTATCGACAGATGAACGGATAAAGAAAATGTGGTACATGTATACAATGGAATATTACTCAGCCATAAAAAGAATGAAATAATGCCATTTGCAGCAACATGGATGGACCTAGAGATTATCATACTAAGCGAAGTAAATCAGAGAAAGACAAATACCATATGATATCACTTATATGTGGAATCTAAAATAGGACACAAATGAACTTTTATGAAACAGAAACAGCCTTGCAGACATAGAAAACCCACTTGTGGTTGCCAAGGGAAAGGGGGGGATTGGGAGTTTGGGATTAGCAGATGCAAACTAGTACATATAGGATGGATAAACAACAAGGTCCTACTGTATAGCACAGGGAACTATATTCAACATCCTAGGATAAGCCATAATGGAAAAGAATATGAAAAAGTATATACGTATAACTGAATCACTTTGCTGTACAGCAGAAACTAGCACAACACTGTAAATCAACTAGACTTCAATAAAAAAATAAATAAATAAATCACTGTCTCTATAAGAAGCCTCCATATCTAGGAGGCAAGATATCCTTTGCATACTCTTCTAGGTAAACTTTTAGAACGATTTTATCTAGCTCTTCAAAACATGCCACCAAGGTGCGGATGGGACTGCACTGAACCTAGAAATTAATTTTGGAAGAACCTTCAGGTTTTATAATATTCCAACACGGCTTATCTCACTATTCTTGTTTTCTTTGGTATCTCTCAGGAAAGCTTTACAGACTGCTTCATAATGATCCTAATTTTTTCTTGTAAATGCATTCCTAGGAATGCCATGGAGGTTTTTCTGGTTGCCATTGTGACTAGGGACTGTTTATTTCGTTATGTTTTCCGACTAGCTGTTGCTGGTACAGATAAAAATGATTGATTTGTGTATGTCTGTGTTCTGTGCAGTCCAGAACCTTCACCAACTTCTCATATTAAATTATTTTTTCACTCGGTTCTTTTGGGTTTCTGAGGTCTCAAATCACATTGTCTGCAAATAATTACAATTCTTTCTTGTTTCCCATTTAATTCTGTTTCATGTCTTATTGCTACGTCCAGATTATCTGGACAGTGATAAAGGTCACTGTTGGGTTTTTTTGCATAAAAGTTTTTGAATTGGAATCATTAAAAATCTCATCATTTGGAATGACACTGGCTGTTGAATTGAGACACAGATTCTTTACTGTGATAAGGAAGTGTCTTTCTAGTTCTATTTTTAGCAGTTACTTTAAAACCAGAAAGTGGTGCTGGATTTTATCACATGCCTTTTGTCATTTATTAACAGGGCATTATGGCTGGGCTGCTCATACTATGTATTGTATTAATAGATTTCTCTGCTATTAAGCCATCACTGAATTCTTTCAATAAATCCTACATAATCATGGCAGATTATCTCTCTAATATTTTTGTGGAATTGAATTTGTCTGTGTCTTATTGAGGATTTTTGATCCACTATTCATGGGCGAGATCCCTCTGGGGTTTCATTTCCTGGACCATCTTCACAGTTTGGGGCTTGGGGCCCTTCTCACATCTACCTGGGATGATTTCCTCCAGACAGATTGCTTCTGATGGAGGCCTCCTGGTTCTACAAGCTCAGGGCCTCCACGGCAGATGTGCCCTGGACAGCCGTGTAAACACATCCCATGAACCACTTTGTAAAGTGCATGGCCATTTTATCAAGTGATATGTCACCCCTGACTTGTCTTTTGCTCCTTCCAGGTTTACACGAGTCAGGGTCGGCTCAGAGCAGGGTAAGCAGCAGAGAAAGCTCCGCTGGGAAAGCTTACAACAGGCATCTCATCTGGTGAATCCAGCACTGGCCTCCACGAGAACAGGGAAATGCGGGAAGGGCTGTCCCCGGGGCAGGGCCGCCCAGGGCCTCGGAAGGAGACCCCAGCCCCCTCGGGTGAGGTTAGGATTGCACCACCACCCTCACAGGGCCTTCCGGTTTACGTTCCATGTCGTCTGTGTGTGGACAGGTGGACATCACGTTAGGCCCAGATGAGTAAAAGGCACAGACCTTCTCAGAACGCCCCCTGTAAATGAGGGGAAACCATGCTTCACACTGGAGGTGAAGCCGCGGCTGCTACAGCAGACGGTTTTCCCAGAACTTCCCCTCCCATCTCGCCTGTGATGGGACCTGACTCTCCCTTCCACCACGAGGGGGGTCTCTCTCTGCACCCCTGGAAGCTGGGGGGCCCCGACACCGCTCTGGCCAATAGCACTGGCAGAAGTGAAGCTGTGTCCATCCCGGGCACAGCCCTCAACCAGCCTGGCAGCCATTTCCCATCTCTTGGAAGACCTGCCACCTAAAACCAGCGGCTTCCAACAAGACGTGCTGGAGAAGCTGCAGGCCCGGGGGTGGGGGTGGGGGTCTGGAGGGCGAGCAGCTGAAGCCACACGGAGCCGACGTGAACCACGCGGCCGCGCCCTTCCCGAACTCCTGCTCCCAAAGCCATGGGCCAAACTCGGGCTCCCTTGTGCCCCCGAGGTTGGGGTCGTTTGTTACGCAGCAGCAACTGACACAGGGCTGAGCGCCAGTGAGCGCAGGAGGGGTGGGCCCCGTCCCCCGAGCCTTGCCCTCCCCATCTGTCAGAGGGCCCAGCTTTTCATCTTCAAGAACCCACGGCAGGACCTGTCCATGCTGCCAGCAGGGACGCCGGGAGTTCAGAAAGGGGGGTCTGGGTTTGGGGGGTCAGGGAAGGCCGGTCAGTGTCTGAGTCACAGGGCAGCGGCCTGAGAGAGCCGGACTCTGAGCCGCGTGGGACCCTGGCCTGCTGCTCACCAGCTGGGCCGTTTTGTGGAACTTTCTTACCTTCTCTGAGACTCAGTTTACTTTCCTGACAAATGGAGCCATTGACACCCACTCCCGGGGCCATCAGGAGAGTGAAGCACAATGGTGTTTGTGAACACGCTGGGCTGGGCTGGGTTGGGGAGGCCTGTGTGTCCCCCATCCCCTCCCTTCACAGGAGGCGGGACCCGGCGGTGCCATCAGATCCTCGATCTCGGCTTCAGAGCCAGCACATCACCCAGCGTTTCTGTCTCTTCTGGAAAGTGGGAACAGGCACTGTACCCCATGTGCTCAACGGTTTGCACAAAGAACGCATGCGTCAGGTCCTCGCGGCACCCGAGCTCGGGGAGGGCTGTGGTCCAGGGGCAGAGGGACCGGGGTGGGGGGGGGGGGGGCGGTCAGAGCAAAGTCAGAAGGTGCGGCCAGGCCTGGGAGCCTGAGAGTTGGGGCGGCATCTTTCCCGGGGGGACGTGGGGGGGCTGGACCCAGACGGGGGGCTGCCTGCAGCTGCCCCTCTGCTCGTCCGGCCAGCTCTGTAAATCCCCGCCTCTCAGTCCATAAAAAATCACCTCATAACACAGCAAACATTAATTATAGCCGAAATGCCAGGAAGGGGATTGTTCTGGAAGAGGTTGCTTTCATGCTAGTCACCGAGAAGCCCCGGTGGTGGGGGGGGGGGGGCGGCGGGTAGGGGCTCCCACTCGGGGCTCCGAGGTGAGCCTCTCCCCACAACACAGGGCTGGGGAGGCGGAAAGTGGAGGCCAGGGCGCCTGGGATCTGGGTCTGGCCCTGCCCTCCAGCTCTGTGGCCCAAAGAAGGATCGTGCAAAGGGCTGGTGCTTCCTCCTGACGGTCAAGAGTTGGGAGGGTGAGCCCAGACCCGGGGCTCTCAGCCCCCCATCTCCGTCCCCTGCCAACAGGACAGAGGCCCACCCACGGCCCTCTCAAGTCCAAGAGGGTGACAGTAAGGACTAGCGGATGTGGCCGGAGCCTCCAGCCAGGCAGAGCCCGGGAAGGGGCTGGGGGCAGCAAGCGGAAAGAGCAGGTGAGCAGAAGCCCCCCTCAGGGGCTGGGCAGCCGGCCTGGGCGGCCTGGGAGGTGACTGCTGGAAGGTCACTGGGTCACTGCTGGAAGGTCCCAAGGAGGCAAAGGGAAGATTCAGCCCCAGTTACCTGGCCCTGAGCCTAAGGAGATCCCCCCACCAGAATAAAAGGCCTTGTCTCCATCATCTCCAGCTACCGCAGGAAGACCAAGGCTGCACACTTCAGCCATGCAGGTGGTGGGGAGACCTTGGCTGGCAGCCCTGGAGACTCACACCACCCCCCATCTCAGCCCTGAACGCTGTGGCGACGACCTTCTTCCCACAGTCATTCTTTCACTCACTCACTGTTCACTGAGTGTCTACTTACAGGGACAGGACAAGGTCGCTGTCCTTATGGGTCACAGAGTGTGTGTGAAGAACACAAACGATGGGATCGCACAGCCCTAACCTGACCCTGGACTTCAATTAGATCACTTGGTGCTGTGTGCCCCGGGGCAAGTGGCTCACCCACTCTGGGCTTTAGTCTCCTCATCTGTAAAATGACTCATGAAAAGCACTGACTACAGTTCCTGGCTCAACAAGCGTGAGTCACCCCAGAGGAGCAGGGGCGTCGTAAGGCTGCACAGGACACGCCCCGCGGAGCAGAGACTCCGCTGAGGTGGGGGCATCCCAGCCGGCCCTGAGGACCCCTCGCTGCTCCGCGTGACGGGCTCACATCCCCCCCCCCGCCCAGCCAGCCTGCACTGACGGCCTCCCCTCTAGGTGTGGGACACACGACCTCAGCCCCCATCCCCCGCTGGTCTGTACTCAGGAGGAGACGGGAGAAGAGGGGGCTGGGGGACCCTCCTGGGGCCAGACGTGACTGGCAGATCCCCCCGGGTGGCGGGCCCCTCTGCAGCAGCTCCCACCCCAGGTCCCTGAGACCCAGGGGTCCCGGAGGCCGCCGTGTGGGGTGGGGTAGTCCTGCCTGGGCAGGGGCCGCGGGGAGCTGCCGCGGACATCTGAGCAAGAGGCCGGGCGGGGGCGGCGCCCCGCCCCCCGGTGAGACAGAGGCGTCCCCCAGAGCCCGCTGGTGCCCGCGGGTCCCCATCCCAGGGCCGCAGGCGGGGTGGGGGGCACAGGGCTGGGAGGGGTCAGCCCCCGGCAGGTGGGGGCCTGGAGGCCAGCATGTTACAGCCTGAGACCTGCTGGGGGTGCGTGCGTGTGTGTGTGTGTGACTGTATGTGGCTGTGACCGTGGTTGTATGTGTGTCCCTGAGTGTGACCGTGTGTGTGTGTCTGTGTCCCCAGGCTCTGACCCCTCGGGTATGGGTGTACCACCTGCCCCCCCGCCGTACTGCACACGCACAGGCACACGCGTCGCACGAGAGTGTAAGCCCCGCCCCACAGCGGGCAGGGGCAGCGGCAGAGCAGCTGGAGGACAGTCAGTGTTCCGTGTGACCGACGAGGCTGGAATCGGCCTGAGTGGGGGGCGAGGGCGGCCCCCCTCCTGACAGTCCTTCCTCGCCGAGCTGAGTCCTGCCGCACCCCGCCACCGTCTGCCGGGCGTCTGTGACTCTGCTCCGGGTTTGCAGGCCACACACGCCGGTCACCGCTTGTCCCCCTGGCCAGTGCCAGGACCTGGGGGGCGGCTGTGGGCGGGATTTCAGGCAAGGCGGCCTCCCTCTGGCACGTGGTGTCGCCACCCCAGGCTGCCGCGAGGTCACCACCCCATTCCCTGGCTCAATCTCCCCTGAACGTGGTGCCCGGCCTCTGCTGCCCGCCGGGTGTTGGGGTGCCAGGGGCATCTGCCCCCAGGCCCTAATCCCAGAGGGCTCCCGGAGGAGAGTCTGACCTTCGAGGGGGCAGAGCGGTGGGCACGGAGAGTGACACAGACCACGTCACTCAGAGGACCAGGGGCACCCCCAGTGGTGTCTGGGTGGTCTGTGGCTCTGTCCTCACCTGCTTCTCAAGGTGAGCAGCAGTTTGGACGAACTCTGAGAGCCTGCGGGAAGGGGACAGAGGCTGGAGGTGGGGACCACGATCCAAGCATTCCCTCCAGCTGGAGTAACGGGTCAAATCCACCTCAGTGAATTACACGGGGCAAAAACATGCCAGGAAGGAGGTCAGCAGAGAAGCGTGGCCCCACGTCACTCACAGCGAAAAGAAAGAGGCAAGAGCAGCCTCAACAGGTGAATGCAGCAGCCTGAGAAGGGAACTCAGGCTGACTTAATAGAGGTACATCAGGTAGAACAGAGGGGGTGGTGATCTGGCACTGCTCCGGAGGGCCGGGTTCCAGACCTCACAGGGGATAATAAAAGCTCACACTCGTAAAGCACCTACTGGGCGCCACTCTTCTGACAGCTTTACGTCTATTCACATTATATATTTAAACCAATCTGGTGAAGTCAGTACTGTTACCCGTTTTACAGAAGAGGCACAGAGATGTCTATTAACTTGCCTGAGTTTCCACGGCTACTCAGTGGTGGGGCAGGGTTCAAACCCAGGCAGTTTGGCCCCAGAGCCTGTGTGTGTGACCACACGTCCGTCATGGGGCCAACAGATCAGTGTTCCAAGGCGAGTGACCCTGGTGAAGGGCACACGCAAAACCCGGGGGTCCGAGGAAAGGCAGGAGGCAACGGGGGTGTTTGGCTCCGTCCCCACAGGGCGTGCGTAGGGCAGAGGGGCGGAGCCTGTGTGTGGACACTGCGTGTGACCACTGGAGGACTCCCAGGGCCTGCTGATGCGAGCCTGAGCCAGCCGGCCTTGCTGGAAAGCAACCGGGGCGGCACCGCGAAGGCAAAGATGCACGTAGCCCGTGAGCCAAAATTCATTCTGGGTGCTGCCTGCACCCCAGAGAAGCTGCGAGGGGCCCGAGGACGTGCGCGACCGAACCGAGGGGTCCTCCGAGAGACCTGACTAAAGCACGTGGCACGCGCCCGGTGAGCGCTACACGGCAGGGACGGGAGCCTCCGAGCCGCGCATGCGCAGCCGCCCACAACCCGGGCCCCCGCGCACGACGCGGGGCTCATACAGAGTGCAAGCAAAAAAGGCAGTAGAATAATCATCACAAAACTTAGTGAAGGACCTACTTTAAGGGGGAGGGGAGCAGGATGAGCCCCGGGGGTGACGGTGGGGATGGCGGCACGACAATGTGCTTAACGCTCCTGACCTGCACACTTAGACGGTAACTTGTATGTTGTGTGTATCTTACCACCATTAAAAATTTATAAGGAAAAGGGGGGATAGGGTCTGAGAGGGGCACACAGAGGCGTCGGGCAGGGCAGGGGGTGGTGGGGGCACTTGAACGCAGCCCTCTGTCCCCTCCAGGGCTTCCCTACGACCCAGGCAGTGACTGGGGTTAGGGAGAGCTTTCTAGGTACTCATGGTTATCATTCTTCATACCTCGGGCTGCATTAAATATTTTATAATTAGTGAAATATTTATTAGAGATTTCTTCAATACTTGAGACGTCTTAATATTTTACAAGAGATTTTAAAATGTTTTGAAAAGGAATGGGCTGCCGTGTGAGACTGAGCTCCCCGTCGCCAGAGGTGTGCAAAGAGAGGCAGGCATCAGAGCAGGCACTCCCGCTGGAGGGGGGTAGACTAGAGCAGTGGTTCCTAAACCACCAGAATCACTTGTGAGCTTTAAAAACACAGCCCCCCCAGGACCCGACTCCGGTTCCTGTCTCAAGGCCCCACTGGCCTAGCTGGGGCACCGTTTGGTCTGTGCTTTGTTTCCAGGCCCCGAGGACCAAGCCCAGGCCACTCGGGCTGTTGACCAGCTCGGCCAGTCCCAGGGCTGGGGCAGAAGGCTGTCAGTTTCACAGCCGTTGAGCAGAGGATGACAGGTACCAGCCCCGAACTCGATCCCTGGAGTTGCTGGCCAAGGGCCTTCGAGGACGCGTGATGCAAGGCTCCCACTGCACAGGTGGAAACACCGAGGCCGGAGAGGAGAGGGGTGTCAGGACCACAGGAGGGGGCTCGGGGGCTGGTGAGGACGGAGGGCGGGCTGGAGCCCGAGCCTTCCTGCCTCCTTTCCGGGACCTCTCTGTATCACAGGCTTCACGACCCCCGGTGGACAGAGCCACGCTAGCGACCCCCTGCAGAGGTCCTCGTCCACCCTGGGTCCCTCCAGCCAGGCCCGGCCTCCACCAGGCGCTGAGGAACCGTGTGACCGTTGAACTTGGCAGGCTGGGCAGATGCGTAACGCTCTCTGCAACGGTTCCCGGGAGAGGCCGAATCCCCATCTCACGAGCCGACAGCTCTGACGCGCCTGCCTTTCCCACCCAGCCGACAAAGAATTTAAAGCACCTGCGGCCTGCCAAGAACCCCGCCAGGGAGGTAGGGCAAACAGGGTGAACCGTCCAGCAAGGTGCCCGCCCTCGCTGTGCTGTCCCCGCGAGCCTGAGGCGTCACATCCAGAGAACCTTCCAGCTCTGGCCTCTGCCCTCTAAGGGCTTGTACTCATAAGCCCAGAGAGGGCAAGGAATTTTCCCCGGGTCACACAGCAAGGTCACGGCAGACCCAGGACGAGGGCCTGGTTGTCCTGAGCCCTTCTCCAGGGGGCTCCCCTGTACCCCGACCCCAACCCCGCGCCAGGACATCAGGGCCGCGCAGCAGCCCTGGTGCTGGGAGTCCAGGAGGAGGTCGTGCAAGTGATTAACCCTGTAGCTGGTTCCCTTCTGCCTGCACGTCCCCCACAAACAGGGTGCCAGAGCAGAGGGCCTGAGAGCTGGCTCTGCAGACGAGTTGCCACTCGCCAGATGAGGGCCTTGGGCAAGCCGCTAAATCTCTGTGTCACTGCTTCCTCATCAGAAAGCCCCACAGGGCTGAGAGAATTAGTTATAATCACGCCAGATAACTGTTATCAAATGTTTGATTTTACAAGTGCTGACACGCGTATTTAAATGCTATTAAACACAAAGCAACACGATGATGGGTCTCATTTGACAGACGAGGAAACTGAGGCACCCCAAGGGCGAGGCGCGCGTCAGTGAGTGGCCAGGCTGGGACCTGGACCAGGCGGACGGCACGGGCTGCCCGCTGGACCGTCTCAGTGCCAGAGGTCTGAGCTAAGTCTCAGCGTCCAGGCATCAGTACTTCCAACAATAATGTAAGGATGTCTTACGTTATCAAATAAAAAGTAATCGTAACAGCCGGGTCTGTGGAAGGGGGGCCCAAGTACAAAGATGGGGGGGCTCAGGGGAGGAGGGGATCCAGTCCAGGAAGGGAGAGGTGGTCTCGGGGCCCACGAAGCCCGAAGCAGGAAGGGCCTTCAAGGACCTCGGGATCCACACTGGCCACATTCCTGGCTCATGATGCCAGGCAGGGGGCTGTCTGGTCCCCACCCGCCCTACTGGGTCCGGCTGGGTCGGTGAAGGTGGGTGCCCGGTCCTTCCCCAGCACACGGCCTCGGGGCGCTCTCTGCTGCACCGGGCTGGGGGCTGACACTGGTTGTGGGGTGGGCCCGCTGCCCCTCTCTGGAGGCTGGACGGGCCTTGAGGGGAGCTGGACACCTCTTGAGAAATCAAAGGTGGGTGAGGACTCCCAGGGCCCCGGCTGGAGACTTGGGACCCCTGGCTGGTCCCACCCTCCTCTTCCCAGCAGAGCGGGTGGGTGGTGGTCCCAGGCTGCGTCCCAGAGAGAACTTGGGCTTCCTCGTGATGAGGGAAATGGGGGTGGGAGTGGGGCTGGAGAGGAGAGGCGTCTCCTGGGACAGCTCCAGGCCACACAGAGCTCACGGGGGGGAGACGTGCCGGGATGCTGTCTCAGGGTTGAGAAAGAGGAGGCCGGGCCTGCAGGTGCCACCTGCCCCCCAGGAACCTGTTCCTTCCTGGTCTCAGCGCTCGTCACCACCCCCATCACCCCCATTTGAAACGAGTTCTCTGGGCCCTGCTATGTCTCTGGCTTTCACGACGATGGCACAGATCTGCCGGGGGCCCCAGGAAGTAGCTCCCCATGGACTCGGTGTGAACAGCCGTCCAACATGTCTCCTCTTCCAGTGGCCCGGGTGACTCTGAGCACCTCAGTCTCTGAGCCCCTGATTCTCGCCTGCAAAACGGGACCGTGGCTCCCACCCTGCCCGCCCACTTCACACAGACAAATGACAAGCAAGTCCCCCCCACGTGCCAGATGCTGGCCAACTGGGATGCAGAGGACAGCAAGACCGATGCCTTGGAATTGCCGGTCTGGTGGGGGAGACAGAGCTCCGCCTGGCACGAGCGAGATGTAATCGTGAGATAGCGCTGCGGGGAGCTGGCGGAGGGGGATCAGTCCAGGCGTCCAGGTCCGGCCAGTGTTCCCAGAGACTTAAGAGAGAGCCTGGCTATGCAAAGGCCATAGGTGAGCCCAGCGAAAAGACGGGCAGGGCCTATGAGGAAGTACAGAGGCCGGAAGAGCTGGAACTTGGAAGGTGGGGTTGGTGGGGTGAAAGGAACCCACTGGGGCAGACCTGCTGGGAGCTCTGATCTCAGCCCGGGGGCACTGGGGAGCCACTGAAGGTTCAGTAGAGAGGAGGAATGATCACCCTGGCTGTTGACAGAGAATGAACTATTGCAGTAAACAGTGGGTGTGCAGAGGATAGAGAGGAAGCTGCAACAGTCACTGAAGGAGGGAGGACGGGGGTTCTGGGCTGGCTCGTGGAGGGAAACGGAGAGATAAGGGGAAGAAGCCACGAGACACAGACAATACCCGACGGAAACGCGCACACGCGTGCGCAGGGAGACTCAGATGCTCACAGCAGCACTATTCGTAATAGCCCCAGCTGGACACTAGCCGGTGCCCATCAACAAGAGCCCAGACAGCACACGGTGGTACATCCACACCATGGGACAGTAATGACACGGCAACAGGACGGGCAAGCCCTGAGGACGCAACAATGTGATAAATGTCACACACACAAGGTTGAGCGAACCATTTACACAGAGTTCCAAAATGGGCAGAGTGTGGTTATGGGAAGGCTAGTGGTTACCCTTGGGGCGGTGACTGGAAGGGGACATGAGGGCCTCGGGGGGCTGGTGATGCCCTTGATCTGGGTCCCAGGGACACGAGTGTGTCCGGTTCATCAAAGTTTAATGAGCTAAACATACTTGTGACTCCTGCACTTTTCTGTCTGTTACGCTCCAATAAAAGATTCGAGAGAGAGAGAGAGGAAGGGGGTACTTAGGAGGTCAGACCAATGTCACCTGGAGATTTACTGGGTGGTGGGAGACCAGGGGCAGTGAGTGATGATGAGTTGGTACAGTCAGAGCCATGCCGAGCTTGGGGTGCCTGTGACGGAGGATGAGGGGAGATGCCCAAGGCCTGGGCTGGGCAGAGAAGACCGGGCAGGGGGGGAGATGGTCCAGGCGCTGCCCGCACGGTGTGGCTGAGGCCGGGCAGGGAAAGGGCACAGCATGAGAAGAAAGCGTGGGCAGGGACTTCAGGAGGACCCACACTCAGGGACACCTGAGAGGGAAGTGTGTCCAGAGGCAGGAGGACGCAGATGCCAAGAGCAGAGGAGCGGATGTTTCAGGACAGAAGGTGTGATCCGGGCCACTGAGTCCCGGGCACGTGGGAACCTCTGAAGTCACAGGGAGCTGGAATTATTGGGGTCCCGATTTCACAGATGAGCTGGGATCAGGGCACGTCCCAGAGGTCTCCTCCATGTGTATCAGGTGAGTAGCACCTGTCCTGGAACCAGCCTAACACACACACAGCCCAGGCTGCAAGGGCTCAGAACACACTAAAGAGGGGCAGGGGCAGGTGGGAGACAAGACTGGCATGTGCAGGGAGGACCAGGCGCCCACGCCGTGAGCTGAGGATGGACAGAGGGGCTGACGGGGTGCGGGGGAGGGAGCCATCTCTGAGCGATGGGTATCTTCACGGATGGGTGTGTGCAGACCAGACTCCCAAGGAGGAAGGAGGGGGAGGGGTGTGGGGGGGTCGGGGCTGCCTGACCCAGACCTGGCCCTGTTGGTGGGGAGGGCGGCCCTGGGGTGTGGAGAAGCGGCAGGGGCGGCGCAGCATTCAGCGCCCTGACTCTGTGCAGGTGCTCAGGACCGTGGACAGCTCTGGGCTGGCCCTAGATGCTCCGTAGAGGCCTAAACGGGGAGCCGCAAGCTCCCTGCCTCTGGGACATCCCACCCTCAGCACCGCAGAAGCCCAGGCTCAGAGAGGCTGACGGCCGTGCTGAGAAGGAGAAAGGAGGACATGGCTGAGACCATGTGTCACTAACACAGGGTCTGGGGGCTTCACTGTCCATAAACAGGAAACAGACAAGATGATCTATCTCTAGGTAGGGTGACCACACATCCTGGTTTGCCCTGTTTCAGTGTAATTATTAATACCGCCTCTTTTTACTCTCAAAAGTGTTTCTGGTTTGGACACTAAATTACAGAGTCACCCTCTTGCTAGGGGACCTTTCCATTCAAAATGTACTAATGATTTCCTCTTGCTCCATAACTTTCAGTAATGGCAAGCTTCCTGCCCAGACCAGTGAGGCTCTGGGAGCGGACCAGTCGCACGCCAGCCCCATCCCCCATTCACCAGCCAGGCCGGCCAAGGATGCCCTGCGCCTGCTTCTTCTCCCCACAGGTCCTGAGGCCACAGGACGTCCAAGAAGAATGTGTGACCAAGCTCTCTTGTTGGTCACCAGTTTCTATCCTCCTCTTCCTTTACTACTGGACCCACGTAAACACTGTGGTTCCCAGCCTCCCTTGCAGATAGGGAGGGCCTATGACTCAGTTCCAGCCAACGGGATGTGAGTGGAGGTTGAAGGGCACCACTGCTGAATCACTCCCTTAAAAGGAATGGGCATGCATGCACCTTGCCCAGTTAGGATGCAGATGTGATGGTGGGAAACGGAGCAGCCACTTTGGTCCCAGACACAGAAGCCACAGGTTAGAGTGACAGAGCTGCCCTACCAGCCCTGGGCCACAGACTTCTGGGCTGCTTTGTGAACAAGAAATAAAGTTCTATCTCATTTGAATTATCGTATTTTTGGAGAACTTTAACAGCTTACTAATACAGATGAGGGCCTTCTCACTCGGGGGACAGATTACTAGGGAGAGAGCTAAGTGGGATCTGGAGATGCTCCGGGGGCCGGGAACAAAGGAGAGGCAGGACTGGCACCCCCACCACACACCCTGCAAGCTTGTCCCTGCCACCCTCCATCCTACCTCTCTCCACCCTCCCACCACGGCCCAGGCCCGGGCCACGTCCTACGCTGTGTGCATGCCAAGTGCTATGGAGACACCATTTCTCACATCTGGAAAGGCCTCCTCTTTGCCACCCACCCCAAGGCCTGCCCATCCTTCCCTCCAGGAAGCCGGCTCTGTCCGGTCTGCTCCTCCTCTGAGCTCGGCGTGCACTCACACATCCTGTCTGGAAGGCGCAAGGCCCATGGGAGCCCCATCCCCAGCCAGGCCTGGCCCTCCAGCTGCACAGACCAAGCACAGCGCCCACCTCTGCCCACCCTCCCCAGGAGCCTCAGTGTTGGCGGGTCAGCCTGGAACTGCAGCCGGCCAGATGCGCTCAGCATTTCAGGGCCAAACTGCAAGCGACCAGGCCGGAGGCGTTCACGGGTCCGGGGCCGGGCCAGGCAGCGAGCCCTTGCGGGCTCCAGGGATCCTCGCTGTCTATGCAGACACAGCAGCGAGGCTGCAGGACGGGGAGCGAGAGTGGGAGCCCTGGGCGCGGCGCTGGGCAGGACCCTCAACCTTTCCCCACCTCCATTTCCTGGGGGCGGTCACAGCAGTGACGCCTGACACTCAGGGCCACTGTGGGGGGTGAGCTCTGGCGTGGAGAGGGCTGCACACAGTGGGTGGTCAGTAAATGCATCCTCGCTCCCTCCGCCCTTCCCTCCCCCCTGAACATCCCGGCAGAGAAGCTTCTCCAGCGCTCTGGGTCACGTCCATATCAAATCACCACGACGAGAAAACAACCGTCTGCTGGTTTCCCCTCTGGCTCCCATGCCCCGTGCCTGCCGCCCTCTCTGGCCTGCTCCAAACCCCACTCTTCACCCAATTCCCCCCTCCCATCACCCCCACAGCTGTCATCACCCCGGCCTGGGCAGCGGCCTCCCCTCCCTGGACCCTCCCGCTCCCCGCACACCCCGACCCACTCCGGCTGCAGCCCTGGCTGTGAGTCACTGGGGCTGAGCATGTGGAGGAGGAGGGGGAGGGCAGGGCGGAGCACGGGGCCCCCCCGGGATCATGCGGACACATATGCATAGAGAGGCATATGCACACGTGTGTAGGATGTGGACATCCACGAAGCAGGAGGTGGCAAGGGGGGATGGCAGGGGAGGAGGCAGAGGTGGGGTGCTCCTCGGTGCCTCTCATTCACTTCATCGAAGGGCCCCACCCGCAGCTGCCACACCCCCATCGTACAAAGAACAGAGAGGTTAAGCGACTTGCCCCTGATTGCACAGCTGGCCAGCACTGGAACCCATATTTAAATCTGGGACCTAGAGTGGGTCCCTGGCAGTGGTGCCAAGGAGACGGGTCAGAAGTCAGAGGCAGAGGTCAGGTCTACGAGGGAGGGGACGAGAAGGAGCTCAGGTGGAAGGAAAAACCCGCAGCAGAGATGGGTGCAAGGGGCCGCAGGCTCAACCCAGGAGCCCTGGCCTGAAGGAGAAGGGGTCTCCAGGGCCTGCCCAGCCAGAGACAGCCCAGAACAGGAGGCGCCCCGAGGCTCGACCCTCCTCCTGCTAATCCACTTCAGGAACCACAGGACGCACGTTCTAGGAGGAAATGAAAAGACAAGTTAAGGTCTAGGAGCAGAAACGTGGCCCCGCAAGCCTGGCCCACCAGCTGGCTGGAGGGACACCAAGGCCAAAGAGGGGCTTTGCCGGAGGCCAAAGGAGGAGCACAGGGACCCAGGGTTCAAGAGGCTGCGGGAGAGGGGAGAGACGCTCCCCCATCCAGGGCAGCTCTGTACAAGCTGACTGGACACCCCCACAGGTGGCTAGGGCAGCGTGGGTCCACGGGGAGGAGAAATGCGACTGAGGCAGAGCCACCCTTGAGCTGAGCCCACTGTGGGCAGCAGGAGCCAGGTGTGGGGTGGAGTGGGGAAGAACGCCCTGAGGCGGGGCCATGACTCGTCTCACAAAGGCCAGCACGTGGCCTCGTGAACACAGGGCAGGGGTCTACTGCCTGGAAAACAGTAGGCACCAAGTAAGTATGCGACAGATAGAGGAACCATTTAGTGAGAACCAACCATTAGGCAGTAGTGGACCACAGTGGGCAAGAGAACAGGCTCAGGTTGTTATCCTGATAATAAGGAACAGACTCGGCCAGTATACTCCCTTCCCTTCACCTCCTCTGCTTTTCCCACCTGAGATGCAGATACGATGGCTGGAGGCACAGCAGCCACCTGGAGGCCATGAGGACAAATGCTAAGACTGGCCAAGGGGGCAGCTACAAGGAAACTGAATTGCTGATAACTTCCTTAGACTGTGTACCACCCCCACTGCTGCACTCTTTACATGAGAAAAATGAATCACTACATGGGGTTCAACCACGCAAGTGTCAGCTTTCTGTCTTGTTCGGCCAAATTCAATCCCTAGCTGACACAGCAAAAAATAATGCTGAATAATTTCATTAGACAGTTACTCTTAATTTAATTCTTTTCAGTGCTGCTGATTACATCAAAAGAAAGTCTCAGATCAGGGCTAGTAAGTCTTGAACACCTGTGCACACTTGCTGTTTTCCCTTTTTAATAAAGCGATAGCAGGCCTTGGGCTCTGAGCTTCCTCTGGGCTGCGGCATCCAACTAGAATATAATAACATTGCTTTGTTTCCACTGAATTTATTTTTATGATTATGAATTCTATTTATGGAAAAGGAGGCTTGTTTTCCATTTGTAGTAGTGCCATAAAAGTTCCCTTTTAAATAAATGTATTTAAGTTTTTAAAAAGTAAATTTACTTAGAGAAAAACAGTAAGAACACAGTCAGAGGGAATGTGTGTGAGTGTGAGTGTGTGTGAGTGTGTGTGTGTGTGTGTGTGTGTGTGTGTGTGTGTGTATGACGGGGATGGGGGGTGGGGGGGGGGGCTAACATGGGTGGTGACTGCCCAGCCCTGCACTTCGGCTGCTGGGGACTGTCCGCCCCTGAGCTCCGGGCGGGATGAAGGCTGGGGGCTGATCTCCGTTGTCTGTCCGGCCTGGGGCAGGGAGTGGATGGCTGGATCCCTGGCGCCGGGAATCTCTAAAAGGTGGAGCTCAGAGCTGCGGGCTGGGCAATCAGGTGATGAGCTGTGAGCAGGGGTCTGAAGCCGTCCTGGTAACCACGCCACTAACTCAGAGTCTCAGTGCCTTCCAGCCTGTCCGTGTGAGGCCCCGACTTCAAAAGCCGGGCCTCCAGGAGCGGGCGTGACCTTTTGCTAATTAGCTCGGGCTGTTTGCTCTGCAGCCGCCAGCTGATCTCCGGACAGCAGCTCGAACTCCAGCCACTGCTGCCTGTCACCATCAGGCAGATAAATAACTCCGCTCCTTGGAGAGATGGGGGCGGGGAACCAGGACGAGCTGGAGGGCTGGGGGAGGGGCTGGGATGTGCAGGAGGGGAGGGGGCGGGTCCTGACGGTGCTGGGTGGCAAGTCACCCTTATGCCATGCCAGCTCTGCTGGGGAAAGCATCACCCCCATTTCTCAAAGAAGAAAACCGAGGCCTAGGGAGGGGAGGGGTCTTACAGAGGGGGGCTGGGTTCCAGCTCTGCCAGCTCCCAGACCTCCCTCTCACCCACCACCCATAGCCCAGGGCCGCTCGCTGGGCTCTGTCCCTGGTGCCGAGTACAGTGCCGGCCCAGAGCTGGCCCTGACAGGTCACCTGGGGTCACCAGAACACTCAGAAGGTTCCTTCTGGACTCTTTAGTCATTGCTTCAATAAAAGACACTTCTAGGGACGAGGCCTTAGGACCAGGAAACGGAGGAGGAAGGAGGCAAGAATAGACCAAGAAAGTTCAAGTCGCTGAATGACAAAATGTTCTATCTGGAAGGGATCTCAGGGAAAACAGCCCAACCCCCAGGTTCCTGGAGAAGACCTAGTGCAAGGCGCGGGTTCCCTCGCCAGACCCTGCAGGAGCACCACCATCTGCTTTGCCACCTGCCTTCTCAGGTGGCGCGGGGCTGGGAAACGTCCCATCCATTCATCCCACAAACATTCATTCAGTGTCTGCCACCCGCCAGGCTCAGGAGGCTGCCCGCGGAACACGCAGCCAGGGCCAGGGCACGAGGAGGGTGCCCCCCGGCCGTGGGGGTCCCGGACTAGCTCGGGTGAGCCCGAACTTGACGTGGGCTGGGGAGAGCGGGCACCTCGGAAGGAAGGGAAGAGCTAACATTTATCTAACGTGATGGACCAGAGACACTCCCATTTCATGCTGGGGGGGCAAGGGGTGATACCCATTACTGTTTCCTGAGCGCCTACTGTACACCAGGCAATTCACACATCCCACTGAACGCTCTCCTTAAGGGAGAGATTATTAATCTCTGTTTCACCGATTTAAAAAATGTGAGGTCATGAGCGAAGTCAGTCAGAAAGAGAATGACAAATACCTTATGATATCACTTATATGTGGAATCTAAAATACGACACAGGGACTTCCCTGGCGGTCCAAGGGTTAAGATTCCACACTTCCAATGCAGGGGGCGCAGGTGCGATCCCTAGTTGGGGAACTAAGGTCCCACATGCGGCGCGACGCGTCCAAAAATTAATAAATAAATAAAATGAAATAAAGTACGACATGAACTTATCTACGAAACAGAAACAGACTCACAGACATAGAGGACAAACTCGAGGTTGCCAACAGGGAGGGTGGTGGGGGAGGGATGGATTGGGAGTTTGGGTTTAGCAGATGCGAACTATTACATATAGGATGGATAAACAACAAGGTCCTACTGTATAGCACAGAGAACTATATTCAAAATCCTGTGATAAACCATAATGAAAAAGAATATATATGTATAACTGAGTCACTTTGCGATACAGCAGAAATTAACACACCATTGTAAATCAACTATAGTTCAATAAATTTTTTAAAACATGGGAGGTCAGAGGTAGTGAGTGACCTCTCCAGCGTTCTGCATCCAAAATTCAGCAGAGTAGGGTCTGTCCGACACCAAATTCACTCCAAAGACAGACGGACCTTGGAGAGAGGATATTCCAGGCAAAGGTACCACCGTGAGCAAAGGCACAGGGTAGGAAAGGACTGAGCTGCTGCCGGAGCCTCAGCCAAACCCTGGCTGTCCTGCACCCTCACGGCCATGCCAATGGCCTGAGGTCAGCACCCCTAATCCTCCCAGCCGGGCCCTGAGTGTACACTCTCTGCCACAGCCCTGGGCCTCTGGGCTTTCCTGTCCACTCCTGTGTCACGCTCCACTGCTGTGCGGTTCTCAGTCTGGACGCCCATGGGGGTCTTAGGCTGCTGTGTGGTCAGAGCTGACCCCCACCCCAGACTGTCCTGTCTTCTCAACTTCTCAACAAATCCATGGAGAAGGTTCTTGGGGACCCCACCATAGTTCATATGGGAAACTAAGGCCCACTGAAGGGCAGGTGCCGGTCTCTGTCACACGGAGCTGGTGGCAGTGACGGGGTCAGAGCCCAGCCCACCCCCAAGCCCGACGTCCTGGATGATATCAGCTAAAGAGACGGGGGGGCCACGGTGCAGCATGGACTGTGCGTGCTCACACCCTTCCCTCCTGCGAAACCTGGAGGCGCCTGGAGGGACAGGGGTCTCCACCCACCATGCCCAGGGTCTGGCAAACGGCAGGCACTCGATGGCCGTCTGGAGAACGACGGAAGGCGCAGGGACCAGGCGGCTTAACCCCGTGACCCGGTCCCAGCCCAGCGCTCCACCCCGCGCGGCCCACGAGTCCCAGCTGCGCGCGCCTGTGCTCTGCCCCTCTCCCACGCCAAGCCTGCCCGCCCTCAGGGCTTTGCTCTGCCGCTCCCTCTGCCCAGAACCCCTGCGGCCTCTCCTCCTGCCGGTGGGCTCCTCTCCGTCCTCGACTCCTCTTCAGAATCACCTCCCCAAAGCCTCACTCTGAAGCCACGGAGAAGTCTGGGGAGCTACGTGCTGAAGGACGAAGCCTCACAAATCCCCAGACGCCTCCTGTCACAGTCTGTTAGAGGTGGCAGAGCGTAAGATCACCATCACTTCACATAAACTCAGTTTACAGGGTTCTTTAACAGCTGAATACAGCAGGCAACAGTCTACTGCAAACACCCAAAACCTAAAATCCACTTTTCAAGGTACCGTGTCATTTACCAACAGCACCTCCTGCTGGTTCAGTGAAACATTACAACCCAGCCCTATCAGACAAGGAAACTCCCACTCACAGCACCTGCCTAGGAGCCAAGTGTGAAAACTGCTGAATCAGAGTCCCAGGACCACGTGAAGTACCTGTGGCCTGGAGAAACCCAAGATACCGTCGACAAAAGAGGGCATATCTGTGATTTCTGAACGCACTGAAGGAAAACAGCTTGTCCAGCTACTTTCCAGCTGGAGGTGAGACTCCCAGCAGACACAGAACACCTGGCCACTGGGATGGCGGCTTCAACCCCCATCATTCACTTAGGCATTCAGTTCAGCATCTCAGATCATTTTTTCCATATAAGTCTGTCTTCAAATATACACTGAGTCAATATTAACATATACTGTGCTGCAGGTACGGCGTTTTACACTCCAACACATGACGCTGCGTCTATTCCCATAAAGTGGTGGAAGACGAAATCTCTTTTACCCCCAGAGCATCCCCTGACTCATCAGGGGAGGATACTGGAGCGGCCTGAGCACGGCCACTACCTACTCAGACCGTTCTCGGGTCCCCTAAAACCCCCAGTTCCTCTTGTTGAGTCTTAGGGAACCCCTGCAGCCTTTGCCCGTTCCCTGTGGGATGGGCAGCACCTCTGAACGAGAGTCAGACCCTAAAGGCCGTTTGTTCCTGCAGGACAGCCGAATTTCACCCCACCCCTTCCGGGCCGCACCCATGACCCAGCACACCTGCTTCCCAGGTCGTTATGAACTGGCCCTGCCCCCCTTTGCCGGGACAGCCAGTGAGCGAGGGCATCCCTTACCTTCGGGTCAGGGCCCGCTGATGACCTGGCCTGTCTGAGAAGACCAGGCTGGTGTGTTCCTCCCCAGGGGGCCGTGGGCATCACATCCTCACTGCAGGACACAGAGGGAGAGCACAGGTCCAGACAAAGTGCAGGACACAGTGTCACCAAGGCAGCTTCCACTGTGTGGGGACAGAGGGGAGAGGAGTTGAGAAGGGAACGGGGCTTTCGGAAGAGCCCATCTACCTGAGCACAGGGGGAGTCTCTGCCCTGTGTGTGCTCACTGTGTCGATAACAGAACGGAGAGACCAGGACTTCGAGGAGAGCAAAGGGCAGGCAAGGGGCCGACACAGAGGCAAGAGACCAACAGAACTTCGCAGTACAGACTGGCTGGGCCCGTGGTCACTGCTGCGATTCCAGCCCACTCCACCCTGCGGTGGCCCGGGGGTTGGGCAGGGAGCCCCAGAAACAGAAGCCTTAGACCCCCGGCCCGGCTCTGGCTGACATGATGAGCTTGTGACCCGGGCAAGTCAGCTTACAGCCCGAGCCCCCTCACCTGCCCACCAGGTGTGACCGGCTCTGGCTGACATGGTGAGCTTGTGACCCGGGCAAGTCAGCTTACAGCCCGAGCCCCCTCACCTGCCCACCAGGTGTGACCGGCTCTGGCTGACATGATGAGCTTGTGACCCGGGCAAGTCAGATTACAGCCCGAGCCCCCTCACCTGCCCACCAGGTGTGACCGGTCATCCATCCTGGATCAACCCCAACTAGCGCTGAGCGTCCTCTCTGTGCTGAGGGCCTTCCACGCGCCTCACTTCACCCTCACTCTTCAATCACTCCATCCCCACTTTGCAGGTAGGGAAACTGAGGACGAGGGGGCGTCCTCTTGCGGGGGCACCCAGGGGAGATGCAGTAAGGAGCCGCGTTTGGATAAAGCCCGGTGCCACCATGCCACCGCTCTCTGTCTTTGTTTCCAGCCAGCTCGAGGGTGGCACCACCTGGTTTGGGGCGAGGGGGTGCCCAGAGGAAGCGGCACCTTGGGGACAAAGGGGACCCCGGGAGTAGGATGGGGGCGCTCCGGCACACCTTCAGCCCCTGGAGGCCCGGCAGTGACCGTCAAGGGCCTGGGCAGGCGCCGGATCCCCACGCAGTCTGCCTGCGCCTCCCGTCCCCCCACTCGGAAGCCCCCAGGCTCCTGGGCTGGGGGTGGGCGCTGAAAGGGAGAGGGGGCCTGTCCTGGGAGTGTGTGCAAATAGATGAGCGAGTGGCGCGTAATTACCTAAAATTGTTGGTTAGAAGCGGATGTAAATAACCAAAAAATATGTGGGGAAGTGGGGGGAATGCTCATCAATTAGAGTTAATTACTTAACAGCTAATTGAAATAATAATGGGATGTATTTGAATATGCTAATGAGGCTGAACCTGCCTCGGAAAAGGTAATTGGAATAAAAATAGAGAGAACACCGGGCTCAGAAGCTCCCTGAAGCCTGGCCCCCAGGAGGCTTCCAGGCTGAGACGGAAGCCCAGGGACCCAGAGGCCACATCCCTTCCCACCCCGAGGCCTTTGCCCACCCTGGCTGCCCGCCCAGAGTGACCTCTGCTCTCCTCTCCTGGGTCCTGGTGACCCTCACAACCCCAGCTCGGCCTCCCAGCTGCCCAGAGCCAGCAGAGGGGCTGCCTCACCCCATGAAGCCCCAGAGGAGAAGCAGGAACGCACGCTTATTGAGTGCCCCCTGTATACCCAGCCCAGCTTCGAAAAGAGTCCCGCATTACCGACGAGGAAACAGCTCGGGAACCCCGGGCACCCTGCCGTCTCGGCGGCACCGGGCAGGGCCAGGGCGCGGGTTTCCGGCTACCCTCAGACATCGTAGCAAAGCTGCCCGAGGCGGACCAGTGGCCCCCACGCTCCCACGCGTGTGAGCAGAAGCCAGGCCACCGCACGGGGAGATCCACGGTCCCCGGTCTGCGAGTGGGTCCTGCGGTCTCACACTGCCTGAGCTTTCCCTCTCCGTTAGCATCGCTTGCAGACCCCAAAAGCACTCGTGTGTGCACACACACGCACACACACTCACCGCACTTGGCTTTAACCCAGCCCCGGCGTCCCGCCCTGCAGCCGCCGCGCAGGCCGACCAGAGAGGCCACAGGAGCCCGGGGCCCGCTCCCACCCACCTGCCTCTGATAATACCTTGTCTTTCCGCAAACAGCCTAGAGCCTAGATCACCCAGGCGTCGCCCCTCGTGCAGGCCCACTAGCTCCCACGGACCCGGGGCCCAGCGGGAGGCCTCTCTGGGGCTGCGCCCCTTCCGGGGTTAGGCCGATTGCACAGATTTCCGATGGCGCTTGCGCTGCTGCTGGAAATCTATGGGCCTGAACAGCCTGTGGCGGGAGGAGCTCAGGTGAAGCCGGTCATGGACCCGAGCCTCGGCCCCGGGAGCTGCTTCGTGCGGCAGGTCTGACAGGGAGGTTTGCGGTTCGGGTGGAGCGGCTCGAGCGGAAGACACGGGGTTGGGGGAGGGGGGCCAGGTGGGAACCGGGCACCTGATGGAGACACGCTGACCGGTGGGACCTCGACAAGCCTCGGCTCCCCCTCCGAAGAACAGGGATGATGGTGACCACCTCTCACCGGCCACTGCTCAGGCTGGTCTGAACCCACCGGCCTGAGGGCCCCAAAAGCCCCAGAGACCACCTGGGTTGGAGGGGTCGAAGGGGACGACCCCCACTAGCAAAGTGTACACACAGTGATGCTGGGGTTCACCACGGCCCCCAAAGACCGCCCAGGGGCACCGAGTCTCCCTTCTATTGAGAAGACACCTGTGCAGGACTTCTGCAGGTGGGAAAGCGAGGCCCAAACCCTCCATCGAGCTGTCAAGGGGTGGAGAGCACGGGCCCCGAGGCTGCGGTCCCATCACAGAGACAGGAAAACTGGGGCTCCGGGAGGCCCCCAGCTCACACGGTGGGGGATGGGGTGGCTGAGGCCCCCCTTCCGAGGTTCACTGTGCGCACGATCAGGTGGTGGCCCAGGACCCCTGCCGCGTGCGGGTGCCCCTCAGGCGGCAGAGGCAGCAGCTGGGGGGGGGGGGGGGGGCGGGGCCCAAGTCCTCCTCTTCCAGGAGGAGCGACTCACCCTGGCGGACGTCAGTCTGGGTGAGGGGGTGGGACAAAGGAAAGGCCCCAACTTGGCATTTGCATTTCAAACACTTCTATCAGCAAAACAAATAACAGTAATTATACCATTTGCATATTTTGCGCAATGATTGTTTAGCGAGGTGGGGAGGAGGGGCTCCTGCTGATGCCAGCAGCCTGGGCTCCCCGCAGCTGCACCCGTGCCCCCCCTTCTCCACGGCACATCCGCCCGACGAGGCCGGGGGCGAGGGGGCTCTGGGGGCAGGAGGCGCCCGCCCTCTCCCCGGGCCCGCCCCACCTCTCAGGAGCCAGGCCCCTCACCTGGGACGCGGGGTGCTGCTGGCCGCTTTAGGGCCCTGCAGGGGCGCAGCCAGCCCCCCGACCTGCCAGCCTCGGGCCGGGATCCTCGTCCAGCCCCCGGGCGGCTCCGCGGCCTCTCCCTTCGCCCAGCACTTCCTCCGCGCCCTCACACCCCGCCCCACGTGGCCCCTCAGGCCCTCCCCCTCTTCCTTCAGGCCCAGCACCACCCGACCACCCGCTGCTGCCCCGGAGCACAGTGGGCCTCAGCAGTGGGGATGCCGCCCCCCAGGCCCCTGCGTTCCACGGCGCCTGGCAGGCTCCTGGTGTGCACCGGGGGCAGGGGAGGGCTGCCATCCTGGCGCTGACCCTACGGAGGGGGCACGGTGGGAGGAGCCCCCAACTCAGGGGGCATCGTGGGCCAAGGGGAACGGGGCTGGAGGGAAAGGGCGCTGAGCTGACCTGCCCAGGCCCCTCCCCAGCTGCTGCAGGGGGTGGTGCCTTCCCGGAGCATCCTGGGGGCAGGGGTGCCCCAAGAAGGGTTCTCAGCTCCCTTCTGCCCCCGGGGGACCTCGGCAGGGCTCCATCCCTCTGGACCCCACCTCCCTCCTCTGCCCAGGGTGGCTGGACAGAGAATGGCAGGCCCCTCCTGCCCCTGCCTCAAGGCCCCAGGCGGGGCCCTTCTGGGGGGTGGGGGTCGTTCCAGGCTGGGGGCCACACGTGGAGGGAGCGGTGGGCTAGGGTTAGGGTTCGGGTTTACGCAGAGCAGAGTGGGTCCTGCTGCCCCCCCACCCCGTTCCTGCCCCGACTCTCCTGTGCCTGTTTCCAAGGGACAAAAAGCCCGGGAGCGAGAAGGGGAGGCTGGGGGCCCCGGCAGCACCTCGGGAGACTGTAGGAAGCCCAGCCCCTGGCAGGCCTGCAGGGAGGACAAGGGGCAGGAGAGGGGACAGGTGTGGGAGCAGCTCAGACAGGCCGGGAGGGAGAGCTGAACCCTGCCAGCCAGCACCGCGTGCGTGTGTGCGTGTGCGTGCGCGCACGCGCGTGTGTGTCCGGCAGAGTCCCCCAGGCCAATGCTGGTCCTTCTGTCTGGGTCAGGAAGCACGACACGGGGCTCTGCATGCCTGGCCCCTGCAGCTCAGTCTGGGGAGCTGAGGAGGGGAAGGGGCATGTCCCCCCACCCATCAGGGCTTGGGAGGAAGGTGGCCCCACAGGCCGTCCCACTGCTCTTCCCTCCCTCCCTCCCTGCCCCCCACAGCTGGGCCAGGGCCCTTCCCAAAGACCACAGGAAACCAACCCCCGAGCCACTCCGCCTTCCCCTGAGTAGCAATCGTGATACAGCCGTGCAGTGCTGCCCGGCCCCACGAGGTGCTGCGAACTGCAGTCTTATCATCCCTGGTTTCCAGATGGAGAAACTGAGGCTCAGGGAAGTGACGTCACACAGATGAGCCGAGCCTGCCTGACGCCTTGCTTTCTGCGGGACACGCTCCCAGTGCCAGCAGCAACAGGACAGGCGTCATTTGTGCCACCATTCTGCAGACAAGGAAACTGAGTCCCAGACGCATGAAGACACTGGCCCAGGATCACCCAGGATACTCCTCCGCTGGCCTGACAACTCTTTGCTTTTGACTTAAAGTCAGGCAGAGGCAGCGAGGGACGCGTTAATTACTGCTCCCAGGCCGGCTGCAGGCAGTGCCACCTCCCCTCCTCCCTTTAATCTCTTCCCACTCAACCCAGAGGAAGGGAAGCCAGGGCCCGAGGCTTGGAAGTGCAAATGAGGCCCCTTCCCCCTTAAACTGCGAGCAGAATTAACTCCTCGCTTCACATCCCACAGCCCCACAAATTCCAGATGGAGTAAACAGTTAAATATGAAATATTACACCGTAGAAAAAAAGCTAGATGAAAACAGAATTCAATACTTAGCAGTCCTCAGGAGGGAGAAGGCTTTCCAAACTCTGGAGAAATAGAATAAATTGTAAAAGAAAAGAGACACAGATCTGACCATATAAAAATAAAGGAGGACTTCCCTAGTGGTGCAGTGGTTAAGAATCCACCTGCCAATGCGAGGGACAGGGGTTCGAGCCCCGGTCCGGGAAGATCCCACATGCCGCGGAGCAACTAAGCCCATGTGCCACAACTACTGAGTCTGCGCTCTAGTGCCCGCGAGCCACAACTACTGAAGCCCACGCACCTAGAGCCTGTGTTCTGCAACAAGAGAAGCCACCGCAATGAGAAGTCCGCATACCTCAATGAAGATTAGCCCATGCTCGCCGCAACTAGAGAAAGCCTGCACGCAGCAACGAAGACCCAATGCAGCCAAAAATAAATAAATAAAATAAATAATTTTTAAAAATACAAATAAGGGAAAAGAACACAAAAAATAACAAAAAATTTTAAAACATGCACAACATACAGGGAAGACTATTCATAGCACATGTGACAGAGAAATGATAACTTCATTATGTAAAAAATTCAAATTGATTAGGGAAACACTAACAATGTATAAAAAAATGGGTAGAGAACCAGACACAAAGGAAAAAACGCAGTTGGTTAACAAATATATGAGACAATGTTCAACCTCTTGCATAATTAGGGAAATGCAAATTTTTAAAATTACATTGAGACACCATATAGGCTCATCAAATAATGATCTAAAAACAACTACTACCACAAAAACAAAACAAAACAAACAAACAAAAAAACACCTAAAGATAATAGCCAGTGCTGCTAAGGTAATGGTGAAACTGGCACAATACTTTTGGAAAATCATTTGGTAATACAGATAAAAAAGCTCTTAAAGTGTGCATAGCTTACAGCAGACAAGATGCTTAATGGTGAAACTAAAACTTTCCCTTTGAGATCAAGGACAACACATGGATGCCTGCTACTACCACTTCTAAACTGCATTAGTGGGCTCCACCATTGCAATAAGGCAAGAAAAAGAAATAAAAATCATATGACTCAGAAAGGAGGAAACAACTCTAGTTATTCATAGGCATTACGTAAAAAAATCCCAAAGAATGTATAAATACAGCGATGGATGACAGAGCTTAGAGCGCTGGATATAAAATCCATATACAAATGTAAACTGGATTTCTATACATCTGTAGTAAGTAGAAAATGAACATTTATTAAAATTCAACACTGCAAATTGATCCGTAGATTCAATGCAATCACAATCAAAACCCTGGCAGATTTTTTTCTTTTTGTGGAACTTGACAAGCTGATTCTAAAATTTATATGGAAGAGCAAAGAGCCAAGAATGGCCCTAAATAAGAAGAACAAGGTTGAGTGGGGGGTTTACTCAATCAGATAATTTATTATACAACCACAGAGACTGAAATAGTGTGCTCGTGGTACAAGATCAGACAAATGAACCCATGGATCAACACAGAAAGCTCAGACACTGAACTAGGAACCAGCCCTTGATATGACAAAGAAGACACAGTAAATCAATGGGGAAAGGAAAGAGCTGTCAATAAATTAGATATTTATCTGGGAGGATAAAGAAATCAAACCCCTACCTCACACCACACAAAAAATCAATTCCAGGTTGATTATAGACCTCAATGGGAAAAGAAGAACTATATATTTAAGGAGATAACAGAAAAATACATTGATGACCTGGAGGAAGGGAAGGTTTTCTTCCTAAGCACCCATATAAGACTATATTGATAAACTTTACTCCATGAAAATGAAGAATTCCTGTTCTTAAAATATAACATAAAAAGAATAAAAACACAAGCCACAAATGTTAGAAGACAGCCATCTTCTATCTATTCTGAGGAAATGCTATTCCATTCCGAATCTATGGACAACTCCTACAAATTAACGAGGAAAATACAGGCACCTCAATAATAAAATGGAGAGAGGTCTTGAAAAGGCATTTCACAAATGAGGACATCCAATAAGGCTCCAAAAAACCAAACCATAAAAGATTCTCAACTTCATTATTCATGAAGACAGAAAAGCTTCAGAAGTCTCATGAGTCTTGTGTTGGGAAGCAATGAAGCAGGAGGACCCTCATCCTCTGCTCTGGAGGCCGTTTCACCATCACTTTGGGAAACAGCATGACACGAAGCTGCACATTCCGAGATCAGCCATTCCTCCCCAGGTGGAAACCTCGGACTATGGTACTCACACAACCAAAGACACACAAAGAGGTTCATCACAGCCCCAAACTGGAAATGAGTCTGATCCAGTCCTAGAACGGGATACTCTCCAGCAATGAACAGATAAACATGAACAGATAAACAGCCCCCAAATAATGATGACCAAAAGAACGGGGTCAGAAAGTCTATGTATGCAATGATGATCTTTATGTAAAGTACAAAAACGGGCCATCCCAGAACACATTGTTGGGGGACGCTGGTTGCTACGTTCCGGAATGGAAAGGGAGGGCTGTATCAGGGAAAAGCTCTTGGAAGGGCTCCCGGGGGCTGGTGATGTTGTCTCACAGTCTCTTAACCTTGACTGTGGTTGTGCAGACGTCCACATAGTGATTATTCTTTCCATTGTTCATACGTGTTTTTTGCACTCTTCTGTACATACTATTCATTACATCTGACAATATGAAAAAGTCAGAGGGGTGTGGGAGGAAAGTCCGTCCCTGGAGCCAACTGTCTTCCTCCCAAGAACCTATCATAAAGAAATAATCCCAAAGAGGAAAAAAATGTATGGCCAAAGATTTCCACTGCCACTTAATATAGAAGAGAAAAAAAATTGGAAACAACCTAAGTGTTCAATATGAGGAGAAGGGCTGTAAATCAATTGCAGCACACCCTCACTGAATATTGCACCAGCATTTTAATAACGCTGATGAAATTTTGCAGCTTGGAAACTGCTCAAGATCCGTGAATGATCAGAGACAACAAGTTCATTCCAAGATGACAGAAATATGAACATATACCTGCAAAACACATGTTCAAGGGTGTTCTTAGCAACAGTATTCAGAGCAGCCCAAACTGGAAACAATGTCCGTCAGTGTCAGAAGGGATAGATGAATTGGGGTGTCTCCACACCTGGGAATATTATACAGCAACGAAGATGAAGGAACCATCACATCCAACAACAAAGTTATGTGAATCTCACAAGTGAAATGTTCTGTAAAAGAAGCCAGACATAAAGAGTATATAATCTATGAGTCCGTTTACAAAATGTGCAAAAACAGACAAAACTATGCTGCTAGAAGCCAAAATCGTGGTCACCCTTGGGCAGGGCATGACCCCGAAAGGCCAGGAGGTGACTTCCGGGGGGTTGGTTAGTTCTGCCTCTTGACGCAGGTGCTGGTTATACGTTATGAAAAATTCACTCAATAGTAGCTTGGGATCTGTGAGCTTTTCTGCAGGTAAGTTACATTTCAGCTTGTCACAAGTGTTTTTTAAGGGTGATTGATACCAACACACTGTAGCAAACCCTCATCCTCAGAAGAAGAAAAGACCAGAAAGCCATTCTCCAGAGTGCCAACCTGCTCATCTCTGGACGGTGGAACCACAGTTCATTTCTCCTTTGAGCATTTTCCTAATTTGCTTTTGTGATAAAATAGATATCTTTTGAAAATAAAAAATAATTGGGAAATAATACACTATTGCACATATTTAAATGCCAGGCAAAAAAACACAAAAAAGTGCTTGTGCTAATTAGCATTTTGCAATCCAGAATGGCCTGATGCTTTCCACGTTGTGGGAAAACTCAGGGCTCATGCTAACGTGCGTGACCAGGACCCTCACCCCATGTTCTCGCGGCTGCAGCCCCATCATTCCTCAGCAGGAGGCCGACGTGCTAATTTGCTGGGCAAAGGCAGAGAGACCTCAGAGGGTGCGACGCAGTAAAGAAAATTGCAGCGAAGGGGAGGTGGGAATATTCGGGAGGCATCAGCCCGACGAGTTGTATGTAAGAGCCATAAATTTGATAAGTGCTTATTAGAAATATGAAAATGAGGCTTGAAATTTGCTTGTTTGCCTGAAATGAAGGCTGAGGTTCCCTCAGACTCTACTTGGCTAAAAATGTGGTAAGCTGTTCCACTACAGGCGCAAGATAAAAAAATACATCTAGACAGACGTGAGATCCCCAGAAGAGCCCGTGGCAGTGTCCTGGGCACACCGGTAAACACTCCTCAGAAACGGGCCGGAAGGTCGGCCGGATCCCTCGCGCCCTCCCGCCATCTGTCCGGTGACTCCGATTCCTCCCTCAAGGCGGTCCAAGACCCCAGCCCCAGTGTCCGGCCAGCGGAGCTCTGCTCTAGCACCGAGGACAACGGCCCGGTGACCGTCCACGGGGCGCTGACTACGAGCCGGGCCTTACTCACTCATCGTCACGCCGACCCTGCCAGGTGGCCCCTGTTTCGAAGCCAGGCCACGGGTGAGCGCAGAGGAGCCACGAGTGACCTGCCACCATCCCGTCCAGCACCACCGGCAGCCCCGGGCTCAGGCGGCCTCCCCGCGGGACTGGCGCCTGCGGGGAGGCCCGCGTGTTCTCAGCCCAGCAGACATCTGTTCAGGCGAATCCGCTGAACAGTGATAAACACCTTGCCACGTTCGCAACGGCAACACTGATAAAACGGGAAAAAAAGACACATTCCCAGGAGAATGGGGCAGGGGGGAGGGGGGACAGCCTTGAAAGGACCGGAAATGAACGTGCCCCGGGGGGAACTGTGCTCCTCCCGCTGAGAACCCTTGTGACAAATGAGACAACAGCCTGGGGCCCCTGGGCCAGTGGGAGGGCAGCTGGGACGGAACCGAACACTCCCACCCCGGGCCGCTTTCGCGCGGGCGGGTGGACCCCAGAGGCTCAGCTCCATCTCACAGACGGGGCAGCGGGGGCTCAGCGAGGCCAGGGATTGGTCTCCTGCCTGTGCACCGCTCCCCCACCACCCAGACACCCCCTAGCGGGGGACGAGGGGGCAGAAGGGGCAGCTGTCCTCGACAGGCAGAGGCCTCAGGCCCATCTGTGCATCTGTGGGTATAAACGTAGGCAGGAGACCCTCCCCGCCGCCCCGACGCAGCACCTCTCCCGCCAAGAAGAGTGGGGGCTCCTCTCTGCAGTGCCCAGAAGGACCATCACCCTGTCCTCTCTCCCTGCCCTGGCTTACAGCAAACTCTCCCCCACCCCATTCCTCTTGTCACCCACACCACTGCCGGGAAGCCCAGATCAGAGAGGGCAGGGGCTTCTCCCAGATCTCAAAGCAAATGGCGGTGGGCCTTGGACCCCAGCCTGGGCAAGAGCTCGATGCCACCTCCTCCAAGAAGCCTCCCCAGCCTGCCCCGCATGAAGGAGCCAGCGGATCGCCCCAGGCCATGTCTGCAGAGCCCTGTCCTCTGGCATTGTTCTCACTTCTCTGCTTCTCCACGTCACTCCCACTGACTGTCAACTCCATACGGGCAGGTGTCCGTCTCCTTTGCTGCTGTGCCCCGGCCGCCTACACCAGCGCAGGGCTGAGCACACAGTAGGAGCTCAATAGATGCACACTTGACACGGGCAAGGACTTGGTCTCGTACCTCCAGGCCTGGCACAGGGTAGGCCCCACAAGATTTGCTGAGTGAACGTTGTGAACGAATGAATGGGGAGCAGTTAAGCCTAAAACCAGGCAGGTTTTAAGAGCGGGGGTCAGGGCGGGGCTGTGTCCCCTCCTCTGTCTCCAGGTGGGATGTGGCCCAGGCCTGGTGCCCAGGCTTGCTCCGGCCTCTACCTGGCACCTGACCCGAGGGTGCGGCCCGAGGGAGAGGATGCAGGCTGGCATTGGGAGGGGGCTGAACGGAGTCGGTGGGGTCCCAGTCACTCTGGACTAAGGCTGGTTCTCGAGCCTGCAGGGAGCAAAGGTGCCAGCACCCGGTCAGCAGGAGCACCCGAGCGGACTTCATGAGCGAGTGGACGTCATGACGGGAAGCAGAGTCGTCGCAGCCCTGGCCGGGCTGGGGGCGGGTTCCAGGTCGAGGGGCCCATCCCTCCCCCCACATCGAGTGCACGCAGGACTGCACGGCTGTGACGTGGACGCGGGATGTGGCCCGTCCACATTGTCCCATGACGCCACTTGCAGAGGGAGGGGCACAGAGGCAGAAAGTCAGGTGAAGGGCTCTGGACGTCCCTCCGTGCAGGAGGCGCCCACGCCTGTGGCCACGCAGTGGGCAGGGGCGGCACCCCTAGCTGGCAGGCGGCCGGGGTCAGGACACAGGGCCTCTCAGGATCCCCACCTCCCTCTAACAGGAAGCGTTTGTTTTCTGCAGTGAACCGCAGGCTTGTTCCAACGAGACCCAGAAACTCAAGCGCGGTTCCCATGCCCCCACCCTGCAGGGCCAGCTGCCCAGTGGTCTCACGGGACCCAAACAGGCCCCAGCGAGGTGTGCGGCCGGCAGCTCTCAGAGCCAGTCTGGCAAAGCGCAGCTGGCCAGCTGTGGTGACCGTGACGCCTCTTGAGCCTTGGGTCTTATGCCCTCACTTCTGCCAGAATCTCCGCACCTGGGCAGCTGGGGGGTCTGGGTGCCGGGGGAGGGGGAGGGTCACTCCCTTGGAGGGAGGGGTTGACTGTCACCAAGCAGTGGGGGACGCCCAGGCCCCATTTCCAGCCTCACCACACATGCCTGTGGATGACTGAGAAGCCAGAATCCCCTCCTCCGGCCTCACCCACCCCTCCCTCCATCCTCCCAGGCCCTTTGTGCCGTCACTGCTGTTGCCATGGGAACGCTGCCAGCTGAGCCGATGACTTCAGGGCGGGCAGATGGGGAGGAGCTGGGCTGGGCCCGCCTGGTCTTGCAGCAAAGGTCCCGGATAATTAGCCAAATGGCAAAGGAGGCAGGGAAGCCACTTGGGCAGAGGCCGAGCTCAGGTTTAAGGCGAGGGCTGTTTTCCGAGTCTGGGAGCGGGAGGCTGAGGCCCGTTCCTTCTAGACGGAGGCTGGCAGGACCCCACGTCTGCCTGGGCTGGCCAGGGAGTGGGAGCGGCCACGGCTGAAGCTGTCTCCAGCCTCAGTTTTCCTCTCCAGAAGGTGGGAGCCAGGCCACAAACCCAGGGCTCCCTGCTGCGTCTGTCAGGAGGGGCCCCAGCACATCTTGCGTCAATCACCGCCAGATGGGGGCTTCCGGAAGCTTCCCATCTAATCCTGCTCGCAGGGGGTGGCAGCGTTTGCTGGGGAGAGGATAGCACTTCCCCATCCCCCCGGAGCCCTCACCCCGGGGCCCTGATTGGTCCGGCCGCCCCCGGGGAGCCCACCACGTGTACCCCACCTGTCAGCACCAATTCAGGTCTCCCAGACACCTGCTCTGCGCCTGGGGTTGCCATGGGGACGAGCTGGCGGGGCGAATGTGTTCACGCAGGGCCGTGGGCACCGCCGAGGTGTCCACACCAGCCGTGCACACAGGTCTGCAGGTGTGCCCGCACCGTGTCCACACGTGTCCACACATAGCTGTGTGTTCTGACACCAGAAGTGGTCCCTTACTCGGGGTAGATGCAGGCCGTGCACGGCGCACGCTCGTGCAGGGATGCGTGTGGCCCAGCCAGGCCTCACTTGGACCTGGACCGCTGTTCCCTGTGGCGGCCTGGAGCACGTTGTCAGGAGGAAGCAGGCGCCTTCTTTCACTTTCTCTCCTTTCATTCCTCAACTCTGCAAGGTAGGGATTCAGGAAGCCTCCCCCAACTTCCAATTAAAGAAACAGAGCCTCAGAGAAACGAGGTAGCTGGCCCAAGGTCACTGAGCCCTCGGAAAGTTCTGGAGGGTTGTGCGGGGAGGTCCCCAGGAGGGCCTCAAGAGTCCACAGAATCGCCTGGTCCAGCCCTGCGCCCCCAGCTCAGAGGCAGCCGCAGCCCCGGCCCCGGTGGGCGAGCAGGTTACCAGCCCAAGTGCCTCCTGCTTCAGACTCTGCGTCTCATGCATACAACGGTGCGGAAGGCTTCAGACTCTGCGTCTCATGCATACAACGGTGCGGAAGGCTTCAGACTCTGCGTCTCATGCATACAACGGTGCGGAAGGCTTCAGACTCTGCGTCTCATGCATACAACGGTGCGGAAGGCTTCAGACTCTGCGTCTCATGCATACAATGATGCAAAGGCAACTCTCCACGTTGAGAGCATTGCGCAGCCTCTGCTGACAAGTGCCGACTTCTGGCTGCCTCTTCCCCAGCTCCACTCAGACACGCCGCCTGCCCCGGATCCCTCCCCGCCCCCGGGAGCTCCCCGTACTGCCCACTGCCCGGCAGGCCTTAGGGCCCTCCTCGCCAGGCCGAGGAGAGAGAAGCACCGCCAGCAGGCAGGATGGTGAGTGGCTTCAGCACCACGCACCAGGCCGGGATGCGGAGTGGGGAGGCGGCAGGCCTCCGCCCGGGTCAACAGAGCAGCCCGGCCCAGCCCTATAGCCACTAGTGCCACAGGTCCTCTGAGTGCCCGGACTCAGCCAGGAGGCTGGACGGAGCTGTCCGGGCCCCAGTGACCAGCTCGGGGGGTTGGGGTGTGGCTGCAGCACCGGCGGGGGGGGGGGGGGCGGGGGGATGGGTGCAAGCAGCCTCCCCCCACACCTCACAGCAGCTCATAACCAGCCTCCCCACCACCGTGCCTTCCACTCGGCACACCAGGCACGGCGCAGGCAGGGAAACCGAGGCCCAGAGTCACAAGTGGCTTGTCCACTTCGCAGAGCCAGGGGATGGCGGCCACCAGGAGGGTCTGGCGGGGGATCAGGTCGCTGCGCGCGGTGCGGGCGCTACCCTGCCAGCCACGCGGCCATCCTGGAAGCCCAGGCAGCCCGGCACTGCTGCGCTGGGCGGCAAAGCTGGCCTTTAAATACCCCGGTGATTTCACCCCGTGGCGCCCTCCTCTTCCCCAGCCGCCTGAGGCGCCAGGCCGCGCGGCTAACGCCTACTGAGCTGTGAAGGTCCACTTTTCAAAGTTAAACATTTTCCGGGCTCCCTGGCCCAGGATTTAGACGCAGCCTGGTGACATCTGGGTGCAGGGCCAAGACAGTCGCTCGGGGAGGCCGGCGCCCACGTGGACACCACGCCGCCCCCAGCTCTCGCTGCCCAGCCGGTGCCCACAGAAAACCGACCCCCGCGGCCAACCTGGGGGGCACCGAGTCGGGAGGACAAGGCGGAGCAGCGGGAAGCTCACCCCAGCGCAGCCGGCAGATTGTCCGTCCCAACCCCCTGCCCCACTTCATGGAGGAGAAACCGAGGGAGGGGCTGCGAGTCCCCTAACGCCAGCGACCACGGGGTCTTACCCGACTCTGGGTCCCGTGGGGCCCAGCACAGGGCCGGGCACCCAGCAGCTGTGCTGCCAGGAGGAACTCACCCGAGGCTGCAGAGCAGTTAGCGGCAACCACGGGTGGAGACCCCAGACCCCCGGGTCCACTGCACTGGCCTGGGAGGCCTCCAACTGACCTCCGTCGGCTTCCGTGTGAGGTGGCCTGACCCCGCGAGTAGACCCTGCCTCTGTGCGTGGAGGGGGGGGAACGTGTTGGAAGGAGGCCTGAATGTGGACTCAGCCTCAGTTCTGCTACTACCTGCCTCCAGGAGCTTGTTGCCCCAGACACTTCCTGGGCCTCAGGGTCTCCACCTGCCATCTGGTGCCATTCGTCTTGGAGCCAGGGGTCTTCTTTACTCCCATTTCTTCCAAGCCTCTGTCCATACTGACAGTCTTTTTGCAGTCCCTGTAGGTATATCTATCCATCATCCATTCATCCACCATCAGCACCTCATCCATCACCTAACCCATCTGCCATTCATCCATCTTTCAGCCATCCATTTACCTAATCATCTACCATCCATCTATCCATCCATCCCTCTATCCCTCACACATCCATCCGCCCTTCCATCCATCCATCCATTTCATCATCCATCCAGTTTATTCATCCATCATCCATCCATATCCATCTACACACCCACCGCCTCACCCATCTACCCATCCGTTTATTTAATTATGAAGAATATTTCAATATTTCAGGGCTCTAGCCCTGGCCCCCCAAATCCTGACCCAGGGCCCTTTCCAGGTTGCTGGGTACTCAAACAGCTCAAGAAGTACCCATTCTGTCACTGGCATTGGCTGTGATCGCTGCCGGCTTGAGGAAGGGCTCCCAGCCCCACTGTAGGGCTCCTGGAGATAACCGAAAGCTAAGGGACCAGAGAAGCCCCCACCACTGGCCCTGCTTCAGGACTATGTGAACCTGGTCAAGAACCTCATGCCCTCCCGACCTGCAACAGACACATGATTGCAGAGGCTTCACATTGGGCCACACCACGGAAACTGGCTGTAAACGGACAACGTGGTTAGGGAATGCAACAAAACGATGAAAATTAAAGGGACAGGACACATCTTGCCCTTGCCGCCAATCCCACAGCTTCCCAAGGGTCTGTGCTGCACCAGGTTCCAGCCACCAGCTAAGGTGGACTAAGCCTGCCCAGACGAGCCCTCTGCAGATCTCAGGCAACAAGGACAATCTGAAACCCCAAAATTATACCAAACACCCAGAAACATATGCATGATTCCTTAGCAACCCATGCCTGTGCCTTCTTCCCCGTGTGTCCCCTCATCCTTTGGTTCCTTCGCTTGTCCATCTGTACTGTCAGACCTCAGACACGTTATGTGAATGGAACAGAGACCAAGATCCTGTACAACCCTGAAATTGTGCTTATATGCTGGCAAGCACATTCACGTGCGTAATTAATACATCCTGTGTGCCATGTAGAGAGACCAGGTTAAAAAATAATGTCACTACTCGGTTACAAAAAAGAATGGGCTTTTGATAAACACAACTTGGATGAACCTCCAGGAAATTTTGCTGAGTGAAAACAAATCTGATCCCCGAAAGTTACTGTATGACTCCATTTATACAGTATACTTGAAAAGACAAAATTATAGAAATGGAGAAGAGATCAGTGTTTGCCAGGGATTAGAGATGAGGTTGGGGGGAGGAAGCTGAGTGTGGCTATAAAAAAGTGACATGAGGGATCTTTGTATTGATGGAAATGTTCTGTATCTGGACTGTATCACTGTCAATATCCTAGTTGTCATATAGTTTTGCAAGATGGTACCACTGGGGAGAAATGGATAAAAGGTACCTAGGATCTCTCCAAATTATTTCTCATGATTGCATGGGACTCTACAATGGATCTCAAAATAAAATTTCTAATTTAAAATAAACGAAATAATGCCACTGAAAATGGGTGGTATTTTTAATAAAAGGTGTAAGATCAACTGGATTAATATATATGAAAAGAAATGAAGCCGAATCCCTACCTCACACCACAGATAAAAAATTAATTCCAAGTGGACCGAAAGTCAACATCAAGTGCAAAACAATAAAGATTCTAGAAGACGACATGGAAGAGGCTCTTCAAAAACTTGAGGCGAGAAAAGATTTTGTGATAAGCGAACAAAAAGCACTAATTCAGAAGGATAACTTGGACTACATTAAAATGAAGAACTTCTCATTAAAAGACATGAATGGAAGAGGGAAATGTCAAGCAGTAGAGTGGGAGGAGATATTTGCAACCTATATAATCAAGATTGGAAGAGTTTATAGATATGTAAAGAATTCTTACAGATATTTAAGATAAAGGCAGAAATCTCAATAGAAAAAATGGGTAAAAGTTTTGAGCAGATTATTTCACCAAAGAGAATATCCAAATGGTCAATAAACTTATGAAAAGGTGTTCACCAGCAGGACTAAAATTAAAAGGACAGACAATACCAAGTGTTGACAAGGATGCAGAAAAACCAGCACAGAACGGGTGCTGACAGGTGGGGCGGGCTCATGGGAGTATAAATTCGTACAACCATTTTGAAAAGTGTTCGGCAATATCTACTCAAATTGAACATAGGTACCACCTATAGCGCCACTGCTAAGTATCTGTCTAGCAGAAATGAGTGCACATGCCTACCAAAAGGCAAGTGCAAGAGTGTTCATAGCAGTACTAGCCACAATTGCTGTAGACTGGAAACAACCCAAATGTCCATCAACAGTAGAAAAGACAAAAGGGATACTGTCTAAAAACATAAACTACATGTACAACACCAACACTGATGGATCTCACAAAAACTGTGTTGAGACAAAAAAGCTGGCCTCAAAAGAATACATATCGTGTGGTTCCATTCATATAAAGCATAAAAACAGGAAAAACTGTAGGATTAAAAATCAGAAAAGTGTTTCCCTTTAGGGAGCAAAGAGGGGTAACAATCATGTGGGAACACGAAGACGTTCTGGGACGCACGTAATGTCTTATTTTTTTAACTAGTCGGTTCTTAGATGAATTTCACTTTGTGATAATTCATGGAGCTGCCTGTTTTTTAAAGTTTTGTTTTTAGAAGACGGCACTGTGAGATGGGACTTCCAGCATGCTGGAGGAAGAGGGTTGCCAAAGCCTTTCTCCAAAACTATAAAAATAGTCCACATGATAAAAATAACCATTTCAATATCTTAGAAACTGACCAAAAGACATTTATCCAAGAAAAAGTACTAAACTTTGAATAAGACAGGGAGAATCTGTGACATTCTCACCTGGAACTGCTTCCATCTCCCCACTCCCAGCTCAGCTGGTACATCATCCTAACAGGACAGCACAGGGCAGGCCGTGAAAACTAGAAGCTTCACTGGCAGAGGCTGATTTGATTTAAAGCAGAAGGCACAAAACTCACGCCCAGCAGCGGTGTTGTCAATAATGAGTAGCAATCTCAGTGGTGAGTGAATGAGGAAAGCCAGCAACGCTACAAGGCTGAGACTGCGACCCTGGCTGGGGCAGCAACAGACCAATGGACTAACTGGAAACTTGACAAAGAAAGACATGAAATGTGACAGTCACAGAGGTGCTGGATAAGCTCTCCACAAACACCCGGCTGATGGGTAGCATGCAACAGGGAAAGCAGGCAGAGCCCAAGAAATTCACACATCCCTGGCCTACCGAGAGCCTGTGGACATACGCAGGGCAGACGCAAGAGTCTGACAGAGAGGAAAAGCCAGAGCAGGCTCGAAAACTGCCTGGTCCTTGAATGTGCTCCTAAACCCACATGCAGATCCATCAACAGACAGCGAAAGCCTGACACAACCTCTGACCAATAAATGCCTGACCACTAAGCTAAACAGACACAGACATGATCCACAGGAAGCCAAAATTTTAAATAAAAGCAGGAATTTTTTTAAAAAGGCAGACTAAGCAGAGACATCAATCGTCACACATCGGGGGACAATGGCTTTCAAACTGTTAGTCCAGGCAAGTTACTCAATAAACAAAAAACAGCAACAATAACAACTCTCAGGGGGAAAAAAAAATCAGAATCCAGAGGTGCTACATATGGTGTCTAAACTGCCCATTTTCAACACAAAATTACAAGATATGCAAAGGAGGAGGAAAAGGTAACTCATACTCAAAACAAAAAGCAGTCAGTAAAAACTGTCACTGAATGTCACAAGATGTTGCGTATAGCAAAGGCTTCAAAGCAGCAATCATAAATCTGTTTTTAAAAAAACACAAAAGACAATCATGTTTACAGATCAAAGGAAAGTATGACGACAGTGACTCAAAAACAGAGAACCTCAGTGAAGAGAGAAGAATTATTTAACAAAGTTTTGGAATTCAAAAGGGTAATAACTTAAGTGAAAAACTCATGAAGGGCTCAACAGTCAATCTGAGATGGCAGAAGAAAGAATTAGTGAACCCAAAGATAGATCAAAGTATCCAATCTAAAGAACAGAGAGAAAAAATAGAGAAGGAAAATAAAGTGAGCCTCAGATATCTGTGGGACAGCATCAAGGACACCAATATGTATGTGATGGAAGTCCCAGGAGAAGAGAAAAGAAAGTGGTAAGAAAATACTTCAAGAAATAAAAGCTAAAAAGTCCCCAAATTTGATGAAAAACATTAATCTAAAATATGCAAGATCAACAAACCCCAAGCAAGATAAAAAAAAAAAAAAAAACACACCTAGACACATCATAATCAAACTGTTGAGAGACTGAGAAAATAGAAAGATAAAAGTGATTCATCACATGCAGGATAAAGACAATATGATCAATGGCTGATTTCTCATCCGAAACTATGGTGGTGAGAAGACAGTGGAATGGCATATTCAAAGTGCTGAAAGAAGAAATGTCAAGAATTCCATATCCCATGAAACTATCCTTCAGAAATGAAGGCAAACTAAGGACATTCATAGACAAACGAAGACTGAGAGAATCTGGTGCTAGCAGACCTGATTTAGAAGAAATACTAAAGGAAGTCCTTCAGGCTGAAAGGAAGTCATGTCCAGTGGTAATTCAAATCCACAGAAAGAAATGAAGGGCACCAGAAATGATAAATGCGTGGATGAATATAAAGGACTCTGTAAATGTATTATTTTCTCTTTCCTTCCCTTAGCTTCTTTTAAAAACATAAGATTATATAAAGCAATAATTATAACACTGTATTGCTGTTATAACTATTTAGCATATATTGGCGTACTGTACATGACAATAATAGCACAAAGGAGGGAGGGGGAAAATGGAGCTATACTGGAATAAAGTCTCCATATTTTACCATAATTAAGTCAGTGCTAATCTGAAATCGTTTGTATTAAATTAAGATGCATATTGTAATCCCCAGAGCAACCACTAAGAAAACAATGCAAAGAAATAAAGTTTAAAAAATTAACAGAGGACTTAAAATAGTATACTGAAAGTATCTACCTAACAGCACAGGAGAAACAGAGGGGAAAAAAGATGGCACATGTAGAAAACAATTCAGAAAATAGCAACCATATCAAATCAAAAATTGCATTATAAGTGAATGAAGTAAATGGCCCAATCAAAAGGCAGAGGTTGTCAGGCTGGAATAAAAGAACAACATCCAAATATATGTTGTCCAAAAGTGATACACTTTAGGTTCAAATGTACGACTATGTTGAAAGTAAAAGGATGGAAAAATGCATGCAAACAGTAACCATATCAGAGCCAGAATGGGTAAGTTAACTTAAGGCAAAAGAGACTTTAAGAAATGTACCAAAGGCAAAGAGGGACATTTCATAATTATAAACAGGTCAATACCTTGAAAGAGATGACAATTATAAATGAATATGCCCGTAACAAAAGAGCTCTGAAATATAGTAAGCAAAAATTAAGAAAATTGAAAGAATTGAAACAGACAATTCACCAATAATAGTTGGAGATGTCAATACTCCACTTTCAATAACTGAGAGAACTCGACAGAAAAAAATCAGCCAAGATACACACGACTTGAACTATACCATCACGCACTTAACCTAACTGACATTTGTAGAAATCCTACCCAGCAGAATACACATTCTTTTCAAACACACAAGGTACGTTCTTCAGGAAAGACCATATTCTAGGCTATAAGACAAACCTCCATAAATTTAAAATGAATGAAACCACAGAAAGTATATTCTCCAACCACAGTGGAATTGAAATAAAAATCAACAAAAGAAATAAATCTGAGAAATCCCCAAATATCTGGAAAGTAAACAACAGAGTTTTAAATAGCCCATGAGTCAAAGAAATCACAAAGGAAATTAGAAAATGTCTTTAATTAAATGAAAATAAAACAGAACATATCAAAATCTATGAGCTGCAGTTAAAGCAGGGCTTAGACCGAAATTTACAGCTTTCAGTGCACGTCAGAAAAGAATAAGAATCTCAACAACCTAAACATCTACCTTAAGAAACTAGAAAAAGCCAAAGCAAGTAGAATAAAGGAAATAATAAAAATTAGAACTAAGACTCATGAAAGAGAAAAACAAATATTGTATATTAACGCATATATGTGGAATCTGAAAAAAATTGCTACAAGGAAAAAAAAGAACTAAGACTGACGAAAAAACAGAAAATAATCAATGAAAGTCAAAATTCAGTTATCTGAAAAGATTAACAAAATTGACAAAACCTTTAGCTAGACTGACTAAGGAAAAAAATGAGAAGACACAAATTACCAAAATTCTTCTTACCAGAAGATGATATTATTATTAAAGAGAAAACATCACTACCAATCCTACAGAAATCAAAGGGAGTATAAGGGAATATTATGAACAACTTTATGCCAACAAACTACACAACTTAGATGAAGTGGACAAATTCGTAGAAAGACACAAATTAACAAAACTGATTCAAGAAGCAATAGAAAATCTGAACAAACTTATAGCCATTTCTTAAAAATGAATGATTAATTTAAAATATTCCCACAAAGAAGAGCCCAAGCCCTGGTAGCATTAGTGGTAAATTCTGTCAATTATTTTTTAAAAATCATATTGAACCTTCACAAATTCTTTCAGAAAAAAAGTGGAGAAAAACTTCCCCACTCATTCTATGAGACCAGTATTTTTTTCCCTGATACCAAAACCAGACAAAGACATCATAAGAAAATAACAGACCCATATATCTCATCAACACTGCTGCAAAAATCCTTCACAAAATATTAGCAAACCAAATCCAGCAACAAAGAAAAAGGATGGTACAGGTGGCATTCATCCCAGGAATGCAAGCCTAGTTTAGCATCTGAAAATCAACTAAAGTCATACTAGTAAGATAAAAGGACAAAAGCCACACGATCATTTTAGTAGATGCAGAAAAAGCATCTGACCACATCCAACACTCATTCATGATAAAAATGCTCAATAAGGGCTCCCCTGGTGGCACAGTGGTGGAGAGTCTACCTGCCAACACAGGGGACACGGGTTCGAGCCCTGGTCCGGGAGGATCCCACATGCTGTGGAGCAACTAAGCCCGTGCACCACAACTGCTGAGCCTGCGCTCTAGAGCCCGCATGCCACAACTACTGAAGCCCATGCGCCTAGAGCCCGTGCTCTGCAATAAGAGAAGCCACCACAATGAGAAGCCTGCGCACCACAATGAAGAGTAGCCCCCACTCTCCGCAACTAGAGAAAGCCCACGCGCAGCAACGAAGACCCAACACAGCCAAAACTAAATAAATACAATAAATAAATTTAAAAAAAAACATGCTCGGGACTTCCCTGGTGGTGCAGTGGTTAAGAATCCGCCTGTCAATGAAGGGGACACGGGTTCGAGCCCTGGTCCAGGAAGATCCCACATGCCGTGGAGCAACAAGTCCATGTGCCACAACAACTGAGCCTGCACTCTAGAGCCCGCAAGCCACAACTACTGAAACCTGCATGCCACAACTACTGAAGCCCAAGCGCCTAGAGCCTGTGCTCCGCAACAAGAGAAGCCACCGCAATGAGAAGCCCGCACACCGCAACGAAGAGTAGCCCCCGCTCACTGCAACTAGAGAAAGCCCGTGCACGGCAATGAAGACCCAACGCAGCCAAAAATAAATAAATAAAATAAATTTATTTAAAAAAAAAAAACAAAAAAAAAACCATGCTCAACAAACCGGGAATACAAAGGAACTTCTCAAGCTAATAAAGACCATCTAGGAAAGCCAGGGGTAACATCATAGTTAATGGTGAGAGACTGAGTGCTTTTCCTCTAAGATCAGGGATGAAGCACCTCTGCCATTCAGCATTATTCTGGAGGTTCTGGTCAGTGCAATAGGCAAGAAAAATAATAAAAGGTATCCAGTTTGAAAAGGAAGATGTAAAACTCCCCTTATTTGCAGATGACATGATCCTGTATGTAGAAACCCCTAAGGAATCCACAAAAGTCTGCTGGAACTAGCTAATAACTAAATTCAGCAAGGTCACAGAATAAAAGATCAATATACAAAACTCAACTTTATTCCTGCCTACTAGCAACAAACAACCTGAAAATGAAATTAAAAAAATAATTCCATTCACAATAGCATCAAAAAAAATTAGAAATAAATTTAACAAAAAAAATTTAATTAGCAAGACTTGCACACTGAAAACAACAAAAAATTGCTTAGAGAAAATAAAGGTCTAACTTGATGGACAGACAGTCCATGTTCATGGATAGGAAGACTTAATATTTCCAAATTGGTCTATAAATTAAACAAACCCATCACAATTCCAGCAAGCTTTTTTTTTAATTGACAAGCTGATTCTAAAATTTACATAGAAATGTAAAGGACTCAGAATAGCCAAAAATATTTTTAAAAGAAAAACAAATTTAGAGGACTTACACTACCTACTTTCCAAACGTGCCACAAACCTACAGTAATCAAGACAATGTGGTACTGGCAAAAGAAAAGGCACATCCATCCGTGAAACAGAATTGAGAGCCCAGAAGCAAACCCTTATATTTGTGGTCCCAAGAGAACTTAACGCAGAAAATATAGTCTCTTCAAAAAATGGTGCTGGGGCAATCGGATACCCATATACCAAAAAAATGAACTTAGACCCATACACGGCATTTACAAACATTAACTTAAAATGGGCCATAAACCTAGAAAGAGCTAAAACAATAAACTCCTAGAAGAAAACACAAAGGAAATCTTTGTGACCTTGGATTAGGCAAAGAATTCTTAAATATAGCACTAATAATACGACTCCTAAAAGAAAAAAATTGGTAAATCACACTTCATTATAAGTAAAAACTTCTGTGCTCCAAAAGACAACATGAAGAAAATTAAAGACAAGATACAGACCAGGAGAAGATATTTGCAAATCATACTTCTGATAAAGGACTTATATCCAGAAAGTATAAAGAACTCTCACAACAATTTTGAATAACTTTGAAACTCAGCAAGACAAATAAACACATTAAAATGGGCAAAAGATTTAGACAGACATTTTGTCAAAAACAAAATATGAATGCTGATGAACACATGAGAAAAATGTCCAACTTCACTGGTCATTAGGAAAATGAAAGCAAAACCACAGTGAGATACCACAGCTCACCAGCCTGAGCGTCTGTAATAAAAAAGACCGACATCACCAAGCCTTGTGGGAATGTGGGGCCGACCCTCGCATATCGCTGTGGGAACCTGATTCCAAACGCCTAGAAAAGAAAACCTAGAGAGACAGAGCGCAGACCAGTGCCTGGGGGGAGCGGGGACCACCCACCTCTGGACAGGAGGTGGGGAACCTTCCAGGGCCATGGGAAGGGTCTGAAACTCGCCTGTGGCCATGGCTGTGCACATCTGTAAACGTGCAGAAGCCACTGAGCAGTCCCTTCCCAGTGGCTTGGAAACGTGGTTACGCGGTCACGGTACGTCCAGAAAGCGGGGAACGGGAAAGAACAAGCAGGCCAGTGCGCTCTGAACTCACTTCCCAGGATCTCCACTGGACGCCCCCACTTAGGCGAGCAGCCTTATCCCAAAGGCAAGAACCGTCTTCAGGATAACTTACCAGCCCCCAAGGCCGTCAGGCTCTTTGCCGTCCTGAGATTTCACTCAAACAGGAGGACCCCCTCCCATGACCTCGGGGTACCTTTCTGCACACACAGAGCCCTGGGCAGGAAGCGAAAGGGAGCAGGGGGCTGTACCCGGGCAGCCTGGACCCCACAAGCCCCTCATCCTCCACCCAGCCAGGTGGGCTCCCCCAGACCCCCAGCTCAGGGCAGGCCCCAGTGCCTCCGCAGCCAAGGGCCCAGAGCCGTCAACAGTCAGTTCCCCCGTGCTGCCTTCCAGTCTGAGGCTCAGCTCTCCCATCTGTAAAATGGGCAGAGGGGCTGCTGGGACGGGGTGGAGCGAGGGGGTGTCAGAGACGGAAGGATCTGGGTTCTGGCACTTGTGAGCTGCGAGCCTGGGCCCAATCACCTCCCTCCCCGGCTGTGGGAGATTCCCCAGTGGTGCTGGGGCCGCCACACCGGGCATGGGGCCAGGCAGGGTCGGGATCATCGCGCCCAAACAGGCGCTGAGCTCTGCGGTTCTAGGAACCTCCCGAGGCCAGGCTCGTGGCAGGCGGCTGAAGAGGAGCCAGGGGTCCCGTCTGGCGGAGGGGCTGTGCCCCACAAGGCTCGGGCGCCTTCCCTGCGAGGCTGAGGAAGCCAGAGAGTGGGGGCCGAGCACCCAGGGGTCAGGTCCTGCCCCTCCAGCCTCAGTGTCCCCTTTCGGAAGGAGGGAGCTGGAACAGCCCTAACGCTCTGGGTGTGAAACATCGCCCGCCTTCGTCCCTTCTGCCAAGTACCCACATCTCCCACCTCCTGGCCCCCAGAAATGGGGGTTTTCTCCTTGAATTTAGAACTTCCAGACATTTCCCAAGAGGAAGGTGGGAGATGGAAGGGCTTCTGACCTGAAAGGACCGGAATTTGGCTCCTACGACCTTGTGGCCATGCAACTCTGGGAGGTGCAGGTGTCACCGAGGATCCAGGCTTCCCCACGGCCCGTTACCTTCTGCAGAGCCCATCAGACGACCTGGGGGCCCCTCAGCGATGTGGCCCCAGCCCTGGCCGGGGCGGCTGAGGTTCCACGGTCTACACTCACGAGACACCCCTGCACGGCCTGGAGACGTGCCCTCCCCAATGGTCAGCACCTCCCCCTCACCCGCCCTCCCAGGCCCTTGGCTTCCCAAGGACCCCACAAGGAAGGGCATGGCCGCAGCACCTGGCACAGCAAAGGTCCCCCGGCCAGGGGTGGGGTGGGGCTCTGGGCGGGGTGCCCACCCACACACACTGCCCCCAGGATTGCTCCTCCCAACCGCAGACCCCGGAGAGGAGCAGAAGCACAGCTGCCCTGTGTGTCAGCACGCACAGGCCACGCCGAACGGAGCGCGGGCTGGAGCAGCCGTGCAGGTGTGCGGGGTCCAGGACACTGCAGAGGCGCTGGCGCACCTGGCCCAGTGGAAGCCCCGGGCGTGTCTGGACGCGCACCGGAAGATGGGAGCCTGCGTGTCAGTGCACATTATGACGCGTGCTCCGTGGGCACACGTGCGTGTCAGAGGCTGCACCTGTGCATCCAGAGTGGGCTGTGTGGGCATAAGACCCTGTGGTTGTGTGTGTGGGCTGGTCAGGTCGAGGGTGTGTCAGCCACGTGTCCTCGGGGCTTGGGTACAGCTGCCCAGGCTGGGGCGTCTCCGCCCCAACGTGTGGGTGAGGCCGGGGGCCGGGGGTGCACCTCTGGATTTCTGGAGAGATGTTTTTCTAAAAAGCTGTCTCTGGTGAATCATGTCCTTCAGATCTAGCCTGTTCCTGCTCTGTGGGGACGCCAAAATAAACCCAACGGAGTCTCGTCCCTGCCCTGGCCTCTCCCCCAGGACGCAGAGCCGGCCAGCTCCAGGCCCACGTGGGGGCCACCGGGGGCCCCTGGGAACTCTACATGCCCCTTGCTTTTAAAACCTCAGTCCGCTCTACTGAATTTGCCAAAAAAAAAAAAAAGCAGGCAAGAAATTCATTTTACAGAACTTCAACCCTCAGACAGGAATCTGAGATCGGAACTCGCCCTTCATCGGGCAACGTAACTCGTGAGACCACATCTGCTGTTTGCTCTTGTGCCCGAGAGGACAAAGGAGCAGCGTCCCTGGGAGGCATGCACACGCACACACACGCACGCACACACTTGGGTGCGCGCACACACACACACACACACACGCACATGCACACCAAGACCTGACAAGTGCGTCTCTGAAAGGAGGCGCCTGCCAGCCGCCTGGGGAAACAACCCGAGCGCCACTTTCACCCGGCAACCCCAGGGTCGGCTCCAAGTCACCCCCTGGTTTCACACCCACCCGTTTCTTGGAGGGGGGGGTTTCCTCTCCCTTTGGAAAGACATCTCTGAAACGTTAATGGATGTCGGGGAAAACAGGATTTACTTAACGCAATCCCAGTCTCTATACAAATGCATCCTTCATTTCGATATAAACGGGAATACGGGTTTTGCTTTAAGAATGTTTTTCTCTACAGGAACACAGCTCCAATTTTTAAAGCGATGTCAAAACAGATGGCACGGGCCTCCCTGTCTGTCCCTCGCCAGCGCTGTCAGCCTGCTACGGGCTGCCCCGTCTCACCCAGATGTTGGCTACACTCCTAACCGGGAGGCTCCTTCCCACACATGCCCCTAAGACCCCTCCCCTCCCCTCCAGCCAGAGGGACCTTTCAAACATGGAAGCCAACTGCCTCCTTTACCTGCTCAAACTCCCCAAAAGCTTCCCAAGGCAGACAGAATGAGATCCACCTCTTCCCAAGAACTCCGATGCCCTCGCAGCCCAGGCATGATGGGCTCTGTCTCCCTCTGACCTCGCACCTCCGGAGGTGGGCCTTATCCCTCCTCCAACATGCCAAGCCTGGTGCTCGCTACTTCAGGGCCTTTGCACTTGCTGTCCTCCTCCCGGCTCCCTCTTTCCATGCCTCTTGGCACAGCAAAGTGCAAAGGAACAGGAGGGCCAAGGCTTGTGCAGCCAGAGGAAGCGGGTCCACAGGCCTGAGTGAGGGTCCCACAGGACAAAACCAAAGGCCCAAGGATTCCATGAGAATCAGCGGCAACTCTGCCTTTCACAGAACTTGTATCACCAATTCAGACTCACCACAGCTGGCCACGTACCCCAGGCCTCACCTTACAGAGGAGAAAACAGTCTCAGCGAGGAGAAGGGACCCACCCCACAGCCTGGGCCTCCTGACCGGGGACCATGCATCGGGCCCCTGGACTCTGCTTCCAGCCCCAACACCCTGGGAGGGCATGTGCTCTAGACTCATTTGAAAGATGAAAGCACAGAGGCACAGGCAGAAAGGCAGCTAGCCACCAGCTCGCATGGCCAGCCAGAGGCAGAGCAGATACTGAGCTACCCCTGAACTGCAGCTGGGCCCTTCCAGGAACTTCTGTAGGGCTATCAGAGGTAGGGGAGACACCTCAGTGGGGATGGCAGAGGCCAGGAACAGGAAACACAGGCTCAGGAAGCACATCCCCTGGCCCTCGGGTTTCCAGGGCAGCATGGAAGCCTGGGGGGGGTGGGTGCAGAGGGCAGCTCTGGTGTCCACGCTGCCCCTCCCAGGAAGTCCTCCAGGCTCTGTCCTGACAACACAGGACCAGTGGCACTTCCTCACTGCACGCTCTGTAAGCCTTCTCTCTGCAGCGCCTACTGTGTGCGAAAAGGATCTAGAAAGCCCTCTTCTAGACAGGGCTCTTGGTCCCCCACCCCTGAGGCCAGCCCAGCCCACCCCCATCCCCACGGGCAAAAAGGCCAGCCCCCGGGTCTGTGTCTACACTTATTCAGCTACCTGGAGCCAAGGAGGAAGAGGTGCCCGGCTCGGTCCTGCCGAAAATAAACCAGGGTCTGTCAGCAAACACGAGGGAGCCTCGGCCGTCCATTGTCTCCCCGGGTTCCCAGCCCGAGGCAGGACTCCGAGCGGACCCGACCGCATCCCGAGGCAGGGGCGCAGCGGCCCACTCTCGGGGCCAGACCCCGGGCCCTCTGTCATGCCGCCCACCTCTCCAGCTCTGCTGGACAGCGCTCAACACAGCGGGGGCTTCGTAGACGCTTGTCATCCAACCGGCTCTTCTACGGAAGTAGCGGCCGGAGCGGGAGGACAGCAGAGTGTTGTGCTTGGGGGTGGGGGACAGTGTTAAAGAGGGGCAGGGCCAACGTGGGCCCAGAGGCAGCAGGGCGGAGCGTGCCTGGTCCACCGCACGCCCACCCTCCCCCGAGGCTGCAGAGCTGAGGGCGGGGCCTCTGGGGCCCCATCTGCCAGGCAAGGGGGGTCTAAAAAGACCCCCTGCTCTCTCCAAGGCGGGGCCGGCAGAGCGTGGGAGCGGGGCTGAGCCTGGCTTGCTGCCACTGTCCTGTCCGGTCCTCAGTTTCCCAATCTGTTTAATGGAGGGGTTGAGTCAGAGGCTCCACCAAGTTCAATGGCCTCATAGTGATGGCTGGGAGGGGCTGCAGGGTGCTCCCAGGCCACGCCCCTCTCTCCTCATCCCCCGCGACTGGTCAGCACCTCGGCTTCTGCGGCTCCGGGCCCCTGCTGCTGATCTGGGTGGCCGGTTCCTCCCAGATCATCTACATGCTTAAGGGCCCACCAGACCCCCTCCTCTGGGAGCCCCCAAGCTTGGGACAGAGCAGCCCCCCAAGGAGGAGCTGGGGCCCACTCACGGGGTGGGGAACCCCGAGGGCCAGACTGACCACAAATTCTTAGGAACTAAGGCTCTCTGTTGGGACAGGAAGGGAGGTGCCCCAGCAGGGCTGAGTCAGAGACTCGAGGTCTCCCAGCACGGAACAGCCCAGGAGTCTCGGCTGCAGGGGGGGTGGCGGGCGCCGTCAGGAGAGGCCTGGGGGCAGGCGGGGCCCAGTGCTCAGACACCAGGCCAGCCTTGGTGACTCAGTTTCCCCACAGCTCTTCCTCAGTCCCCAGGGCCCAGAGCACGCAGCCCCCTCCTGACCCCCTAAGGAGACTATCAGGCCCTTCTGGGGCCCCCCGCTGCCCCCAGCCTCTGTTCTAGCTTCGCCTCCAAGCCCGAGGCCAGCCTAGGCCTGGCTCCCAGGAGGATTCCAGCCTCAGCCTCATGACATGCTTGCCGTGTGACCCTGGGCGATGCTGGACCCTTCTGAAAGATGGGGCCAGACAGGCTGACCTCCACTGGGAAGGATGGTGTACATGTACTTGTGTGTCCATGTTTATCGGCTGTCTCCCCAGTCCAGACACAAGCCCCCCCCCACTGTCGGGGCCTCAACACAGTCTCATCCCCAGACCCCAGCAGTGCACGCAGTGGACCCTCAACATGTCTGCTGGATAACCTTTGGGACCCTCCAGCTCAGAGGGCCGAGAGCCTCGGTTCCTGCCCCCATGTGGCTGCTGGGCCCCAGGTGGTCTCTCCAACCCCACCCCTCCCCCTCCCACTTCCCCTCCCCTCCCCCGGAGAGCTCGGCAAAGCCAGGTCTCAGCCGGCCACATGCAGGCAGGCAGGCCAGAAAGAGGAGCTGAGTGTCCACCCCCGCCGCCCCACTTCCTGCTCACCTACGGAGTCGCCCACTGACACAGGGTACCCGGCAGTGTCCGAGGCCGGCCTGCCCTGCTCAAATACCAGAACTGAAGCAACACAGCAGGGGCACAGGAGCCCCTCCGCCACCCTCTGCTGCCACTCACTGCGCATCCCCAGACAGCACCCCACCCCACTCCGGCCTCAGTCTCTCGGTCCCCCCATCTGTACAGTGGGTCCTGGGATGGACGGTACCAAAGCCCCTTCCCGCTCAGGGCTCCAGCCCCCTGCACAAGCTCCACCATCAGCACCCCCAGCAGAGCCCTGCCCAGAGCCAGGTGATACCCGAGCTTCTGCTGGAAGAAATCGGAATCCACGACGGGAGACAAAAAGGGAAGGGCGATGCGGGGGGCATGAGGGGGGGTGCTGGAAAGATGACAAATGTATCCAATGTCCACGGCGCAGCAATGCCACCATCTGCTCCAGGTTCACGCCTGGAAATTTATGGCCCCATCACCCGGCCCTGGAGATCTATCTCCTGCCTGTCAGTCACCAGCATCTTTCATCCTGCGCCCTCCCGCCATGGGTATTCTCCACCACCAGCCCAGGCATCCACGGGGTCTGCCTGTTTGTTTCCTGCTGAGATATATGAACACCCCAGTCCAAGCACCTCTGCTCGTAAATCTCTCCCGCGGCTACGCGTCCTCAGAAACAGGGTCCTCTGCTAATGGGCTCTGGGCCTCTAAGGGGATGGGGTCTGCAGGGTAGGAGTAGGGGTAGGGGCTCTGACCCAAGGGATCTGAGGAGTTTCCTGAGTGTTTAGAAAATCCCACTGAGATCTAGAGCTGGTGTGTGTGTGTGTGTCTTAGAGACGCACACAGACGTGGGACCAGGCAGGCACTCGCATGTCACCCTGCTGAGATCCAAGTCACTGTCAGAATTCTGGCCCCGCTAATTTCTCTCTTGGAGCAGGTGATGTTGACAAGCAGACATTTAGATTCAAATTCCCGGGGTCTAAGAGAGGGGCTGCTGGGTCCAAGTTTCTCCTGGAGGCCCTGGCCACCTGGTTTTGTTTTTTTTGGGGGGGGGGTAGGGAGTTGGGGGAGCAGCAGCCTCCCCCCAGCTCAGGTGGGGGCGTCAGCTTCGAAAGGCACTTTGAAGAACTGCTGAGCTTTCCAGAGGGACTCCTGTGGGGCTCTGGGGAAGGGACATCAGTCTTTCTCATCCCCCGGCCCGGGTACACGTGCCCACCACATCCCTTGCCCACCGCCCACGTCTGCCAGGTCTCAGGATAAGATGCCCATCCCTGCTTTTCCTAGTCAGGACTCCAGGCCTGTGGCTGCTATATCATCCTAAATGATACACGGGCAGCCGGCCTGCTGCCGTGGCCAGGGGGACTGAACAGCTGCTGGCAGGAGAGGGTCCGAGAGGATCCGACTGTCTGACCCCCCAACCTTCCTGACCCAGAGACCAGGGGGTGTTCAGCCCTCCCTTAACAAGAGCCCAGGAAAGTGAGGCACCAAAGTGCTGGGGTCCTGGCCCGGCTCCAACCCCCAAATCCAGAGAGCAGGTGGGCATTCCCTCTGACGCACGGGCCATCTGGAATTTGTCCCTCTGCCTCTGAGTGTGCCTCTTCTGATGAAGCAGGATGCAGACCTGAGATGAGGTTGGGAGTGTGTCCCCCATTGCTCGTTCAATTAAAAGTTGAAAGCTGCAACGACCCAGGGTGCAGGCCAGGGGGCTGGCTGGGCAGGAAACATGAGACTATTTGTGGCTTCAAACCAACATAAGCCCCGTTTGCTCCTTTTCTCTGGGGCTGGGCCCTCACCGGAGACAGCCCCAGAGAGAGAGGAGACTGGGGAAGGCTACCTTTATATCCCCCCTCGCCCTGCAGCCTTCGAAAGCTCCTGCCCCCAAGGCTCCTGAGATCTTAGATCGTGTTAATGCTTTCTTCCCAGCCCCCAGCCCAATAGAGAGGGAAGGAGGCAGACCCAGCTGCATCCAAGCAAGGGCTCCAAGATGGGCACGCAGAAGAGAAGACGGCTCACACCTGAGTCTCTGCTGGGGCCGCAAACCTGGCTTGATCTCCCCAAGCCTGGAGGAGAGGCCTCCAGGGTCCCTGCCTGTGCTAAGCCTTCCCTGTGGTGTTCCTTCCACAAGGCACACATTTTCATTGTACCCCCATTTTACAGCTTTGGAAACTGAGGCTCTGAGAGGTTTACCTGCCCCAAGGTCACACAGCTGATGCCGGCAAGAGTCTGGTTTTGATGCCAGAGGCTGTCGGTCTGTTTTGGAGGGGGAACACCTGCAAGGGGCCCCACCCTGAGCAGCAAGCAGGTGACCTGCGGATTTTACAGGATGGAAGGGGGGGACCTGTGTCCTTAGAGGCAGGTTGGGGCAAGGAGGCTCAGCACCCCTCCCCCAAGGGATGACAATGAGAACGGGTCCGAGGTGGGGGAGGGGTGGAGAACATCCTCCAGGTTCTGAGCCAAGGCCCCCGCCCCCACCCCCACGCCAGGGCTTTGGCTCCGCGATCGCAGAATGCGGCCCCTCCCCCGAGTAAAGCTGGACCGTCCCGGGGTGCCTAGTGAGGAGGCGCGCAACGTCGGAGAGCGGGCAGACAGGGCACGAATGGTGACACCGGCACCGACGGGGGTCAGGGACCCTGGGCCGAGGAGGTTTGGGGAAGGGGAAGGGCAAGGGCTGCGCCGGGTCGACCGCAGGGAGCAGCCGCTCTGGGCGAGGGTGGGTTGCGGACCGACGAGGGAGCGACGAGGGGAGAGAGGTGCTGGGGAAGGGGCAGGTCGTAGCGAGGAGTAGCTGTGCGAGGGGCAGGGGCGATCCGGGGGCGCCAGCGGTACCCCTATCCAGGACCCCGCTCTCCCCGGCTGAGCCGAGCGCCCACTCCGCCGCCGCCGCCAAGTTCCTCCAACTTTGCCCGCTGCGCTCGGAGGGCGCGCTGGGCCTGGGCGCACTAGGGCCGGGGGCGCAGGGAGAGCGCGCCGGGGGCGCGAGGTGCGGCGCCCGCCGCGCCGCCCCCGGGAGTGGCTGGACTCCCGCGCGCCCAGGCTCGGCCCCAGTCCCGCGTGGACTCGGGCTCCGCGGGCTCCGCACTTACCTGCTCGCCCGGCCGCCGCTCCGGGGCTGCGCCCGCCGCCGCCGCCGCCGCCGCCGCCGTCACCGCCGCCGTCCTTCAAGCTCTAACTTCGCTCCGGGGATTGAAATTCCTCCCCAGCTTCGCCCATCGATCCGCGCGCGCCGCCCCGCCCCTCGCCTCGCGGGCAGCGGGGCTGGTGTTCGCGCACCTCCCCTGCGCTCCCCCCTCCCCTGCGCGCTCCCCCCCACCCCCTCTTCCTCCCTGCTCGAGTCCGGCTCGGAGTCTCGCGCCCTCCCCCTTCCCCCCTCCCTCCAGCACCCCCTCCACTCGCCCGGCCTCCTCTGCCGCGCTCCTTCGCTCCGGCCGCCGAGCGGAGGGGGAGGGGGAGGGGGAGGGCAGCGGGAGGGGGAGGTACTGGAAAGCGCAGGAGGGTTTCCTCGCGGCCCCTCTCCAGCCCCTCCACCCACGCCCGAGTGGGGGCGGGGCCGCCCTCCGGGTAGGGGAGCGCGCAACAGCTGTGGCCCGGAAGAGCCACCCACGACCCCTCCCCTTTAAGCAAAGACCAGGCGTTCTCAGGACCCGATTCGGCCCGGCTGTCCGGCCCACCTAGGAGAAGGTAGGGATCCGGGGGCAGAGAGCTAGGGGGGCGGGGTGCGGACAGGTACGGCTGGCACCCTCTCCCCAGCCCTGGCCCCCCTTCCTTCCCTCACTCACCCCAACCTCTGGGAAAACTCCGAGGGGCTCGGCACACGCTTCCCTCTTAGTTTGACCCTCACAACCTGCGCGTGCGGAAGCCCCCTTTCCGCAAGTTACAGAGAGGCCCAGAGGCTTGCCCCACGTCACACAGCAGGTCCGGAGCAGAGCCCGAAGGGCAGCTTCGCCCCCAGGACTGAGCCTCCCGGCCCCTCGGGGCTCCTCGCTGGGGCCGGGCAGGCCTCGGCCGTGCCCCCGGCCGCCCGGGTGGGCTGCCCGGCCCGCACCTCGGGCCGCTCGTGTCCCCGCGCAGCCTGGCCCGTCCCCGCCGGCGCCCGCAGCCCCCTCCCCGCTTCCTGTCCCCCGCCCGCCTCTGATTCCCGGCCTCAGTACCCCCGGCACGCTCTCCGCTCCCCGCCAGCAGCTGGGCAATTCACCGAGCATACAAAAGAGTTGACTCAATTCAAAGGCAGCAAATCAAGATAAATCCTATAGTGTGTGGGGACCGGAGAGAGAATGTGAATGAACGCCCACAGCACCAGCGACTCCTGTAGGGACGGGCAGATCCCTCTCGCCCTGCACCACCTGGGCACGGAAGGTCAGCCAGGAAGTGGGGAGTGGGCTCTACGCTGCCCTCCCTCTGCCAGGTGGGAATTTAGGAGTTTAGTGCTTTGTGGCCCCCTCCTGCCTGCCCGGTGGGGCTCCCTTGTGAGGGGGGTGCAGAGCCATAAAGGGGGTGCTAGGACAAAAGCAAGGGTGCCCCGTGGTTATGTACTGGGGGGGGGGGGGCAGTAATGTCCAGAAACGTATCACAGCTCCAGGGGTCAGGCTGAGGCACAGGGAAGAAGGCAGCGGGGCCACGTGGGGCATCTGAGCTGCAGCCTTTCTCCTTGGGCTGCCTCCTACCTGGACCCTTGTCCCAGCAGGCCCCAGGCCGAGGGCAGGCCCTGGCTATCACCAGATAGATATACTGCAAGCCTCAGATGTGCCAGGCCTGGGGACCAGGGAACGGAGGGGTTGGTGAAAGGGCTCCCTTCTCCTCCCTGTTGTCTGAGAGGCCCTCCCCAGCTGCGGCTGGGACTGGGGAGAAACTGGTCCTCCCCCAGCGGTGACACTGGTCACTCCTGGAAGGTCCAAGAAATCAGCCTGCAAGCCTCTGGCCTCACCAGCCCTGTGCAGGGAATGGCTGGGAACCGAGGCTCCAGTGCATTCTTTCCCAGGCAAGCCTCTGCCAGAGGTGACTGACTCCCGTTTCTGGCTGGTTCCCCCAGGGCTACGCTGGCCAGGCAGCTCCGGCTCAGGAAGGATCCGGTTGGCTTGGGATGGGCCACTGGGGTATGCCAGGGACCAAGCTAGGGCCTGCCTAGAGTTAACCTCCCAACCCCGTGCTGCTCCCCAGGCCCAGGGACTATGAGCCCATCTCTTAGGCATAGAAGCCAAGGCCAGAGGCCTCAGAGCGCCCTCACCGGCACTGCCCCACCCCCCAGGCAAGTATTGGCTGCCCAGGGTTAGGGCTCTGTGGAGGGGCTCCGAGGCCAACGGGAGGGGCAGGGAGGGTCCAGGCACCCGGGGGATCCGTGAGCCGGCCCCACAGAGAGCAAATCGCAGAGTTGGGGGCACAGGGGATTGGAGGTGGGGCGGAAGGCGGGGCTCCGGGTCCTGGCCACTGAGCCCCCCACCCCAAGCGGAGGCTGCACCTTAGGGCTGCGACCTCATCCGCTGAGTCTCAGCTGGGTCGCCCCTCCCCCGTGGCCGCGCCGATTGGCGGCCTGCGTGTAAGTCATTAATTCTGCTACAGAGACGCCGGCGCCGCCGCGAGGACATCTGTCAGGGACCACATACTGCGCTCCACGCCCCCTAGCCCACCCCGAGACCCAGAGCGGGGGCAGGATGCGGATCCTAGCTCACCGAGGCTCGGAGGTCGCTGGAGCACAGCAAGCGAGCGCTGGAGAGCGTCGGGGTCCCGGAGTTGAGGGAGGGGGCGGGGCCCGCGGCCAGCCCTGGGGACAAAGACGCCCCCCCAGCTGCCTGGGGGCTGGGTGTTGCAGACGGGGAGACGGGAACCAGTACCCCGTATCCCCCGTCCCCCAAATCCTCAAATCCACTCAAGCTCCGGTCTGAGTGTTGGGGGTGGGTGAAGCGGGGGCGGGGGGGGGGGGAGGAAATGGAGTCCTCCTGGGCCTTCAGGCGACGCTGGAGTGGCGGCCACCAGGACATCGCCTCCTCCCTGCACGTGAGGCTGTAGCTACACCCCAAAACCCTCTCAGGAGCTTCGCGGGTCCCCTCCACTCTCCAGAACCCCGTCGGCTGCTCGCGGCGACCACCGCACTACCCCCGCCGCTCAGATGGGGCGGGTGAATGGGTCGCGCGTCCGTGTGAGCTCGGCAGGAATTCCCGCTCACCGCCGGCAGGCCGGCCCCAGGGATCCCACGCCCACCCAGCGCAGGAGGGCTCGGTTGAGGGCTGTGCTAGAATCGCGCCGGTCTGGGCGGTCACAGGCCACACCATGCAGTTTGGGAAGAGAAAAAGTTGGGGGGCGGGGGCGACACCCCGAGACCGGAGAGTAAAGAATGAGGGGAGAGCAGGGGGGGCGTGGAGGGAAGAGCGACAGGATGAGGACCATGAGAGTCGGGGGGGCAGCTCCGGGCCTGGGGTCCCGCCACACCCCGCAGCCAAGCCCAGCTTCACGGCTTCCCCGGCGGAGACAGGTGCGGGTCACAGGCGCCTATTGATAGCCTGGAGCCGGGTCCTTCCCGCGAGCATGGCAGCGGCGGGCAGAGCCGGGCCACCGGATTGCGGGGGGGGGGGGGTCCTGTAACACCCCCTCCAAGGGCTCCAGCGGCGGGGGGCGGAGCAATGCTCCCTCCACGCCGGCTGTGCGAAGGCTAGGCGCCCACAGTCCGCTCCCTGCCCGCCCTCGACTACAGGATGGGGCTCCAGATGGGGGGCAGTCTCCGCGTCAACTTGGGGCGCCGCGGCTACCACTGCTCCCTCGCAGGCAAGACCACCTCCCCACCTCGATCCCCGCCTATCCCGCCCTTCGTGCTCACAGCGCTCAGGAAAGTTTCGGGGTCTCCGCGGCGCCTCCTAGCCCGAGGGGTCCGGAGTCCCGGGCCTTCGGGCCGCGGCGTCGGGGAGGGAAGTTTGTCCAGCCGGGGCTCGGCGACTGCTAACTTCGAGTGCGCCCGCCTCGGAACCCGAGAGCGGGGGCGCCCAGGACCGATGGACCCAACGCGCCACAACCAAAGCCCCACCGGCGGGGGGACTCGGCCCCGGCGCGGACGCTCAGGGCAGGGCGCGGGGACTGGAGCGGCCCGGGCTGCGGGAGCCGCTGGGGACCCCGCGCCCGCCCCCGCTGCCGCCCGGGAGAGCATCTTCCTTGCCTCCCCCAGGGGCTGGGACCCGCTGGCCCTGCAGCTGCGGTAGAAGCGACCCCCGAGCCGCAGCCCCCTCCTCTACACGCCCCTTCCTACCTGGGCCGGGGTGCGGGCCAGGGGCCGGAGGCACGGTCACGGGCGAGAGGAGCGCGCGCGCCCAGGTCCCCGGAGCGCGGCGGCGGCGGCGGCTTCCCCTCCTTCCTCCAGCTTTTCCTCCTCCGGCCTCGCTGGCTCCAGACAGATCTCCTCCCCCTAGCGCCCTGCCCGCCGCTCCCGGAGCCCGCCGGGCTGGGCTCGGCCTGCGACGGGGAGAGAAGCGGAGCCGGCGGGAGCCGGGCTGCGGCGCTCACTGCGTCAAGTGCGGGGCGAGCGCGGGGCGGCGGCGGGGACAGCGCGTGGCGAGCCCGGGGCCGAACGGGCAGGCGGGGGAGCGGCGGCTCCGGCTCGGGCTCCGGCTCCGGCGCGGGCGCGGTGGTGGCGGCCGCGGCCGCGCCGAGGTTGTAGCACATTCTTTCCGAGCGTGATCGAAGGTTTCGTGGAGGAGCCCGAGCGGGGAGGGCTGGAGGAGGGGCACGGGACGCGGGCGGGGGCGGCCGGAGGGGCGCGCGGCGGTGGCCATCCCTCACGTCGGTGGACCGGGGGTGTCCGGAGGGTGAGGCGGGAGGGGAAGTTGGCGCGTGCTGTGGGGGCGGCGTGGGGAGCCCCGCGGCACCCTCGCCCCCTCCTTCCGGCTCGCCCTGCGCGCCCCCGCCCCGCCCCAGGCCACGTTAGAGCAGAAGCCCCCGAAGGCCTAGGAGCCGGGACACTGGGTGGAGATGGGAGGTGGGCCCCTGGGGCGGAGATGTGCACGCGCGTGCGGGCACTGCCTTGTGCACACACACCCGGGAACCGCGTGAAAGTTGACCCGAAGTCAGACCGTGTGTGGGCGCGCGCGTCCGCGAGTGCAATTGCTCGGCCCGCAGGGGCGCGCGTTTCCGGGATGGGGAGGGCCCTGCGCCTGCGGGGGGTCGCGCCCTAAAGGACTTGCCCTCCCCCAGATCGCTGACCCCCACTAACCCTCCCATTGCTCGGCCCCGCCCCCCCTTTCGGTTAGGGGGAGGGCAGAGGAGGGTGTGTGGGATCAGCCAGGCTCCTTCGGATTCCGGAAGGTTCGGTTTAGCGGATTTTCCTCCCACCGATCCCCTTCCCCTACATTCGCCTCCCGAACCCCCGGGGGACTGAAATCTCTCGGTCGGCCTCTAAACAGGGTTCTAAATCCGCAGCCCCCTGGTCTCCCTGAGCCCACAGCCAGCGTCCACACCGCCTCCCGGGGCGGCTCCCGCTCCCCACGGCCGCTGCCCAGCCTGCGGCTTGCGTGTTGGGTGAGAATTCCAAACCAGACTCAAGAGCGCCTCCGCCCGGCACGGCCTGCGCGCCGCTTCCTGAGCCGCTGTGTCGGAGCCCCGGAGCCGGGACGCCGGCGGGCGCTGGGCGAGACCCTCCGGGCGCCGCGCCCTGCGCTGCGCCCCTGCCCCGCGTCCTGCCCCGGCCCGGGAAGGGAGACAGAGACGGCGGGGTCGACCTGCGCGCCGCGGGGCGCGCGCGGCATAGGGGAGGGGGTTGCTGGAGGGTGAGGGGCGCCCCCCCCCCCGCCCCGGGAGGAGGCGCCGGGACAGGCGTGGGAGTGGCGCTTGAGGCTGCGAGCAGCGCGGCCAAAGGCTGGCCCGGCCGAGGATGGGCGCGCGGGGTTCCGGTTCGGGGTCCGGTCCAGCGGCCTCTCCGCAGCCCATAAACTCCGTCCAGCCTGCGGCGCCAGCTGCCGCCCTCCAGCTCCCCCCAACCCCACCCGCGCCTCCGCCAGACTCGACGTCTCCGCGGGAGAGCCGAGACCCCAAAGGGGGCCAGGATAGAGGATAGACCACCACCTTTCCCCTGGACCCTTGGGCCTAGAGGATGACGGTCAATGTCGGAGCCACTGCCTTCTGGCTGTCCTGTCCTTGAGGGGCGCTCAGACCTCCTGGGACCCAGAGGTGGGGGCAGAGGCTGCCTTGGGGGGGGGATCTCTCTTGCCAAGGTCTCTACTAGAGGTGCACTGCCCCTGTGTAGCCTAGGCCGGCTCACAGCCCCCGTTCCCACCTTCTCGCCAACTCGCCAGGGCCTTGCAAGTCTGTGACCTGGTTCGCCAGGAGCGGCGCTCCTGCCTTAGGGGAGCACTCCTGCCGGATACCCAGGCCTTTCCTGCTCCAGCATCCTGAGACGTGGAAATATGCCTTTGTTTGCTCTAAGAGGGCAGAGCCTGGCTGCTGCCCCCCAGAAAGGCCAGACCCGCCTCAGGCTGGGAATGGGGGCCCCAGGGCAGACCTGGAGGGAGGAGGGAGCCCAGTCTCTCTGGGCTAAATAAAGGCGGAGGGCTCTCTCTCTGGTGCGTCTGCTGTGAGGCAAGATCCCTCCCTCTCTCTCTCCCTCCCTCTCCCTCTCTCTCTCTCCCTCCCTCCCTCTCTCCCCTCTCAGACACTCCTCTCCCCCTGAGAACCCCCCCCCCAGCCTCTGTTGTAGACACACCGCACCCACACACCTCATGTCTATAGGCAGCCGCAACCTCACCCACAAGCCCACCCCACCGCGAGGCATTATCTATCTGGTCGGGAACGGGGTGCTGCACCCTCACAGAAGCCCAGCTTAAGCTGTAGCTGGTATAGCCTGGCACCCTGCTCCTAGCACCCCCAAATCAAATACACCCAAGTCCACACCTAACACACGTGCACCCACGCACCCCCATATGGAATTATAAAATTCACTTCCATGTGTCAAGCGTGTGCTTGCTGCTTGCATCAATTCAGTTCATCCTCACGGCCACCCTAGAAATGAGTACTATTAACACCTCCCACTTCACAGGGAGGCCAGGATTGAACTCTACAGGAACTGGGTCAGCAAGATTCTTGTTTTTATTGTAACAAACCAACTGCCATATCTGGATGCACCCCAGTGCTCTTTGGGGAGAGGCAAGCTAGGAAGTGAGGGCCCTCGGGCCTGGGGCTATGGGGCCACCACCTTCCCCAGCTGCTAGGGCCCGCCCCCGTGCCTGTGTTCCCCACCGCCCCCCACTTTCCTCCGGACACTCTGAGATTCCCCCGGCCAAGCACGCACCACATTGGATTTCCCACCAGACTGTGACCTCAGCAGAGCAGGACAGTCTGACCCACCTCTGAATCCAGGTGCCACATACCCGACCAGCACAGGAGGGGTGACTGAGTGCAGTTTCAGAATAGATGAGGGTCTCACATTTCTCTGCACCCCTGTCATGGCTCCTCTCTCCTCTAACGACGGCCTGGCTGGGAGGAACCGACCCAGGCAGGTCAGTCAGTCACCTGAGGGTATGCAGGGAAAGAGCAGAGGGACACAAGTGGCTGGGATTAATGTGGAGACGAGCCCTCCCCACCCCCATCCTGGGAGATGGTACCCAGAGGAAAATGGAGACTGTCTCTTCCTGTGCCCAGAACTTCACAGTAACAACAACAAACACCATAAAACCCAACAGCCATAAAAGAAGCAATATGTCCAACTTTTATCCAAAGATCCTATATCCCCATATGTAAAGAGCTCTTACAAATCAATTAAAAAAATACCCAAGAGGGAAAAAAGTGAGCAGAGATTATGAACAGAAAAGGAAATAAAAATAACACTGACATATACAAAAAGTGCCCAGTCTCACACTTAACAACAGAAATGAAAATGAAAATTACTCTCAAAGATGATTTTTCATTCATCCAATGGGCAAAGAGTAAAGTTTAATGACACACCATGTTGCAATGGTATAGGGAAGCAGGCGCTCTTGGAACATCTGAAACAATGTCCAAATTACAAATACATATATCCTTTGGCCCAGCATTTCCTTCTAGGAATCTGTCCTCCAGAGACTGCTCACAAACGTGAAAAATGATATATTACTGCATTCAAGGTTATTCACTGAAGGCACTCTTTGTAATAGCAGCAGATTGGAAACATCCTAAATATCGGCTGGCGGTGGAGCGCTGGGACACTTCCACATGGAGGCGCGTGCAGCTGGATAAGCACAGACTGATTTGAGTCCATCTCCCAGAATGGTCTTCAGGGGAACAAACAAGGAGAGGAACAGTGTATGTAGTACTTTTTTTATTACGAGTACAAAAAGGGTGTAACAAAATAACATTTTACTTGCTTGTGTGTGCAAAACTGTAGCAAAATTGGAGGGCTAGGAGACATGGAGAGAGGGTAGGAGACGGATTTACTTAAAGATGTTTTTTTAATGTATTATTTACTGACAATGAAATTCACCCTTCTTACGAGTACAGTTCCACGAGTTTTGACAAATGTATACATCTGTGTCATCACCACCCCAATCAAGATATTGAAACTTCCATCGCCCCAGAAAATGAGACTTCTCACTGAGTACCCACATCTGCCATTTGAATTTTGTACAATGTGCATACATTTCCTTTTGTAATAAATTTAAATACAGAAGTTAAAATGAAAAATTGTTTCATACCTGTCATCTCATCTGGTCCCTGCAATAACCCAGGAAGGCAAATCTTTCCAGCCCCATTTTACATATCAGACTGAACTTCGTTCCTGGAATGACAGAGACTTGCCCCAGAGAGCCAAGTCAGAACTTGAACCCAAGGCTCTCTTTTGTTTTAACAGATTTATTGGGGGATAATTTACATGCCATTTCAAGTGTGCTAGTCAATAGTTTTTAGTATATTCACAGAGTTGTGCAACCATCTAATTTTAGAGCATTTTTTACCCCAAAAGGAAACCCCAGTACCCGTTCGCAGTCACCCCCATTCTCCACCACCACCTCTAACCCTAGGTAGCCACTAACCTACTTTCTGTCTCTGTAGATTTGATTATTCTGGATATTTCAAATCAATGGAATCATATGCTATGTGGTCTTTTGTGACTGGCTAATTTCACTTAGTGGTATTGTCTTAGTGGTAAAATGCAGGGGTTTTTTGTTTTTTGTTTTTTTCAGATATGGAGTTTATTTAAAATCATGTTAACCTGTGATGTAGGCATTTGGAATAAAAGAGTGGAAAACGAGCTGAATGAGCCTGAGAAAGCATCTGAATCAGCATCATTTTACCCGCAAGGAAGCTGAGGCCCACGAAGTGCAGTTTCTTGCCCAAGTCAAATGTTAGTTGGCAGCAAGTCTACAGTGAAAGTTTAGATTCCCTTCTTCCTACTCCACTGCTTCTCCTTCTGACAAATACTTGGCCTACGCGGTTTAGAATCCTAGATCCCTCTTCTCCAACTTCTACAGAGATGGCAAGATGTGGAGAGGAAAGGCAAGGGAGGCTCCACGCCTGCATCCTTCGACACGGGCCTCTGTAGAATCTTGAATTCATCATTCTCTTCCCATTTCCACTGCCATGCCATAGTGCTGGCCCAACGCCTGCCCAGAAGACTTCTGCAGGAGCTTCAAAGCTGAGATTCATATATGTTGTAGCATATGTCACAATTTCATTCCTTTTGATTGGCTGATAATATTCCATTGTATGGATGGACCACATGTTATTATCCATTCATTAGCTGATGGACATTTGGGTTGTTTCCGCTTTGGGGATACTACAAACATGCTGCTATGAACATTTACGTAGTTTTTACATTAACATATGTTTTCATTTCTCTTGGGTATATACCAAGGAGTGGAATTGCCGGTCATATGGTAACTCTGTGCTTAACATTTTGAAGAATTCCCAAACTGTTTCCAAAGTGGATGCAACATTTCATATTTCCACCAGCAGTGTGTATGTTTCAATTTCTCCACACCCTCACCACCACTTGTTTTTATCTGTCTATTTGATTCTGGCCATCCCAGTGGGAGTGAAAGGGTATCTCATTGTGGCTTTGATTTGCATTTCCCAATGGCTAATAATGTTGAGCATCTTTTCATGAGCTTCTTGGCCTTTGTAAATCTTCTTTGGAGAAATATCTACTAGGATCCTTGTCCACGGCCAGGAAGCTATTTATCTTTTTATTATTGAGTTGTAAGAGTTCTTTATATATTCTAGACACAAGTTCCTAATTAGATTCATAATTTGCAAATATATTCTCCCTTTCTATAGGTTGTTTTTTCACTTTCTTGTTGGAATTGTTTGCAGCACAAAAGTTTTTAATTTTGATGAAGTCCAATTTTTTTTTTTTTCTTTTCGTTGCTTGTGCTTTTGATGTCGTATCCAAGAAGCCTTTGCCTAAGGTGAAGATTTACTCCTATGTTTTCTTCTAAGAGTTTTATAGTTTCAGCCCTTACATTTAGGTCTTTGATCCACTGAGTTATTTTTCAGATGCTGTGAAAAAGGGATCCAATTTCATTCTTTTGCACGTGTTGTTGGTCCCAGCACCATCTGTTGAAAAGACTGTTTTTTCTCCATTGAATCATCTTGGCCCCCTTGTCAAAAATAAAGTGACCGTAAATACAAGGGTTTATTTCTGCACCCTCAGTTCTACCCCATCGGTGTACATGTCTCTATCCTTCTGCCAGACCACTGTCCCGGTCACTGTAGAAGTCTGACAGGGGGACGTGTGAGCCCTCTGCTTCGTTCTTCATTTGCAAGATCGTTTTGGCTCTTTGGGGCCCTTTACTCTTGAACTCAGTGCAAACCCTTGGCTTATCCCTCAGCCTCTCTGGCTGCCTAAAGCACACGTAGGAGCCCTGATAACTCAGTATTACCAGCAATGGAATTGCTACCAACAAAGGGCACACTTTTTAAGCACCTACTGTACACCAGTACTTACTGTGTGTAAGTACTTGATGTTCGTTAATTCTTTCATGCCATGGCGACACGGAGGCACCAGGAGTCCAAGAAACTAGTCCAAGGTCACACACACGGTCAGTGAACAGCTACCACGGTCCAGCCGCTTGTCTACAGCACCTGGGCTCTTTCATTGGCTTTCACATGTAATCTTGCAAATTTTCAAACATACAGAAGAGTTGAAATAATTTTATAGTGACACCCAAACGCCCACAGCAGACGTTTGGCTCCACTTGCTTTATCACCTTTCTCTCCAGCCCCCAGGAATCTACCACTTTCCCAGTCGGCTGCAGATGTCCATACACGACACCCCTAAATAGGCAGCGCGCACAGCACAAACTAGAGTTCAATGTTCGTTATGGATTTTTAAATTCTTTGGAGTAAAATTGATAATGAAATGTAGAAACATTAGGGGGGGCCATCGAATGCTCTAACGTGTACTCTGCAGCCCAAACCCCCATTGAGAGACAGAACATTCACTCCAAAAATGCCCACGTGCCCCGGCCCCCCACGCCACCCTGGCTCCGACTTTTTCCACCGTAGGTTGGCTTACTCTCTTCCGGAATTTCATGCACTTGGGGTCGCAGAGTATGCCCTCCCTGGGTCTGGTTCCTCCCACCCCGTCCAAGGTGTGTGTCCGCTGGCTGCTGTTTCGCTGAGCGGCGCTGCGTCGTACGCGCACCACGGCCGCTCTTCCCCATCCTGGGGCTGGGCGCCTGCAGGCCTCGCAACGCCACCCCCATGGCATTTCTCAGTCCGAGGAAGGCAGAGAGACCTTCCCAGCCTCCAGACACCGCGTTGCTCCCCCGTGGCCTCAGCTCCGGCCTCTCGCCGGCTCACCTGCGTGACCTCTGTTCGCACCTGTGTTCCCCACCTGCTCCTCAGGGCCATCTCTCCAGCTGCACACCGATCGGAGGAAATGGGGGCCATGTCGCCTCCTTGGAAGCCAGAGGTTGCAGAAATGCACGTCTTTGTTGGCATCTTGCGTCTGGGATAAACCACACGATATGCTGTTGGGTGGAGAAATCAACAGAGTGTGAACTGCATAGTAAATTCAATCCCAATTTTGCAAAGAAAAAATGTACGTGTGTGTAGAAGAAAGACCTGGCCGAATGACGGTGCTTTTCGTTCTCTTTTTTTTTTTTTCCCCAGAATTGTCCCTCTTGACGATTAGGAATGTGGATTACGACGGCCGGGGCTGTCGTGGCACGTGAGGCCCGCAGGAGAGAACAGCGGAGCTCGGGCCCGCTCTGAGGCGCCCTGCCCTCAGGGACCCTGAGATGTCAGGTCTGTGTCCCTGAGAGGCGCGGCCCAGGGCCACCATCAAGGACCAACCAATGTTTGCAGACTGGATGCGGGCAGGAAGGACAGATGGACAGACAGACAGAGGGGGCCTCACACCTGGGTCGGGTCCATTGCGTCTCCAAGTTCTGGGAACTAACAGGTGCAGCCTTTCCCGGGGCTGCAGAGGTGGGGCTGGGAAAGCTGTCCCAAAGGGGCTCACACCCCCTCGTGCTTTGAGGGCTGGGGCTGCTCTCCTACAGCGTGAGAGGCCGGGGACCACAGCTCCAGGCCCCAGTCACTTGAGCCCCCCCGGGATTTTTCCTACTCACTGAAGGACTAGGCCAGAAAATAACAGAGATGACATTTACGAGCTTTGAAGTGGACTGAGAGGTATTTTATTTCTTAAAAACCGTTTCAGCCACCAGGATTTCTTTCTTGGAAGGGAAGATCAAGGACGTCGAGGCTGGTAGGGAATGGCCCCGGGGGGGCCCCCAGGTCCCTCCAGGGACTCCAAGATGGAGGTGCCGTCGGAGGCCACAAGTGGACGTGGCCTTGAACACGTGTGGACCCCTGCCGACACAATGAAAGCGGCTGCAGCAGCGGCCCTTCCCCCACTTCTCACGTGAGCCCCTGGGGTCAGGGCCAGTCAGAGCAGTGTCACCTTTGGGCAAAGTACTCACAGTAGGTGTCACAGTAGGTGTCACAGTAGGTGCTTCGGGACCGAGCCACAGGCGTGCCCTTCCTCACAGGTGGGCCGTCAGCGTGTAGCCCTGCTGCCCTGCTCGGTGGGGACCCCGATGCCCACCCTTCTCCCTGGGAGACCCGCTGCAGCCCAGCCCGCGGGGCGCAGGAGCCCAGGCGCAGGAGGGCGGGTCTGGGTTCAGCGGGCGCTCGTCCCCTTCTGAGGGTGTGGCCCCCTCACCTCCAGGCCTCTGCCCTTCAGACCCAGCTTGGGTGTCCTGGGCCGGTTCAGGTGCCCGTGCACGCCCGTCACCTGGGCTGGGGTCGTGGTTCCTGGTCGGGGATCACCTTGCAGGAAGGGGCTTGTGCCAGTGCCCCGGAGCCCCAGTGCCTCTCACAAGACTTGAACTGACCTGGCTGGAGGGGGCGGGGGGGGGATCCCAGGGGAGGGACAGGCAAGTGGGTCCAGGGAACAGAGGCCAACTCCGCCCCTCCCCCTGGCAGTCTCCAAGCCAACCAACTGTCCCATCTCCTGCTTCGGTGTCAGCTGCTCTCCGTTCCCAGAGGGCCCCCTGCCCCCACGGACAGGCCACTTACCCTGAGCCCCCGTCAGGATGGAAAACCAGGCACAAGTAGGAGACTTGGGCCAGGAGGTGCCCTGCTGCAGGGAACGATTGATTGCGTTTCCTCCAGGAATGAGGCCAGCGCCTCCGTCCTTCCTGGCCGAGCGCCCTCCCTCTGGCCTGATCCGTGGGTCAGAGGCGTGTGGACGAGAGTCCAGGGGGTGGCCTTCCTCACAGCCACCCTGATCCACCCCTTCCTGGGTCCATGTCGACGCCTCTGCAGGGCAGCGTGGGATCTACAGCTGCAGGCCTCAGATCCCCCCAGGCTGCCCAGCCCCTGGGCCTCCACTAAAGCACCAACTAGTGTGGGAGGCGGCCCCGCCACCACCTCCTTGCAGGACATGCCCCCCCCCCAATTACTTTTGAGAAAAATACACACCGTCCCTTGTGTTACTGGCCTTTCTTCTCCCACTCAAGCCTCCTGGCCCAGTGGGGCATCAGGATGTGCTTGATTTCCTCCAATGTCAGGGAGCTCAGTACTCAGCCCTGGCAGCCGCTGGCTTTATGCACCTACATGTCCCACCTGGCTCTGTCTTGAGCAGGGCTGAGCACCCCGTCCTGCCCCAGACAGGGCGGCTCCTCGGGCCATCTCAGGGCAGCCTGTGGCGGGCCCACCTCTGAGGCCTCCTGGCCTCGGCTCAGTCCTCGGCCCAGCCCTGCCTGCCCCCTCCCACGTGACCTCCACCCGCACCTCCTCGCCTCCCCTGCATCTCTGCAAAGGCGTCCCCAGCTCTCCTGGCTGTGCAGCCACCAGCGCCCCTGGAGCTGACCTCTCGGGGGTCTGGGCTTCGCGGGCTAATGGGCAGCAGCCCGGGACAGGCTGTGATGGACGCCAGCAGGGCAGGGACCCAGCTTTATGATGGACCATCAAGTGGGCAGCAGATAAAAAAAAAAATCGCCTACCCAGTGTGACAGAAGCAAGATATAAAAAGCCTCCACGGCGCCTTTTTATTGACTAGAAATCTTGTCCTTCATGTCCCATTATCTCCCGGGCTAACAGGCCACACACTGAAGCTGGAGGGAAGTCGGTGTCCTGGCCGCAGGGAGACGCGGGCTCCCAGGGCGCCCGACGCAGCCTGGGGCCCCCGGTCGTCCCGCAGCATCAGTGAACCCCTCCCAGGACTGTCCGACGTGGCGGGTCACTGCCCCCCATGCACTTTCTCCCCCTTCTTGTTGGGGGTCCAGCAGGACACGATCACCCCTCGTGGAGGCTGCGGGTGGCAAGGGACTTACCTAAAGCAGCACTGGTCCTAGTTCTGCAGCATGAGTAGAAGCGCAGGTTCTGGGGCCGCCCACCACTCGGCATTCAAGGAGGACGTGCCCCCATCTTGCAGTTGGGGCTAAGTCCAGGGATGGGGGCATTTACCCTGCATCCCCGCAAGTCAGAGGCAATGCTGGGCTGGGACCCAAGGCTATGGGACCCCAGAGGCTCAGGGAGCCCCCGGGAGGGATCAGGCCGGGGTCTGGAGCGTCTGCAGATGGCTGTGGAGCTCCAACCAGACCAACACCCAGAGCACAAGCTTCCCCGGCACCAGGGGTCTGCGGGCCCCAAGGCCCTTACGAGGCCAGCAGGGCAGAGATGGAGGACAGGCTCCTTCTGAGGCAGGTTATGCCCCGCGGGCTGGAGGCCAGCAGGGAGAGGGCTCAGGAGGGGCTTCCGGGCGGCCTCAGCCCGCAGCTGGCTCCTGGGGGTCCTGGAGCCTCGTTGCCCGCCCGAGCCCCGGCCGGGGTCCCCAGGGGCCCCCTGTTCCTGTCCTGTGCCGGCCCCTCTCCCAGTCCCCTCAGGCAGGTGGCAGCTGCACTCCTGTTCCACGCCCAGCCCAGCACCCCAGGGACCGCGCGAGCCGGGAACGTCTGTGGCTCAAAGGAGGCCGGGAGGCACGTTGATCTAAATGAAGGGCCGTTTCTTCCTTCCAGAATAGCTGGGCCCGCGGCACCTCCAAGGAGCCTGGAGCTGGCTGGCCAGTCGCGGCACGCGGAGCTTGTAATGAATAAAAATGGGTAATGATGGACCATCTGTCCCAGCCTGTGCCCCATGGCGGGGCCACGCCGAGCCCTCATCAGGCATTCCTCGGCTGTAGCCCCACAGATGTTGACAGTGGCCGTGGGGCTCCTGTGGGAAGACGGGGTTGAACAAATTTAGGCAAACAGCACAGAGAAGGCTGGGTCTCAGTGAAGGAGCTCACGCGGGGTCAGCCTGAGTGAGACCCATGGGCAGGGCCCCGCCGTCTGTCGTCCACCCGGGAAGGTGGGACGGGGTGCAGACTGCGCGTGGGGGGGGGGCCTGGCCTCACCTGCTCCCTGCACGACCTTGGTCCAGCGCCGGACCGCTGCGAGCCTCCACTCCAGGCTGCGGGGAGCAGGGCAGGGCCCCAGGACAGGGGTCAGAGTGTGTGTTGGAAACACAGGGATGAGGGATCAGGACCCCCAGAGCCTTTAGTTTGCTCACGTGCAAAGGAGGTCGCTGTCCGTGGAGTCTAGTTGGTGACCAGTGGACAGAGGGGGCCTCGTGTCTTGGAACTCTTGGAAGGTGCTGGTCAGGGCTTACTCTCCTTGACAAGCTGGCCACCCCTGTGCTCCTGCCAGAGACCCTCACCCCTGGAAAAGGCCTGCAGGCCAGGAGCTACTCCTTGCCCCGGGGGAGTCCACCAGCAGGAGACGGGGCTGGGCACCCTGGATGTCCACGGCTTCCAGCCCAGTGAGAGTCAGACAAGCAAAGAGGGAGCTGCCGGGAAATCGGGGTTCAGCACGGGCGGAGGTGCCGGGAGAGGAAGCGCCCCCAGAGGTCTGGGGCGGCAGGGAGCCTGGGCAGACGCAGAGGCAGGGTTTGCCCTCTTGGAATCCCAAAGCTTTGGGCTCTGCGGTGTGTCACGGCTCCCCAAGCTGGCTCCCCTCTGGACGAGTGGCCAAATGCCCCAGGGTGGGGCCCTCCCACGCAGGGCAAGGGTAGCTGGCCTTGCATACGGCCGGGAACAGGCATGCACAGAGAGGGGCACTGAGATGCAGAGCCAGGCGGCCTGCGCAAGGTCACGCAGCGTAAGCAGTGGAGCCTGACTCCCTCCAGGCAGAGGGAAGCCCCAGCTCACCCCCACCCGGACCTCGAAGGCCCTCCCGCCCCCTTCCCCACCCCCTCCGCAGCTGCCAGACCCGAGTTCTCCTGCGGTATCTCTGCCCCTCGTCCCCTATTTCCCTCCGGTGTCTCTACGGCACTGTGAGAGTGAATCTCTCAAGATGGACCTCATCTTAGAGGCGATCACTCGGGTCTCCCCTGCGGACGTGGGTACTGAACACAGGCTGCAGCAGAAGATCTCTGCCTGCTCGGCAGCTCTTGGCCCTCTGTCCGTCCTTTGCTGTCCTGTCAGCTGACCCCACCCCTCCTGGCAAGTGCACCCACCCACCTGTGTCTCCCGGGTCCCAAGGGACAGCTAGCTGAGCAGGCCCTGGCCGCGGACCCGTGACATCGGACCCCAGGCCTCTCTGGTTACCCGCCTGGGTAACCCGAGGCCTGCCTGGCTCACCCCCAGAGAAGCCAAGCCCCCAGCTTTGTCCCCACACAATGGAGCACTCGCCCAGAAAGTGCAATCAGAGAGGACGTGTTTGTTCCAGGGGCAGCCAGCCTGGCCGGACCCTCGGTGCCCATGGAGGTCAGAAGGGAAACTGAGGCCCAGGGGAAGCCAGCCCTTCTATGCAGAATGGGGTCAGAGTGGAGACAGGAACCCAGACCCCCTGGGCACCAGGCCAGGGGTCTTTCCCACCCGGCGTCTCCTGCCAGCCTCACTGCAATGGAGGTAAAGCCCCCTCAGGCAGGGGTCAAGGATAGAAGAGGGTGCAGGGAGCCTGGAAAGCTATGGAGGTGCCCAAGGGCAAGGGGGTGGAGAGGAGCGTGTCATTAGCAGCACGAATATTCATGAGTCCTATGAATATTCATAGCAATCTCCTACCGCTGATAAGGGAGAAGCTGGGCTGGGAGGGAGAATCCATTACTCACTTGTCTGGCCAACCTGGGGCCAGAACTTGGACAGTGGCCCTGGGCCTTGCGGCCCATCCACCAGCAGACCCAACAGGGACCCCTCTCCAAAGGTTGCCAAGGAGCAGGGGCCAGTGAGGGCCTGGCCAGGGTGAGAGGCCCACATGGCCTCTCCCTGCCACGGACGTGGTCTCCCGGGCCCAGCTGGTCATGGACGCCTGGGCGTGGCAGGCGGGGGGAAGAGCGGCCAGGAGCTGGGAAGAGGCTGCAGCTGCTGGAAACAGGATCCCCTGGGGGCTGATGAGGACAAGATTAATGTCAGGGGTGTAGGGAGCCCAGAGAAGGAAAGCGAGGATGGCTCAGAGAGGGTCAGTAACTCGCCCGAGGTCACACAGCAAAACCATGAGGCAGTCCAGGGCTCCATTCTGTAAGTGTATAAGTGTGGGGTGGGGGCTCTGGTATGCAGGAGGGTGACATCTGAGCTGGTTCCTACCCTAGGACAGGTGCGTGATTCTTCCCACACTTAGTAGGTCCTCAATTTGTATATGTCCAATGAATGAATGATCCACAGCTCCACGTGTGTCTGTATTTTAAAGGGAGAACCGAGTCTCAGAGGAAGGGCCCCGTCCCAGGTCATGCTGGAGGGCATGATGGGCCAGTCCCTGTCTCACTGGGTTATGCCTGCAGGTTAGACACGGATCTTTGTGGAAAACCACCGTCTTTGGCGATCCTGAGCCGTTAGGAGCGGGCGGACTCCGCCAGCAGCCCCGCCTCTCTGTGACCTCAGTCCCTTCTAATACACGGAGCTGAGAAAGGTGTGCAGGTGATACTCACCTGCAGGAAAACAGAAGACTCAGGAGACCAGGGGCCGTTGAGAGCGGAGGGCGGCAGGGCTGGGCTGAGACAGGACAGGGCAGGTGGACAGGAGGGGCCCAAGGCCAGGGGAGGCCTGAGTCTCTGGAGCAAATCCCGAGGCTGAAAGGGTGAGCGCACGTGCCCATCTGCGTGGTGGCAAAGCAGGCAGGGCACCACGTTGATAGGAAGTCAAATGAGGAGGCTGACAGCTTGTGGGGGACTAAAATAATCATAAATGATGGTTTTTATTAAAAAGTATCACTGGGAAAATGTAGGCTCATTCCAGAAGCCCAAAAAGAGCCCAAAATGTAATAAGGGGGTAGAGAGGAGGTGGGGAATGGAAAATTAAAATCATGAAAATAGCCCAAGAAAATCTTCTGATATCTGCTGGCGGTGGCGGGAGGGAAGGAGGGAAGGAAGGAGGAAGGGAGGGTGTCATGTAGTGTGAAGTGATAAACATTATTCTGCAGCCGAAACAGCGCGAGGGCGGGAGGAGGAGGGACAGATAATCTATCACGGAGGCGTGATGGATGTTCCTGCTGCGGACAAGGAGGCCAGGCCAGCCGCGGGCCCAGCAGGAGCCCAGGTCCCCGGGAGAGTGGGGACAGCCTCTGGTGGCCCTGGGCAGCCGAAGTTACACGGTGTCCGGGCCTGAAGGGCCTGGGGCTCGTGGAATCCAATCTGGATGAGAGAAGGGAAACAGGCCCAGAGATGGGAGGCCAGGGCCCAGAGTCACACAGCAATCCAGGGTCAGGGAGAGGCGGGAACATGGGCCTCCTGGGGACCGGGGAGGTGGGGACGGAGCAGCAGCTGGACCCCCAGATCCAGGCCTCCCTCAGGGAGGAGTCGGGAGACCTCGCTACCTCCTACCAGCTCCTGCCAAGCCGGCGGCCGCAGCAGCCCCCCATCCCCACGGGGGTGCAGGCTGGGGATCCAGTCTGGGTGTGAATCCCGAGTCAGCCACTCTCCCCGGGAAAGTCCCCCGGCGCACAAGCCCCGTCAGGACGTGGAAGGTGGTCGGCGCGCAGTGCCGGGCACAGGGCAGGGGTCCCCTCTACATCCACGGCTGGCCCTGGAGCTTCTGGTGCCGTGTCACTCAGGGGGCTCTACCTGGGGTTCCCTCCGGTGAAGCAGGGGATGCTAACCCCTGACGTGTCTAAAGACAAAAGAAAGAGAACCCAGACTCTCTCAGGTCAGGGGTCATCTACGCTGTCTTTGCCTGGAATCAGAAATAATCGACAGAGAACCCAGACTCTCTCAGGTCAGGGGTCATCTACGCTGTCTTTGCCTGGAATCAGAAATAATCGACCTGCAGGTTCTGGCTAAGGTGGCAGGGTGGCAGGAAGGAGTGACGTGGCCCGGGCTCAGGGGCGTCCCGGCCTATTGAACCCCTCTGGACCTCGGGAGACGGGAGGCAGTTGGGACGTCACCTCCCTCCCTGCCAGGGGCTGCGGGTCCAGCTGGTCAGCCAGCACCAGGACGGGCAGGTGACGGGGGTGGTCCAGCCAGCCCCACCCTGGGCCCACTGGGACCCTGGGCCACCCGGCTCAGCGGCACACCTGAGACCCCTGCACGGCAGATGGGGAGGGGAAGGTGGAGGCTAGGCCTGGAGAAGCAAGGAGAGAGCCAGAGGCAGAGACCCCAGGACCCCTCCCCGGACTCCACCTCCCAGGACCCCTGCTCTCCCAGGGTCCCTCCGGGCACCGCTGTCCTCCCAACCCTGGGCCCCCTGCCTCCCTGGGCAGGATGCTCCTTGGTGCGTCCCCCCCGCACCCCTCTGCTCTGTAATTAAAGGCGATCTCAACCCCCTTTCAGGAAAGTTTGGGAGGAAAAGGAGCAAACCCCCTTCCGCAGCCTCTGAGCCACTTTGATCAGAGCGGGGGAGAGGCCACGCCCCTCTCCGCTTGGGAGGGAAGCAGCCTCGGCTTTGAAGCTCTGGGAGCCCCAGTTCCCACCCACAGTCCTGTCCCTCTGCTGCAGGAGAAAGGGTTTGGGGTCCATGCCGACCATGGGCTGCGGGGCGGGGAGCTGCGCTGCGGTCACAGCCTTGGGCGCCTCCAGGAAATGGGGGGTCAGAACCGGCCCCTCAGGGGCTGTGAGGACAGGATGGCACTGCCCGCCCGACCACCACGGCTGGGACCTGCCTGCTGTGGGGAGCTGTGACCACCGGGGGCCCCAGGGAGAGAAGAGTGTCCCCGACACCCCCCTTCAGCCATCCTGGGTCTATGTGGGCCCCCTGATGGGAGGGTGCAGGGCACCCAAGTCCCCCAGCCAGGTCTCGGGACCCCAAGTCCAGGACCCTTTCGGGGCTTGGGGATTCACGAGGCTGTTGCCGCCTAGGGCCCAACCCCGCGAGGCTGCGCCCATCCCCCTCTGGCTGCGGAAGGCTCTGTGGGGTCCGCAGGCTGTTGGCTACGAGGGGAACGGGGAGGGCCCGTTCATCCTGCTCGGAGACTGCAAAGGGGGCCTGGAAGGGCGGTGACCATGACCGTGACCAGCAGCATCTCCTGGGCGCTTTGCAAGGAAGGGGAGAAGGATGGGGGGCGTGAGTGCCTGAAGGGTTCAGGGTGGGGTTTTGGTTTCTTGAGGAAGTTGAGGTGGATTTCCACACGACTGAGTTTTCCCTCTGAAATTGGTTAAAGGCCTTCCTGGGTTCGGGAAACAAGGAGGCGAAGGAGGAAGGAGACAGAACCAGGCCCTGCGAATGAGGCCCAGCCAGCAAGAGAGGCCAAGGAGGCGGGCGCCCTGCTCAGAGGAGCTGAGAGGCTGCGCCGGCCCAGCTGTCACAGCTCCTGAGCCCCTGCGTTCAGGACGCCGGAAAAAACCGCTGCGATCAAGCCATCAGCCACTGGCGGCCTGGGCCTCTCCTCCCAAGCGCTGGAGGAATTTTTCAACAGATGCAAATGACTTTCTTGGGGGGGAGGGGAGCAAAGCTTCCTTCCCCCCAGAGATGCCCAGAATCCTGAACTGGCCCTGGGCCCCAGCACGGCCCTCACACGCCTCTCGCCACGACTGGGGGCCGCCCCAGTGCCAGCCCCCATCCTGGGCCCCATCCATCTAACCGAGGAACGCCAGGGCAGACAAGGCAACAAGCCCCGGGAAGGGTGCAGAGGAGGGAAGCTGGCCCGCAGTGCACCATGGGCTTCGTTCATCCTGAGCAGAGGTGGCGGCCTGTGAGGCAGCTCCCCCCGGTCCCCACCCCCGACCAGGGCGGATCTGCCGCCAGGACCCCCGGCACCCCTCACCTGGCTCCCCGTCCCCCTTCCATATGACACCGAAGCCCTCCCCATCCCTAACATTTCCCGAGGGTCGATTAGGATGTCTGGAGTTGATTAGACTCTGACACTGATGAAACCCAGAGGTAATTAGTGAAAGAAAAAAAAAGTTTTGATTAGTCCTCAGCATAATTCTCTCCAATTATTCAAAGTTCATGCCTGCAGGGGGTGGAATATCTCCAGGAATATTTATTTATATCCCGATTTTTTTCATCAACTTTGTGAATCTAGTTAATAATCAATCACCAGGCCTGAACTTGTTAACTTGGAGACTCTGATGGGGCCAAGCCGGTCTGACGCGCAGGGGCTCAGCCAAGGGACACTGGGGCCTGTCTCTTCTCCCCTGGAAGAAGCCTGGGGTCGCCACCGACATGTGTCGCTTGGGGCTCACCTGGAGCTTGTGGGGGCAGGGTCGGTGGCAGGCCCTTCCCGTGGGTAGGAAAGTGGGAGGAGGTAGGAGCGGCCACGCGCCCGGGCCACGGGAGGTGGCCCCCGCAGCAGGGCTCCTGTCCGGGGACGACCTCTGGGCGGAGGCTAACGTGGGGTCTTGGCCATCTGCCGCCCCAGGCCCGGCCCGCCCTGCCCTCCCCGGTGCCGGGACTGCAGCCGGTCCTCAGCCCCGCACGGCGCTCGCGTTGCCAAGCTGTGCACACCCCCAGTGGTCGAGGAGGCCCCTGCTGGTGGCTTAAGGCCCAGGCCGGGTCCTGTCCGTCTGTGCCTGGCAAGACAGGGCAAACTGCTGACAACAGGCGAGAGCGGTGTGGCCGAGGCCCAGCCGCACGGCCGCCAGGTGTGTGCGGGGGGAGAGCCCGCTTCCCGCTCCGAGCCTCAGCAAAGTCTCACGGGGACAGGCAGGGTCCCGGAGGACCCCTGATGTTTTGGGGAAGTCCCAGGGCAGATATGGGGACACCATGGCGACTCTGAACTTGGAGCACAATTGCTTGGGGACAGTGTGTAATTCTGTTTCCCGGTGTTGCCCAGCTCAGACCTCCTATAGCTCATGGACCAGGTGAATGGGGGTGGGGGGAAGGGAGGGGTCTGTTAATGGAAGGAGAAAATCAAACATTAAAGAGAAAGGTTTTCGGGCTTCCCTGGTGGCGCAGTGGTTAGGAATCCGCCTGCCAATGCAGGGGACACGGGTTCGAGCCCTGGTCCGGGAAGATCCCACATGTCACGGAGCAGCTTAGCCCGTGTGCCACAACTACTGAGCCCGCGAGCCACAACTACTGAGCCCATGAGCCACAACTACTGAGGCCGTGCGCCAAAACTACTGAGCCCATGAGCCACAACTACTGAGCCCGCGAGCCAAAACTACTGAGCCCATGAGCCACAACTACTGAGCCCATGAGCCACAACTACTGAGCCTGCGAGCCAAAACTACTGAGCCCATGAGCCACAACTACTGAGCCCATGAGCCACAACTACTGAAGTCCGTGCACCTACAGCCCATGCACTTACAGCTCCGCAACAAGAGAAGCCACCGCAATGAGAAGCCCGCGCAGCGCAACGAAGAGTAGCCCCCGCTCGCCACAACTAGAGAAACCCCGCGCGCAGCAACGAAGACGCAACGCAGCCCAAAAATAAATAAATGAATACAAATGAAAGAGAAAGGCTTTCCATCGTCAGGAAAGTGCCGCAGCCTCTGATGCAGGTGAACAGAGCCCTCCCCCCTCAGACCCTCCAAGTTAACAAGCTCTTGGCCTTTGCAGGTCTGGAAAGCTAACGCACGGTTTAGCTTTTGCCCTCAGAGGCCATGGGGCAGAGCATCCGGCAGGGCTGGAATCCTTGGGGGGCTCTGGGCTGGGTGAATCAGGGTCCTTTCTGCCTGCAGAGTGTGGGGTCCATGCAGGTGCAGCTCTAAAAATGGTCGCCTCACTACCTTCATGTCCCACACGCCCTTCCAGAACCCTCCGCTGCCGCACCGAGAGGTGGAGCCTGTCCCAGCCCTGCATTTGAGGTGGTCCCCGGACGTAGCGTGATGAAGTGATGTTCTGTGACTCCTGACGCTGGTCACAAACGGCGATACCACCGCCACCTGGCTCTGTCTTGGGGACGCAGACACCCTCCTCTGCCCACAGACTGCCCCCACTGGAGCTCACCGTCTGGAACGAGGCCCCTTCACCCGGGCAGGATGCCCTACCCAGTGCCTCGGGCAGCAGAGACCAGCGTCCAGTGCACGCCCAGCCCCGCCCAAGGTGCAGATTTGGAAGCAGAATAAACCACTGTTGTTTCAGGCCACTGAGCTCGGGGCGCTCTGTGATGCCGCAATAGTACCATCAGAACAGGGCGAGCAGGGCGGGGCGGGGCTGCAGTGGCCCAAGCTGCGCCCCAGCTCCCCGGCTCTGCCCCCACTCCCACCCCCGGCTCCGGGCATGAGCGGCTCCCGGGAGGAGACGAGGCCAGGGCTGCCTGTGGTCCTCACTCTGGACCTGAAGGCTCCAGTTTTCAGTGCGGAGGCTCAGCGCTCCGCCTCCCTCTGCCCTCCCTCTTCTCTGCTGCCATCCAGGCTGCCCAAAAGAGCCCTCCTCAGCATCGGATGACGCTCTGTTTGGATTAACTTAGCCCTCAGCATGGGATGCCGCTCTGTTTGGATTAACTTAGCCCTCAGCATGGGATGCCGCTCTGTTTGGATTAACTTAGCCCTCAGCATCGGATGACGCTCTGTTTGGATTAACTTAGCCCTCAGCATGGGATGCCGCTCTGTTTGGATTAACTTAGCCCTCAGCATCGGATGCCGCTCTGTTTGGATTAACTTAGCCCTCAGCATGGGATGCCGCTCTGTTTGGATTAACTTAGCCCTCATCATGGGATGACGCTCTGTTTGGATTAACTTAGCCCTCAGCATGGGATGCCGCTCTGTTTGGATTAACTTAGCCCTCAGCATCGGATGACGCTCTGTTTGGATTAACTTAGCCCTCAGCATGGGATGCTGCTCTGTTTGGATTAACTTAGCCCTCAGCATCGGATGCCGCTCTGTTTGGATTAACTTAGCCCTCAGCATGGGATGCCGCTCTGTTTGGATTAACGTAGCCCTCATCATGGGATGACGCTCTGTTTGGATTAACTTAGCCCTCAGCATGGGATGCCGCTCTGTTTGGATTAACTTAGCCCTCAGCATCGGATGCCGCTCTGTTTGGATTAACTTAGCCCTCAGCATGGGATGACGCTCTGTTTGGATTAACTTAGCCCTCAGCATGGGATGCCGCCCTGTTTGGATTAACTTAGACCTCAGCATCGGATGACGCTCTGTTTGGATTAACTTAGCCCTCAGCATGGGATGACGCTCTGTTTGGATTAACTTAGCCCTCAGCATGGGATGCCGCTCTGTTTGGATTAACTTAGCCCTCAGCATCGGATGCCGCTCTGTTTGGATTAACTTAGCCCTCAGCATGGGATGCCGCTCTGTTTGGATTAACTTAGCCCTCAGCATCGGATGACGCTCTGTTTGGATTAACTTAGCCCTCAGCATGGGATGCCGCTCTGTTTGGATTAACTTAGCCCTCAGCATCGGATGACGCTCTGTTTGGATTAACTTAGCCCTCAGCATGGGATGCCGCTCTGTTTGGATTAACTTAGCCCTCAGCATCGGATGCCGCTCTGTTTGGATTAACTTAGCCCTCAGCATGGGATGCCGCTCTGTTTGGATTAACTTAGCCCTCAGCATCGGATGACGCTCTGTTTGGATTAATTTAGCCCTCAGCATGGGATGCCGCTCTGTTTGGATTAACTTAGCCCTCAGCATCGGATGCCGCTCTGTTTGGATTAACTTAGCCCTCAGCATGGGATGCCGCTCTGTTTGGATTAACTTAGCCCTCATCATGGGATGACGCTCTGTTTGGATTAACTTAGCCCTCAGCATGGGATGCCGCCCTGTTTGGATTAACTTAGCCCTCAGCATCGGATGCTGCTCTGTTTGGATTAACTTAGCCCTCAGCATGGGATGCCGCTCTGTTTGGATTAACTTAGCCCTCAGCATCGGATGCCGCTCTGTTTGGATTAACTTAGCCCTCAGCATGGGATGCCGCTCTGTTTGGATTAACTTAGCCCTCAGCATCGGATGCCGCTCTGTTTGGATTAACTTAGCCCTCAGCATGGGATGCCGCTCTGTTTGGATTAACTTAGCCCTCATCATGGGATGACGCTCTGTTTGGATTAACTTAGCCCTCAGCATGGGATGCCGCTCTGTTTGGATTAACTTAGCCCTCAGCATCGGATGCTGCTCTGTTTGGATTAACTTAGCCCTCAGCATGGGATGACGCTCTGTTTGGATTAACTTAGCCCTCAGCATGGGATGCCGCCCTGTTTGGATTAACTTAGACCTCAGCATCGGATGACGCTCTGTTTGGATTAACTTAGCCCTCAGCATGGGATGACGCTCTGTTTGGATTAACTTAGCCCTCAGCATGGGATGCCGCTCTGTTTGGATTAACTTAGCCCTCAGCATCGGATGCCGCTCTGTTTGGATTAATTTAGCCCTCAGCATGGGATGCCGCTCTGTTTGGATTAACTTAGCCCTCAGCATCGGATGACGCTCTGTTTGGATTAACTTAGCCCTCAGCATGGGATGCCGCTCTGTTTGGATTAACTTAGCCCTCAGCATCGGATGACGCTCTGTTTGGATTAACTTAGCCCTCAGCATGGGATGCCGCTCTGTTTGGATTAACTTAGCCCTCAGCATCGGATGCCGCTCTGTTTGGATTAACTTAGCCCTCAGCATGGGATGCCGCTCTGTTTGGATTAACTTAGCCCTCAGCATCGGATGACGCTCTGTTTGGATTAATTTAGCCCTCAGCATGGGATGCCGCTCTGTTTGGATTAACTTAGCCCTCAGCATCGGATGCCGCTCTGTTTGGATTAACTTAGCCCTCAGCATGGGATGCCGCTCTGTTTGGATTAACTTAGCCCTCAGCATGGGATGACGCTCTGTTTGGATTAACTTAGCCCTCAGCATGGGATGCCGCTCTGTTTGGATTAACTTAGCCCTCAGCATCGGATGACGCTCTGTTTGGATTAACTTAGCCCTCAGCATGGGATGCCGCTCTGTTTGGATTAACTTAGCCCTCAGCATCGGATGCCGCTCTGTTTGGATTAACTTAGCCCTCAGCATGGGATGCCGCTCTGTTTGGATTAACTTAGCCCTCATCATGGGATGACGCTCTGTTTGGATTAACTTAGCCCTCAGCATGGGATGCCGCCCTGTTTGGATTAACTTAGCCCTCAGCATCGGATGCTGCTCTGTTTGGATTAACTTAGCCCTCAGCATGGGATGACGCTCTGTTTGGATTAACTTAGCCCTCAGCATGGGATGCCGCTCTATTTGGATTAACTTAGCCCTCAGCATCGGATGCCGCTCTGTTTGGATTAACTTAGCCCTCAGCATGGGATGCCGCCCTGTTTGGATTAACTTAGCCCTCAGCATGGGATGCCGCCCTGTTTGGATTAACTTAGCCCTCAGCATCGGATGACGCTCTGTTTGGATTAATTTAGCCCTCATCATGGGATGACGCTCTGTTTGGATTAACTTAGCCCTCAGCATGGGATGCCGCTCTGTTTGGATTAACTTAGCCCTCAGCATCGGATGCCGCTCTGTTTGGATTAACTTAGCCCTCAGCATGGGATGCCGCTCTGTTTGGATTAACTTAGCCCTCAGCATGGGATGCCGCCGTGTTTGGATTAACTTAGACCTCAGCATCGGATGACGCTCTGTTTGGATTAACTTAGCCCTCAGCATGGGATGACGCTCTGTTTGGATTAACTTAGCCCTCAGCATGGGATGCCGCTCTGTTTGGATTAACTTAGCCCTCAGCATCGGATGCCGCTCTGTTTGGATTAACTTAGCCCTCAGCATGGGATGCCGCTCTGTTTGGATTAACTTAGCCCTCAGCATGGGATGCCGCCCTGTTTGGATTAACTTAGCCCTCAGCATCGGATGCCGCTCTGTTTGGATTAACTTAGCCCTCATCATGGGATGACGCTCTGTTTGGATTAACTTAGCCCTCAGCATGGGATGCCGCTCTGTTTGGATTAACTTAGCCCTCAGCATCGGATGCCGCTCTGTTTGGATTAACTTAGCCCTCAGCATGGGATGACGCTCTGTTTGGATTAACTTAGCCCTCAGCATGGGATGCCGCCCTGTTTGGATTAACTTAGACCTCAGCATCGGATGACGCTCTGTTTGGATTAACTTAGCCCTCAGCATGGGATGCCGCTCTGTTTGGATTAACTTAGCCCTCAGCATCGGATGCCGCTCTGTTTGGATTAACTTAGCCCTCATCATGGGATGACGCTCTGTTTGGATTAACTTAGCCCTCAGCATCGGATGCCGCTCTGTTTGGATTAACTTAGCCCTCAGCATCGGATGCCGCTCTGTTTGGATTAACTTAGCCCTCAGCATCGGATGCCGCTCTGTTTGGATTAACTTAGCCCTCAGCATCGGATGCCGCTCTGTTTGGATTAACTTAGCCCTCAGCATGGGATGCCGCCCTGTTTGGATTAACTTAGCCCTCAGCATGGGATGCCGCCCTGTTTGGATTAACTTAAACCTCAGCATCGGATGACGCTCTGTTTGGATTAACTTAGCCCTCAGCATGGGATGACGCTCTGTTTGGATTAACTTAGCCCTCAGCATGGGATGCCGCTCTGTTTGGATTAACTTAGCCCTCAGCATCGGATGCCGCTCTGTTTGGATTAACTTAGCCCTCAGCATGGGATGCCGCTCTGTTTGGATTAACTTAGCCCTCAGCATGGGATGACGCTCTGTTTGGATTAACTTAGCCCTCAGCATCGGATGCCGCTCTGTTTGGATTAACTTAGCCCTCATCATGGGATGACGCTCTGTTTGGATTAACTTAGCCCTCAGCATGGGATGCCGCTCTGTTTGGATTAACTTAGCCCTCAGCATCGGATGCCGCTCTGTTTGGATTAACTTAGCCCTCAGCATGGGATGCCGCTCTGTTTGGATTAATTTAGCCCTCAGCATGGGATGCCGCCCTGTTTGGATTAACTTAGACCTCAGCATCGGATGACGCTCTGTTTGGATTAATTTAGCCCTCAGCATGGGATGACGCTCTGTTTGGATTAACTTAGCCCTCAGCATGGGATGACGCTCTGTTTGGATTAACTTAGCCCTCAGCATGGGATGCCGCTCTGTTTGGATTAACTTAGCCCTCAGCATCGGATGCCGCCCTGTTTGGATTAACTTAGCCCTCAGCATGGGATGCCGCTCTGTTTGGATTAACTTAGCCCTCAGCATGGGATGACGCTCTGTTTGGATTAACTTAGCCCTCAGCATGGGATGACGCTCTGTTTGGATTAACTTAGCCCTCAGCATCGGATGCCGCTCTGTTTGGATTAACTTAGCCCTCAGCATCGGATGCCGCTCTGTTTGGATTAACTTAGCCCTCAGCATGGGATGCCGCTCTGTTTGGATTAACTTAGCCCTCAGCATGGGATGACGCTCTGTTTGGATTAACTTAGCCCTCAGCATGGGATGACGCTCTGTTTGGATTAACTTAGCCCTCAGCATGGGATGCCGCCCTGTTTGGATTAACTTAGACCTCAGCATGGGATGACGCTCTGTTTGGATTAACTTAGCCCTCAGCATGGGATGACGCTCTGTTTGGATTAACTTAGCCCTCAGCATGGGATGCCGCTCTGTTTGGATTAACTTAGCCCTCAGCATCGGATGCCGCTCTGTTTGGATTAACTTAGCCCTCAGCATGGGATGCCGCCCTGTTTGGATTAACTTAGCCCTCAGCATGGGATGCCGCCCTGTTTGGATTAACTTAGCCCTCAGCATGGGATGCCGCCCTGTTTGGATTAACTTAGCCCTCAGCATCGGATGCCGCTCTGTTTGGATTAACTTAGCCCTCATCATGGGATGACGCTCTGTTTGGATTAATTTAGCCCTCAGCATGGGATGCCGCTCTGTTTGGATTAACTTAGCCCTCAGCATGGGATGCCGCTCTGTTTGGATTAACTTAGCCCTCAGCATGGGATGCCGCTCTGTTTGGATTAACTTAGCCCTCAGCATGGGATGCCGCCCTGTTTGGATTAACTTAGACCTCAGCATCGGATGACGCTCTGTTTGGATTAACTTAGCCCTCAGCATGGGATGACGCTCTGTTTGGATTAACTTAGCCCTCAGCATGGGATGCCGCTCTGTTTGGATTAACTTAGCCCTCAGCATCGGATGCCGCTCTGTTTGGATTAACTTAGCCCTCAGCATGGGATGCCGCTCTGTTTGGATTAACTTAGCCCTCAGCATGGGATGCCGCCCTGTTTGGATTAACTTAGCCCTCAGCATCGGATGCCGCTCTGTTTGGATTAACTTAGCCCTCATCATGGGATGACGCTCTGTTTGGATTAACTTAGCCCTCAGCATGGGATGCCGCTCTGTTTGGATTAACTTAGCCCTCAGCATCGGATGCCGCTCTGTTTGGATTAACTTAGCCCTCAGCATGGGATGCCGCTCTGTTTGGATTAACTTAGCCCTCAGCATGGGATGCCGCCCTGTTTGGATTAACTTAGACCTCAGCATCGGATGACGCTCTGTTTGGATTAACTTAGCCCTCAGCATGGGATGCCGCTCTGTTTGGATTAACTTAGCCCTCAGCATCGGATGCCGCTCTGTTTGGATTAACTTAGCCCTCATCATGGGATGACGCTCTGTTTGGATTAACTTAGCCCTCAGCATGGGATGCCGCTCTGTTTGGATTAACTTAGCCCTCAGCATCGGATGCCGCTCTGTTTGGATTAACTTAGCCCTCAGCATCGGATGCCGCTCTGTTTGGATTAACTTAGCCCTCAGCATCGGATGACGCTCTGTTTGGATTAACTTAGCCCTCAGCATGGGATGCCGCTCTGTTTGGATTAACTTAGCCCTCAGCATGGGATGACGCTCTGTTTGGATTAACTTAGCCCTCAGCATGGGATGACGCTCTGTTTGGATTAACTTAGCCCTCAGCATCGGATGCCGCTCTGTTTGGATTAACTTAGCCCTCAGCATCGGATGACGCTCTGTTTGGATTAACTTAGCCCTCAGCATGGGATGCCGCTCTGTTTGGATTAACTTAGCCCTCAGCATCGGATGCCGCTCTGTTTGGATTAACTTAGCCCTCAGCATGGGATGCCGCTCTGTTTGGATTAACTTAGCCCTCAGCATGGGATGCCGCCCTGTTTGGATTAACTTAGACCTCAGCATCGGATGACGCTCTGTTTGGATTAACTTAGCCCTCAGCATGGGATGCCGCTCTGTTTGGATTAACTTAGCCCTCAGCATCGGATGCCGCTCTGTTTGGATTAACTTAGCCCTCATCATGGGATGACGCTCTGTTTGGATTAACTTAGCCCTCAGCATGGGATGCCGCTCTGTTTGGATTAACTTAGCCCTCAGCATCGGATGCCGCTCTGTTTGGATTAACTTAGCCCT